>NC_083355.1:65064480-65407818 GCF_030254825.1 Meriones unguiculatus | reverse complement strand
ATCTCTGATTCATTTTGTCATTTTTTTTCTGATTTATCACTTTGACTACATTTCAATTAGATATCACAAACAAATTTGGCTGCTTCCTCCTATAAACTAACCTTACATTTATTGTTTGGGATTAGAGATGCATACTAAGTGAATGTCAGTATTACAGCCAGAACATACTGTAATTTAGAGTGTGTGTCTGCATTCCAATCAAATCACATAGACCGAGAAGGTCTTTGGATGTGGGCTTTGGCCAGGGGAGCTTTGTTGCTGGATTAAAATTCCTCTACAGTCATTGTATAGTGTTCTCTTGAGATTCTCACTGGTAATGCTATGGCAGGAGGAACTGTGAAGGCACACAGTGGGCAGGGAAGCAAGTCAAATAGGTAATGCTTAACCCAATACGCAAGAAAAAGGTCTCACTGATGGGGAAAAGGGAGACACCAGATAAAGGATGTCTAGACAAAACAATATTTCCTATGCAAATAAAACTATAATATAAGTGTCTTTGAAGGATCATTAGAAGCAAATTTTCTTAGAAATGATCTTTATTGAAAAGCATTAAAATTTTCTGTTGTGCATTGATCTGAGAATGATCAACTAGGATAAAATAAAGACTCTGTGAGAATAAACTTTTATCCCCACAGGCATTTTTTTTTCATTATACTCAATAATTCAGAAAGGTTCCTTCATAACAAGGCAGAGTAGGGGATGGAATTTATAAATGACACCCAAAGTTAGGTAGTGCCTTGAAGTTTATTGCTGTAAATCTTGTTTTGAAGTTAATTGGAGAAAAGTGCTGGACAAGACAGCAAAAAAGGGATTGAGTGTCTATGAAAATGTGCACTCAAGACTTACATGAACTATATGTGAAAACTATACAGTTTTCTCTATTATTTATCATCTAATACAACTGAAGTGATATCTGTCTACTATATAATTACCCGCTAGTGGTGATATTTGGACTGATTAGTATTCTACTTTTTAGCAGGCATTATATTACCTGAGTAAGCACAGTTTTAGAAAGCATGCACAAAGACATTGTGAAAAAAATCATGTTTCCCTCAAACATCTTAATGGCTCACTTAAAAATCCTAGAAAAAGAAGAAGCAGACACACCAAAAAGTAGTAGATGGCTGGAAATAATCAAACTCAGGGTTGAAATCAATGAGAAAGAAAAAAAATTCAAAGAATCAATGAAAGCAAAAGCTAGTTCTTTGAGAAAATCAACAAGATAGACAAACCCATAGCCAAGCTAACTAAAAGGCAGAGAGACACCCTCGAATTCAACAAAACCAGAAATGAAAAGAGGGACATAACTACAGACACTGAGAAAATCCAAACAATCTCTAGGACTTAGTTCAAAAGTCTATATGCCACAAAAATTTAAAATCTAAAAGAAATGGACAATTTTCTTGATCAATTAGACTTACCAAAGCTGAATCAGGACCAGGTAAATCAATCAAATATTCCTATAGCCCCCACGGAAATGGAAGTGGCCATCGAAAGTCTCTCATCCAAAAAAAGACCAGGTAAATCAATTAACTAGTTCTATATCGCCCAAGGAAATAAGAGCAGTCTTCAAAGTCACCCATCCAAAAAAAGCCCAGGACTAGATGGTTTCAGCACAGAATTCTACCACACCTTCAAAGAAGAGCTAACTCAAGTTCTTTTCAAACTATTCCACAAAATAGAAAAAGAAAGACCTTTAAAAAACTTATTATATGAAGCCACAGTCACCTTGGTACCTAAACCACACAAAGATCCAACAAAGAAAGAGAATTTCAAGCCAATCACCCTTATGAACATTGATACAACAATAGTTAACCAAATACTTTCAAAGCCAATACAAGAACACATCAAAGATATCCACTATGACCAAGTAGGCCTCAACCCAGGTATGCAGGGGTGGTTCAATATATGGAAATCCATCAATGTGATTCACCATATTAACAAACTGAAAGAAAAAAAAAACACATGATAATGTCCTTAGATGCTGAAAAAGCATTTGACAAAATCCAACATCCATTCATGTTTAAAGTATTGGAGAGATCAGGGATACAAGTCACATATCTAAACATAGTAAAGGCGATATACAGCAAGCCTATAGCCAACATAAAGCTGAACTTAGAGAAACTTAAAGCAATCCCACTGAAATCAGGGACAAGACAAGGCTGCCCACTCTCTCCATATCTCTTCAACATAGTTCTGGAAGTCCTTGCTAGAGAAATAAGGCAGTTGAAGGAGATCAAGGGGATACAAATTGGAAAGGAAGAAGTCAAAGTATCACTATTTACAGATGATAATACAAGTGAGTGAACCGAAAAACTCTACCAGGAAACTCCTACAGCTGATAAACATCTTCAGCAAAGTGGCTGTATACAAAATTAACTCAAAAAATCAGTAGCACTCATGTATTGAAAAGACAAAGGGCTGATAAAGAAATTAGAGAAACAACACCTTTCATGATAGCCACAAAGGATATAAAGTACCTTGGAGTAACCTTAACCAAGCTAGTCAAGGACTTGTATGAAAAGAATTTCCAGTCTCTTAAGAAAGAATTAGAAGTAGATATCAGAAGATGGAAAGATTACCCATGTTCATGGCTTGGCAGGATTAACACAATAAAAATCTTACCAAAAACAAACTACAGATTCAATGAAATTCCCATCAAATTACCAAAACAATTTTTACAGACCTTGGAAGAAAACCTCTCAACTTCATATGGAATAACAAGAAACCCAGAATTGCTAAAACAATCCTCTGCAATAAGATCTTCTGGAGGTATGTCTATCTCTGATCTTAAGCTGTACTATAGAGCAACAGTTACAAAAACTGCACGGTACTGGCATAGAAACAGAATGGTGAATCATTAGAACTGAACAGAGGACCCAGAAATAAACCCACACACTTATGGACATCTGATCTTGACAAAGATGCCAAAACCATACAATGGAGAAAAGATAGCATCTTCAACAAATGGTGCTGGTCTAACTGGATGTCTAAATGTAGAAAAATGAAAATAGATCTATAATCATCACCCTGCACAAAACTAAAGTCAAAGTGCATCAAAGACCTCAACATAAAACCAGACATATTAAATTGGTTAGAAAAAAAAGTGGGAAAACCCTTGAACTCCTTGTCACTGGAGACAACTTCCTGAACAGAATATCAACTGCGCAGGCTCTAAAATCAACAATCAATAAATGGGACCTCATGAAACTGAAAAGCTTCTGTAAATCAAAGGACACAGTCATCAAAACAAAATGAATGCCTACAGATTGGGAAAGGATCTTCACCAACCCTTTATCTGACAGAGGACTAATATCCAGTATATAGAGAGAACTAAAGAAGCAGAAAAGCAGCAAACCAAGTAATCCAATTAAAAAATGGGGAACGGAGCTAAACAGAGAATTCTCTGTAGAGGAATATGGAATGGCAGAGAAACAGTTAAAGAAATGCTCAACCTTATTAGCCATCAGGGAAATGCAAATCAAAACAACCCTGAGGTTTTACCTTATACCCATCAGAATGGCCAAGATGAAAAACTCAAGTGACAACACATCCTGGAGATGCTGTGGAGACAGGGGAGTCCTACTCCTCTGTTGGTGGGAATGTAAACTTGTACAAGCACTCTGGAAATCAATCTGGTGCTTTCTCAGACAACTTGGAATAGTGCTTCCTCAAGATCCAGCCATACCACTCCTAGGCATATATCCAAAAGAGGCCTAAGTACACAATAAGGACATTTGCTCATTCATGTTTGTAGCAGCTTTATTTGTAATAGCCAGAAGCTGGAAACAGCCCAGATGCATCTCAACTGAAGAATGGATGAAGAAATTGTGGTACATCTACACAATGGACTATTACTCAGCAATGAAAAATAAGGAAATCATGAAATTTGCAGGTAAATGGTGGGACCTGGAAAGGATCATCCTGAGTGAGCTGTCCCAGAAGCAGAAAGACACACACAGTGTATATACTCACTCATGTAGACATATAACATAAGATAAACCTACTGAAATCTGTACATCTAAAGAAACCAATCAAGAGAGAGCCCCCTGACTATAATGCTCAATCCCCATCCTGAAAGGCAAAGAGGTTGGACATCAGAAGAAGAAAACTGGAAACAACCTAGGAACCTGCCACAGAGGGCCTCTGAAAGCCTCTGCCCTGCAAACTATCAAAGCAGACGCTGAGACTTATGGGCAACTGTTGGTCAGAGTGCATGGAATCTTATGTAAGAAGTGGGAAATAGTATGAGCTGGAGAGGACTGGAACCACACAAGGAGAACAATGGAACCAGAAAATTTCAACACAGTGGACTTCCCAGAGGCTCATACTCCAACCAATGACTATTCATGGAGATAACCTAGAACCCCTGCACAGATGTAGCCCATGGCAGTTCAGTGTCCATGTGAGTTACATAATAATGTGAAGAGGGACTGCCTCTGACGTAATCTGATTGGCCTGCTCTTTGATCACTTCCCTCTAAGGGAGCAGCAGCCTTACCAGGTCACAGAAGATGACAATGCAGCCACTCCTGATGTGATGTGATAGACTAAGATCAGAAGGAAACAGAAGAGGACCTCCCCTATCAGTGGACTTGGGGAGGGGCATATGTGAAGAAGGGGGATGGAGGGTGGGATCGGGAAGGGAGGAGGGAGGGGCTTATGGGGGAATACAAAGTGAATAAAGTGTAATTAATAAAAATAAAATATTAAAAAAAATCATGTTTTCCTCATTTTAGTAGAAAACAAAAAGGGTTTTATGGATAGCCTCTGACCAATATGTATTTTGAGGATGATGGGATGGAACAAAAAAAAATATATGTTTAGGGTTTGAAGCAAAGTTACTCATAATCCTTATGATCACTTATTTTAAATTGACTAAAAATCACATAATTTAAAATTTTTCATAGATTTAGAAAATAAATTAGAATTGTACAGTCTAAATATCTATGTGTACCTCTTTAAATTTTAATGATTTTGAACCCACAGCACTTCCTGCTAGGAACACACTCTCTGGATTTACCAATAATTTTTCCAGAAAAATGTTTTGTTGTTTATGACTTAGTTTGAATATTTTTTCATCTCTAATATTTTGGTTTCTCTAGGCAGAGGTAGTTATTTCTGTTCCACTCCATTCATAAAATCTAATAGAGTTATATGTTCATATTTTTACATTTCTTGTGCCTTCATGCAGTCTTTCATGTTCTCATGTAATAGAAGACCTAGCCCATACTTGTTATAGAGGAATCATTGTTGGATCAATATGTAATCTAGATTTTTTTTTTCAATGCAGTTTATTCAGGAACCTTGAACAATCATCTGACCCTGGGTAAAGCCAGCCCACGTTAAATAGCCTCTGGGTAGCCAACCTCAGCATGCCACGTGGGCAATGCAGATAGGTCCACATACATGGAAGCAAGCCAGATTTTCAGCCTTAGCCAAATGTGGAATTGTTCATGACAGAGAGCACTCACCATCGGGAAGGTGGAAGGCGGAAACCAGCTCCATCTTTCAGGCGTGGCATTACGCAGCTCTCTACAGTTCCCCCTTTTTGTTTTGGACCCATCAGGCAAGAGTAGAGGTCTGATCTCTGATATTAGAAATAAATTGGGACTTTGTACTGATGTTCATTTAGGCGTCATCCACCCAAAGAGCATCAGACCCGTCCAATACCTTTTTCTCAGAGGCGGGACCTGGGGCATCAACCCGCATGCAATCAGACATGCTCTTCTTTGGGTTCAAAGCGGCTGACCCTGAGTGCAGTGCTTAGCCTCGCATCCTGAGCGTAACATTTTGGCTTTTTATGGTATCCAACCATGCTTGGGGAGACTGTCCTGCTTCAATGGCTATAAAGGCCTGAATGGCTGCATTACGCTGTTGTGAGACTCTAATCTTGCATATATACCACAGGCAAACCAAGGTGACCAACACTAGAAGGCCTGCTAACGCTCCCATGCCCGCCCATTCCTTCAGATGATTCATGGCTGCAGCAATCCATGTTGATAATCCTGTGGCTAGTCCTGCGTCCACTCTGGTAGAATTTACTGTGACAATGGCCACTCTCAGCTGCTCCATCGTAGTATCGAATTCTCCAGTCCAATTACCTAAAATATAGCTCGACAATTGTTTAGACAGATTTGCAGCACAGGAAAAATTCTCATGTTGTATGCTAGTGACACAAAGTCCAGCATACTTTCATTGACAGCCAAGTTGAGCAATTTGCCATAGGGTATCAATTTGCTCCTGCACGAGGTCAATCCTCTGATTGAACACCATCAAACCTCCTTTTAGTTGAGCATTAATTCCTTTTTGTACATCTAAGGCATGAGCTACATTGGCTAAAAGGTTATTCAGGGTCTGAGCAGTCTGCCCAGTATGACTCATGGCTAATGCCGTGGTAGTAGCTCCAACAGCCGCCAATGAGATGGCAGTAACAATGGCAGCTGTAATTCCAAGATTCCTTTTCTGTCTGAAGAGAGTCATAGTGTGAGGGCATCAACGGGCACAGGTACCCAGCGAGGCATGCGACCACTTTTGATGTGAACTGATGGACTAAGATCAGAAAGGAGAGGAGAACCTCCCCTATCAGTGGACTTGGGGAGTGGCATGCATGCAGAGGGAGGAGGGAGGGTGGGATTGGGAGGGGAGGGAGGGGTTTATGGGGGGATGCAGAATGAATAAAGTGTAATTGATGAAAAAATTTTTTTTTAAAAAAAAGGGGGAAAAATAATTTAAGAACCTTAAATGACTTTCAAAAGTGGAGGAAAACATGGAGTTAGTCAATTTACATGGAGCACGTCTCGCCCCTGGGGGCAATGGTCTCCTGAACCTACTCAGACCTCGGACAGCACCACTGCTAGTTCTAGAACTGAAGCAGGATGTTCCAATGAGGGGGTTAAGGCTTCTCATAATATTTCCTATAAGCCCACACCTGTTTGTTTATATCCCCCATTTTTATTCATTATTAGCCAGATAGAGCCAAGTAATTGTGGTAATGATACTTGCTTTTTTGCCCAATGCTGTAATGCTAGTAAATTTACTAGCTGGTTACTCGCATGTAATCTAGATTTTAACAATATCTACAGAACAGACCTCAGATCTCTTATCACTGTGATAAGTGTTTGCCTCTCCATACACAGCTCTTAACTTTTATAACCTCTTTGTCCCCAGATAGCTGAACTTTATAGACTGAACTAGTGTGTTCCAGTATTTTTGCCATCTACTGGTTTGGGCCAATGGACCAATGATCCAAAATTAAAGAATCCCCATCTTCCTTTTTGTACTCTCTGGTGGCTTATGTTTGTCTGTGAGAGGTCACAGCTCCTTAATGCAGCACCTTCCCAAATGTTTCTTTTCTTCCTTCCTTTTGTCCTAGACCTGGGGGTGAGTCCTAATGTTTCCTTGTTGTTTGTGAGGAAAGACATATGGTCTTTGTATTATTATTATTATTATTTATTTATTACAATTTATTCACTTTGTATCCCCACTGAAGCCACTTCAATCATCTACTCCCAGTCCCACCCACCCTCTCTCTTCTCCTCCTATGCACCTTCCCTAGTCCACTGATAGGCAAGGACCTTCTTTCTTTCTATCTAACCCTAGCCTATAAGGTCTCATCAAGCTGGCTGCATCATTTTCTTCGTGGCCTGACAAGGCTGCACTCCTACCCCAGGGGGAGGTGATCAAAGAGCTGGCCACTGAGTTCATGTCAGAAACAACCCCTGATCCCCTTACTAAGAAACTCACTTGAAAATTGAGCAGTCTATGGGTTTCCTGAGCAGGGGTCTAGGTCCTCTTCATGCATGGTCCTTGGTCAGAGTATCAATCTCTGCTGGCTAACCTGGGCTTAGGGATTTTGGCTCTGTTGTTCTCCCTGTGGAGTTCCTGTCCCCTTCAGGTCTATGTCCTTCTTCCATAGGTGTCCTGTACTCTTCCCAAAGTCTGGCTATCAGTCTCAGTGTCTCCTTCAAATCCCTGGTTGGTAGTGTCTTTCAGATGTCCTCTGGCCAAGCCTCCTGTCTTGTTCCTTGTCTTCTCCTGCTTCTGATATCTATCCTACTTTCAGTTCTGAGTGAGGTTTCAGCCTCTTCCCTGGGGTTGTCCTTGTTGTTTAGCTTCTTCTTCTTCTTCTTCTTCTTCTTCTTCTTCTTCTTCTTCTTCTTCTTCTTCTTCTTCTTCTTCTTCTTGTTCTTCTTCTTCTTCTTCTTCTTGTTCTTCTTCTTCTTGTTCTTCTTCTTCTTGTCCTTCTTCTTGTTCTTCTTGTTCTTGTTCTTGTTCTTCTTCTTCTTCTTCATTGCCGGTGAAAACAACACAAAGGAGGAATTATTTATTTTGACTCATGAGTCATTTATTTTGATTCAAGAGCACCTAGTTTGTGATTGTTTGTCCTCATGAATATGGAGTGGCATGGAAACAAAAGTGTGTGCACTGAAAGTAGTTCTTTATTTCATAATGGAGAGAGAGAGAGAGAGAGAGAGAGAGAGAGAGAGAGAGAGAGAGAGAGAAAGAGAGAGATTTTGCCCTCAACAACCTACTTCCTCCATCTAGGCCCTGCTTCCTAAAGATTTCAAAAACTTCCAAAATAGTAAGGTGAGAAATAGGCATTCAATGCATGAGCCTATAGGAGTAATTTCATGTTGCAAGTATACAGAACTGTGAAATGACTTGCTCCAAAGTGTTTACTTTAAAAGGTGATAAAGCCAGATTCAATGGAGATCTAAATTATCTCAAAGAAATTTCTGATTTCTTCTTCCTGTTCCATATGCAGAAATGTTAGGCTTAAATGTCCAAACTAAGGGTAGAAATGGTCATTTTATTTTTAGCTAATTTCTTATATTATATACACTATATTCATTTTCTGAAAATTTGAATTTATTCTTCTCTCACATGTAGCATCCTGGTCACAGTTTCCACTCCTCCAAGTGTCCCCTTAACTCCTCTCATCCTCTCATCCCAAGATTCACTCATTCTCCACTTAAAAAAAAAAAAAGAGCAGGCTTCCCAGGGATATCAACCAAACAAAGCATAAAAAGTTACAATAAGACTAGACAAAAACCCTCATTTCAAGGGTGGATGTAGCAACTCAGTAGGAGAAAAAAGGCTACCAAGAGCAGGCAGAAGATTCAGAGACAGCCCACCTTGCACTCTTAGGACTCCAACAAAACAAAAACAAACAAACAAAAAACAACTAAACAACCATGACATATTTGTAGATGACCTAGCTCAGACCCAAATTCAATGAAATGATTCCTAATGGAATTCTGCTAGCCCAATCATCATCAAAGCTGATGAAAGCAGACACACAGCTAAACATTAGGCAGAAGAAGGATTGTAGGAGCCAGAGGGGTCGCGGTTGAACAGGGGTGAGGAGAACGTGGACCACAGAATCATCTAAGACAGGCTTATTATACCCTATGAGAAATCAACTCAAAAGGGCTCACAGAGCCTGAATCAGCAGTCACATAGCCTGTGTGGGTCTGAGCTAGGTCCTCTACAAATATGTTGTTTAGCTTCTTTAGGGCTATAGATTTTAGTATATTTATCCTATGGTACATTCAAGGTGGGAAACTGAGATGCGTGTGATAGAACATGTTAAGAAGACATAGGGTCTTACTGCCACCCCTCACCTGTGGATAGTTTCTATTGTAGTCATCTCAGTTTTCAGCCTAGAGTGGACCTGTTAGTGACCTAAAGATCAGATTTTTGAAAAACCATTGTTTTGGGAAATGTTCCTCAGCAGCATAATACTGAGTGTAGAAACAGGAAGTGTACTGTAACTACAGGTTTAGGACACATTGACTGTGGCCGGTTATGTGCTTCAAGTCCTTAATAATAATATTTATGAGCATGAGATATAGCATATCAGGCTTATTCTATATTTTAATCATCTCAAAGATTAGTTTTCTTATTTCCTAATATATACATTAATGCATTATGTATAAAAAGTTTTTTTTTTTCTCAACACGGAATTCTAAAAGTGCTGTTTTGGCTTCCTAAGAATATAAAGCTTTGGAAGAAGGAGAAAACAGGAAATAGGACAGGAGCCTTTCAAGAAGGGCCTCTGAAATACTCTAACAAGCATTGTATAAAAGCAGATAATAAGACTCATAAACAAACTTTGGCAGAGTGCAGGGAATCTTAGGAAAGAAAGGGGAGATAGCAAGACCTAGAGAGGAGAAGAGCTCTACAAAGAGAGCCACAGATCCAAAATATCTGGGCAGAAGGGTCTTTTCTGAGACCGATACTCCAACCAAGGACCATTCATGGATATATCCTAGAACCCCTGCTCAGATGTAGCCCATGGCAGCTCAGTCTCCAAGGTGGGTATCCTAGTAAGGGGAACAGGGACTGTCTCTGACATGAACTCAGTGGCTAGCTCTTTGACAACTTCCCCTGGAAGGAGAAGCAGCCTTGCCAGTTCACAGAGGAGGACAATGCAGCCAGTTCAGAAGAGATCAGATAAGCTAGGGTCAGATGAAAGGGGAGGAGGTCCTCCCCTATCCTTGGACTTGGAGAGGAACATAGGAGTTGATAAGGGAGAAAGGGTGGGACTGGGAGAGGTGGAGGTTGCGGGCTACAGCTGAGAAACAAAGTGAATAAACGTTAACTAATAAAAAAATGTAAGGCTTTGTAACATCTCAAGTAAACTCCTAATTTTGTTATCGTTGGTTTTTTGGCTCACTGTGAAGAATACAGTGATAACGTAGATTTTATACTAAATCTGTAGGTCAGCAGGAGAATTAAAGGCTCTTGTTTCCAAGCATGACAAACTGAGTTTGATCTCCAGGCCCCACATGGTAGAGGGAGAAAACTCCTCCAAGATGTCCTAAGACTTCCAGATATGCAGTGTGGCACAACTATGCCAAAACACACACACACACACACACACACACACACACACACACACACACACACACCACACAAAATAAATGAGGTACATTAAAAAAGAAGACAGTTAACCAATTTTACTTAGATTTTTGGTATTGAATTATTTGTCTTGTCTTTAGAATTAAAGAATATCTCAAACTACTCCTTTAATAAAAGATTTATTTTGAGTGTGTGTGGATGCTGTGTGCATGCATGAGTATGTGTCTGTGTGCAGATTTAATGTATATTAGTGCATGCAAACATGTACCTGTGTTTAGTTGCTGTGTGCATCCATGGTTGCGCATGTTTATGTAGATCCTCTCTCTCTCTCTCTCTCTCTCTCTCTCTCTCTCTATCTCTCTCTCTCCCTCCCTCTCTCTCTGCATGTGTGTATGTGTATGCTTATGGAGTCCAGAAGCAGGTATCAGATTCTCTGGAGCTGAAGTTAGATCACAGCTGTGGCTGTCTGATGTGAGTGGTAGGAAGCAGGTTTGGGTCCTCTGGAAAAGCATAAAGCACTCTTAACCACTGAGCCATATATTTGTACATAATTCTAAGGGATAGAGAAAGTGACAACAATGAAGAATTATAGGGACACAATATTGCCTCTCATTTTATTTCTTTTTTTTTATGTTGTTTTTAAATTTTATTAACTACACTTTATTCACTTTGTACCCCCTTAAAAAGCCCTCTCTCCTCCCCTCCTAATTCCAACTTCTCCCCTCTTCTTCACACACAACCCTCCCCAAGTCCACTGATAGGGGAGGTGCCCCTCTCCTTCCTTCTGAACTTAGTCAACCAGATCTCATCAGGAGTGGCTGTTTTGTCATCTTCTGTGGCCTGGTAAGGCTGCTCCCTCTTCGGGGCGAGGTGATCAAAGAGAAGGCCAATCAGTTTGTCAGAAGCAGTCCCTCTTCCCATTACTAAGGAACCCATTTGGACACTGAACTGCCATGGGCTACATCTGTGCATGGGTTCTATGTTATCTCCATGCAAGCTACTTGGTTGGAGTATGAGTCTCTGGAAAGAACCCTGTGTTCAACTTTTCTGGTTCTGTTGCTCTCCTTGTGGAGTTCCTGTCCTCTCCAGATCTTACTATTTCCCACTTCTTTCATAATATTCCATGCACTCTGCCCAACAGTTGCCCATAAGTCTCAGCATCTGCTTTGATAGTCTGCAAGACAGAGCCTTTGAAAGGCTCTCTGTGACAGGTTCTTAACCTATTTCCTGATTTCTTCTTCTTCTGATGTCAATCTTCTTTGTCTTTTCTGGATGGGGATTGAGTATTTTAGTCAGGGGTCCTCCCTATTGATTAGTTTCTTTAGATGTACAGATTTTAGTAGGTTTATCTTTTGTTATATGTCTATATGAGTGAGTATATACCATGTGTGTCTTTCTGCTTCTGGGACAGCTCACTCAGAATGATACTTTCCAGGTCCCACCATTTACCTGCAAATTTCATGATTTCCTTATTTTTTCATTGCTGAGTAATATTCTGTTGTGTAGATGTACCACAATTTCTGTATCCATTTTTCAGTTGAGGGGAATATGGGTTGTTTCCAGTTTCTGGCTGCTACAAACAAAGCTGCTACAATCATGGTTGAGCAAATGTCCTTTTTGTGTATTTGAACCTCTTTGGGTATATGCCTAGGAGTGGTATGGCTGGATCTTGAGGAAGCACTATTCCTAGTTGTCTGGGAAAGCACCAGATTGCTTCCCAGAGTGGTTGTATAGATTTACATTCCCACCAGCAGTGGAGGAGGGTTCCCCTGTCTCCACAACCTCTCCAGCATGTGTTGTCATTTGAGTTTTTCATCTTGGCCATTCTGATGGGTATAAGATGAAATCTCAGGGTCATTTTCATTTGCATTTCTCTGATGATTAATGACTTTGAACATCTCTTTAAGTGTTTCTCTGTCATTTGATATTCCCCTACAGAGAATTCTCTGTTTAGCTTTGTTCCCCATTTTTTAATTGGATTACTTGTTTTGTTGCTTTTCAGCTTCTTCCTTCTCCATATATACTGGATATTAGCTGTCTGTCAGATAAAGGGTTGGTAAAGATCCTTTCCCAATCTTTAGGCAGTCACTTTGTTTTGATGACCATGTCCTTCGCTTTACAGAGCTTTTCAGTTTCATGAGGTCCCATTTATTGATTGTTGCTCTTAGAGCCTGTGCTTTTGCCTTCCTGTTCAGGAAGTTGTCTCCTATGCCAATGAGTTCTAGGCTGTTCCCCACTCTTTCTTCTAAACGGTTTAGTGTGTCTGGTTTTATGTTGACGTCTTTCATCCACTTGGACTTTAGTTTTGTGCAGGGTGATAAGTATGGATCTATTTGCATTTTTCTACATGTAAACATCCAGTTTGACCAGCAACATTTGTTGAAGGTACTATTTTTTTTTCCACTGTATGTTTTTGGCATCTTTGCCAAAGATCAGGAGTCCATAAGTGTGTGGGTTTTTTGGGGGGTTTTCTGTTCGATTCCATTATTCCACCATTCTGTTTCTATGCAAGTACCATGCAGTTTTTCTTTTTTCTTTTTTTTTTTTTTTTTACTGTTGCTCTATAGTAGAGCTTAAGATCAGGGATGGAGATACCTCCAGAAGATCTTTTATTGTAGAGGATTGTTTTAGCAATTCTGGGTTACTTGTTATTCCATATGAAATTGAGAATTTTTCTTTCCACATCTGTAAAGAATCATATTGGTAATGTGATGGGAATTTCTGTAGATTGCTTTTGGTAAGATGGCCATTTTATTATGGTAATCCTGCCAAGCCATGAAGATGGGAGATCTTTCCATCTTCTGATATCTTCTCCTAATTCTTTCTTTAGAGACTTCAATTTCTTTTCATACAAGTCTTTGACTTGCTTGGTTAGGGTTACACCAAGGTATTTTGTGTCATTTGTGAGTACTGTGAAGTGTGTTGTTTCCCTAATTTCTTCCTCAGTCCTTTTGTCTTTTATATACAGGAGGGGTACTCATTTTCTGGAGCTAATTTTGTATCCGGCCACTTTGCTGAAGGTGTTTATCAGCTGTAGGAGTTCCCTGGTAGAATTTTTGGGGTCACTCACATATACTATCATATCATCTACAAATAGTGATAGTTTGACTTCTTCCTTTCCAATTTATATCCCCTTGATCTCCTTCAACTGTCTTATTGCTCTCGCAAGGACTTCCAGAACTATGGTGAAGAGATATGGAGAGAGCGGGCAGCCTTGTCTTGTCCCTGATTTCAGTTGGATTGCCTTAAGTTTCTCTCCATTCAGTTTGATGTTGGCTATAGGTTTGCTGTATATCGCCTTTACTATGTTTAGATATGTGCCTTGTATCCCCGATCTCTCCAATACTTTAAACATGAATGGATGTTGGATTTTGTCAAAGGCTTTTTCAGCATCAGCATCTAGGGAGATTATCATGTGGTTTTTTTCTTTCAGTTTGTTAATATGGTGGATCACATTGATGGATTTCCATATATTGAACCACCCTGCATACCTGGGATGAAGCCTACTTGGTCATGGTAGATGATATCTTTGATGTGTTCTTGTATTCGGTTTGCGAGTATTTTGTTGAGTATTTTTGCATCAATGTTCATAAGGGAGATTGGCCTGAAGTTCTCTTTTTTTGTTGGGTCTTTGTGTGGTTTAGGTACCAAGGTGACTGTGGCTTCATAGAATGAGTTTGGTAATGTTCCTTCTGTTTTGATTTTGTGGAATAGTTTGAAGAGAATTGGAGTTAGCTCTTTTTTGAATGTTTGGTAGAATTCTGTGCTGAAACCATCAGGTCCTGGGCTTTTTTTGGATGGGAGACTTTCGATGATGGCTTCTATTTCCTTGGGGGATATAGGACTATTTAATTGATTTACCTGGTCCTGATTCAGCTTTGGTAAGTGGAATCGATCAAGAAAATTGTCCATTTCATTTAAATTTTCAAATTTTGTTGCATATAGACTTTTGAAGTAAGTCCTAATGATTGCTTGGATTTCCTCAGTGTCTGTAGTTATGTCCCCCTTTTCATTTCTGATTTTGTTGATTTGGATGGTGTCTCGCTGCCTTTTAGTTAGCTTGGCTAAGGGTTTGTCTATCTTGTTGATTTTCTCAAAGAACCAGCTCTTGGTTTCATTGATTCTTTGAATTGTTTTATTTGTTTCTAATTGATTGATTTCAGCCCTGAGTTTGATTATTTCCAGCCATCTGCTCCTTCTTGGTGTGTCTGCTTCTTCTTTTTCTAGGGTTTTTAAGTGAGCTATTAAGTTGCTTGAATGCGCTGTCTCAAATTTCTTCTTGAAGGCACTTAGTGCTATGAACTTTCCTCTTAGCACTGCTTTCATTGCGTCCCACAAGTTTGGGTATGTTGTGTCTTCATTTTCATTGAGTTCTAGGAAGATTTTAATTTCTTTCTTTATTTCTTCCCTGACCCAGCTGTCTTTTAGTAGCAAGTTGTTCAGTTTCCATGTATTTGTAGGCTTTTTACTATTTCTGTTGTTACTGAGGTCCAGCTTTATTCCATGGAGATCAGACAGGATACAAGAGATTATTTCAATCTTCTTGTATCTGTTGAGGCTTGCTTTGTGACCAACTATGTGGTCTATTTTGGAGAAGGTTCCATGAGGTGCTGAGAAGAAGGTAAATTCTTTTGTGTTTGGGTATAAGGTTCTGTAAATGTCTGTTAGGTCCATTTGATTCATGACCTCTGTTAGAGATATTGTTTCTTTGTTTAATTTCTGTTTAGTCGACCTGTCCTTTGTTGAGAGTGGGGTGTTGAAGTCTCCCACTATTAGTGTGTGGGGATCTATGTGTGGTTTAAGTTTTATCAATGTTTCTTTCACAAATGTGGGTGCCCTTGTATTTGGGGCATAGATGTTCAGGATTGTGATGTCTTCTTCGTGGAATTTTCCCTTGATGAGTATGAAGTGTCCTTCCCCATCTCTTTTGATTAATTTTGGTTGAAAGACTATTTTTATCAGATATTAGAATGGCTACTCCTGCTTGCTTCTTGCGTCCATTTGCTTGAAAAACCGTCTTCCATCCCTTTACCCTCAGGTAATGTCTATCTTTGTGACTTAGGTGTGTTTCTTGTATACAACAGATTGCTGGGTTTTGTTTACGCATCCATTCTGTTAGTCTGTGTCTTTTTATTGGAGAATTAAGTCCATTGATATTGAGAGAGATTAATGACCAGCGGTTGTTAGATCCTTTGAATTTGATGTTGGCTGTGGTCATACAGTTGTGTGCTTGGTTGCTTTTTGCTTTATTGTAGTGGGGTTATTTATTTCCTGTGTTTTCTTGAATGTAGCTAGCTTTCTTGGGTTGTATTTTCCCTTCCAGTGTCTTCTGTAATGCTGGATTTGTTTGTAGGTATTGTTGAAATTTGTTTTTGTCATTGAATATCTTGTTTTCTCCGTCTATGAGGACTGAGAGTTTTGCAGGGTATAGTAGCCTGGGCTGACATCTGTGTTCTCTTAGGGTCTGCATGATATCAGTCCAGGCCCTTCTGGCTTTCATAGTCTCTGTTGAAAAGTCAGGTGTGATTCTAATTGGTTTGCCATTATATGTTACTTGGCCTTTTTCTCTTGCAGCTTTTAGTATTTTTTCTTTGTTCTGTATAGTTAAGGTTTTGATTATTATGTGGCGGGAGGATTTTCTGTTCTGGTCTAATTTATTGGGTGTTCTATAGGCCTCTTGTATTCTTATTGGTCTCTCCTTTAAGTTGGGGAAATTTTCTTCAATGATTTTGTTGAAAATATTTTCTGGGCCTTGGTGCAGGGAATCTTCTTTTTCCTCTATTCCTATCATTCTTAGGTTTTGTCTATTTATGTTGTCTTGAATTTCTTGGACGGTCTATGTCAGGAATTTTTTAGATTTAACATTTTCTTTGACAGATACATCTATTTCTTCCATTGTATCTTCCACACCTGAGATTCTTTCTTCTATTTCTTGTATCCTATTGGTTATGCTAACCTCTGTAGTTCCTGCTTTCTTCCCTAAGTTCTTTCTCTCCACAATTTCTTCCATTTGTGTTTTTTTAAATTTTTCTAATTCTATCTTCAGGTCTTGAGCTCTTTTGTTGGTTTCCTTCCCCTGTCTGACTGTATTTTCATGTTTTTCTGTCAATTCCTTCAGCTGTTTGTTTGAACAATCCACTGTTTCTTTTATTTCATTCAGTGAATTAAGTATTTCCTCTCTAAAGGCCACAGATTGTTTGTCTGCAGCTTTCCGTATTTCTTCACGGATGGCCATAATCTCCTTGTCTTTAATTTCCTCCATTTCTTTACGGATAGCCATGATCTGTTTGTTTTTATCTTCTTCTAATTCTTTTTGTATTTTATTTGTTTCCTCTGTTATCTTCTTCATGAGCATAGATGTTAGGTCATCTCCTTGAATTTCATTTATGCTGGGGTGTCTAGAGCTATTTGCCCCTGGATAACTGGGTTCTGGAGATGCCATATTGCTCTGGCTTTTGTTGGTTGGACTTTTACGCTGTCCTCTACCCATTGGGCTATCCTAGTTGTTTGAATTTAGTTTCTGGTTGTTCCTGGACTCTTGTAGTGGAGAGAATCCCTTTGGCAGGAAGATGGTTTTTCCTGAAGGAAGGCTTTCCAGCTTTTTGGGTATAGTCACTGGATGTCCGGTGTTTTTCAGGAGTTGCTACAGCTCACCTCAGGCCTAGAGACCTGGGTAGTAACTGTGGTCCTGATTAGTCGAGAGGGCTCTCCTCTCACTGGGAGAAGTCCTGGAGACAGTTGCCCTCCTTCTGGGTTTCTTGCTGTAAATTTAGTGATCAACTGCTGTAACCTGTGTGTCCAGTGGTTTGGTCGGCTTTGTTAGGGATAACTGGTTGCCCCTTGGAGCAGTATCTGGGGGGTTGATCTCAGGGTTCCTGGTCTTTTGTAGGTCTGAGGTTGGGGCTCTGTGCCCCAGAACCCAAGAGGTAATTTGTGGCGGGTGAGTACTGCTCTGGTGTCTTGCGGCGCACAGTTCTGCCTGTAAGGTGTATTTGGTACAATGCAGGCCTCTGGGCTGGTGGAGCGTGCGCCAGCCTGCTAGTCTGCGGAAGCTGAGTTTCTGATCACTCTGTGCTCCCTGTTTGGGCTCAGATCTGTGATGGCTGGGCGTACTCACCTGTCTGCGATCTGCAGGCTGCTAGACTTTCCCTAGGTGACCCCAGCAGCACGGTTTCTTCCTTCCCTGTGGGGTCCTCTCTGGACAGGGGTTCCCAGTCCCTGTTGTACTGGGGCACACAGCTTGTCTGTACCGCTCAGCTGAGCGCACAGATCTCTGCGTGGCAGGAGCTCAGTTGTGTTGGCGGTGGGTACCCGCTGTAATAGCGACCTTCCGGGGATAGACTGGGTGACCCGTGATCAGTCTGGCAAGTTTGCTTCCCAGTGGGGTCCCCCCGCGGCTGGGACTCCCAGCCTCAGGCACCCTTGTGCCTACAGATCAGCCTGGGAAAGTGATTGGGACACGGACGCTTGCGGCTCCAGCTCGGAGACACAAAGCCCGTGTTACCCGGGATTTCTTCCGGGTTCTGGTAGCCGTGAGTGGACCCAACCGATTCCCACCGTGGGAGCCTCCCCTCACCTGGGAAACACGATTGATGTAGTTTCAGGGCCCAGAGTTCAGTCTCCTGGTCTCTGCATGGCAAGTGCTTCTCAAAAGCGGTGCTCTCCTGGCGCCGCCATCTTGGCTCCCTCGAATTTCTTCTTAAAGGCACTTAGTGCTATGAACTTTCCTCTTAGCACTGTTTTCATTGTGTCCCACAAGTTTGGGTATGTTGTGCCTTTATTTTCATTGAATTCTAGGAATACTTTAATTTCTTTCTTTATTTCTTCCCTGACCCAGCCGTCATTTACTAACAAGTTGTTCAGTTTATATATGTGTGTTTGCATTTTGTTATTTCTGTTGTTGTTGAGGTCCAGCTTTATTCCATGGTGATCATATATGTTACAAGGGATTATTTCAATCTTGTATCTGTTGAGGCTCACTTTGTGACCAACCATACGTTCTATTTTGGAGAATGTTTCCTGAGGTGCTCAGAAGAAGGTAAATTCTTTTGTGTTTGGGTGTAAAGTTCTGTAAATGTCTGTTAGGTCCATTTGATTCATGACCTCTGTTAGAGACATTGTTTCTTTGTTTAATTTATGTTTTGTTGACCTGTCCGTTATTGAGAGTGGATTGTTGAAGTCTCCCACTATTAATGTGTGGGGATCTATGTGTGTTTAAGTTTTATCAATGTTTCTTTTACAAATGTGGGTGCCCTTGTATTTGGGGCATAGATGTTCAGGATTGTGATAACTTCGTGGTGGAATTTTCCCTTGATGAGTATGAAGTGTCCTTCTCCATCTCTTTTGATTAATTTTGTTGAATGTCTATTTTATCAGATATTAGAATGGCTACTCCTGCTTGCTTCTTGGGTCCATTTGCTTGGAAAGCAGTCTTCAATCCCTTTACCCTCAGGTAATGTCTATCTTTGCGCTTAGGTGGGTGTCTTGAATGTAACAGATTGCTGGGTCTTGTTTAGGCATCCATTCTGTTAGTTTATGTCTTTTTATTGGAGAATTGAGTCCATTGATGTTGAGAGACATTAATGACGATTGGCTATTAGATGCTTTTGTTTTGATGTTGGCTGTGTTCATAAGTTTATGTGCTTAGGTGCTTTTTGCTTTATTGTAGTGAGGTTAATTATTGACTGTGTTTTCTTGAAACTAGCTAGTTTTCTTGGGTTGTGTCTTCCATTCTAGTGTCTTCTATAACACTGCATTTGTGTGTAGTTGTCATTGAAATTTGTTTTTGTCATTGAATATCTTGTTTTTTCTGTCTATTAGGTCTGAGAGTTTTGCTGGGTATAGTAGCCTGGGCTGCCATCTGTGTTCTCTTAGGGTTTGCATGATATATGTCTGGGCCTTTCTGGCTTTCATAGTCTCTGTTGAAAAGTCAGGTGTGATTCTGATGGGTTTGCCATTATATGTTACTTGGCTTTTTTCCCTTGTAGATTTTAGTATTTTTCTTTGTTCTGTATACTTACTGCTTTGATTATTATATGGCAGGAGAATTTTCTTTTCTGGCCTAATTTATTGGGTGTTCTGTAGGCCTCTTGTATTCTTATTAACCTCTCCTTTAATTTGGGGAACGTTTCTTCAATGATTCTGTTGAAAATATTTTCTAGGCCTTGAAGGAGGGAATCTTCTTTTTCCTCTATTCCTATTCTTAGGTTTTGACTTTTTATGTTGTCTTGAATTTCTTGGAAGTTCTGTAATCAGCAATTTTTTAGATTTAACATTTTTTTTGAGGGATATATCTATTTCTTCCATTGTATCTTCTACACCTGAGATTCTTTCTTCCATCTCTTGTAGTCTATTGGTTATGCTTACCTCTGTAGTTCCTGTTTTCTTCCCTAAGTTCTTTCTCTCCACAAATTCCTCCATTTGTCTTTTCTTTAATTTTTCCAATTCTATCTTCAGATCTTCAGCCGTTTTGTTGATTTCCTTCACCCGTGTGACTGTATTTTCCTTCAATTCCTTTAGCTGTTTGTTTGAACAATCCTCTGTTTATTTTATTTCTTGCAGTGATGTAAACATTTCCTCTCTAAAGACCACAAACTGTTTGGCTGCAACTTCCTGTATTTCTTTACAGATGGTCATAATGTTTGTTTTTATCTTCCTCTCTTTCTTTACAGATGGCCTTAATTTGATTGAGTTTATCTTCCTCTATCTCTTTATGCATTTTTTTTTGTTTCCTCTGTTATTCTCTTCATGATCATAGATGTTAGGTCATCTTCTTGAATTTCAATTATGCTGGGGTGTCTAGGGCTATTTGCCCCTGGATAACTAGGTTCTGGAGCTGCCATATTGCTCTGTCTTTTGTTTGTTGAACTTTTATACTGGCCTCTACCCATTGGGCTATCTTAGGTGTTGGAAGTTAGTTTCTGGTGGTTCCTGGAAGCCTGTGGTGGAGAGAATCCCCTTGGAAGGAAGATGGTTTTTCCTGAAGGAAGCCTACTCTCCTTTTTGGGTATGATCACTTTATTTTTTTTGGGAGTTGCCTCAGCTCACCTCAGGCATGCAGACTTGAGTGGTAACTGTTGTCCTTGTTAGTCAAGATGGTTCTCCTCTCACCCGGAGAAGTCCTGGAGACACTGCACTGCTTCTGGGTTTCTTGCTGTAAAGTTAGTGAGCTCCTGCTCTAACCTGTGTGTCTCATGGTTTGGTCAGTTTTATGAGGGATAACTGGTTGCCCCTTGGAACAGTCTCTGGGGGTTGAGCTCAGGGATCCCAGGCTCCTGTAGGTCAGAGTTTGGGCTCTGTGCCCCAGTACCCAAGGGGTAATCTGAGGCGTGTGAGTACTGCTCTACTGGTAGCAGCAGGCTACCTGGTACACAGCAGGGCCCTGGGTTAGGCCAGTCTGCGGGACCTTTTCCAGGGATATACTGGGTGGCCTATGTCTGTCCCCTTTGCTTCATTCCTTGTGGGGATTTCCCCCATCAGGGACTCCAAGTCTCTGTTGCCCTGGGGCACACAGTTATGTCTGTGACTAATAGTTGGTGCAGAGCAGGTCTCTGGGCTGGTGGCCCCATGTGCCCACCGGTCTGGTCTTTGAGACCTTTTCCAGGGATATACTGCAAGAACTAATTTGGGACCCTGTTTCCTTCCTTCCCTGCGGGGTTTACTCCTGACAGGGATTCCCAATCTCTGACATGCTGAGGCACACAGCTCTGGCTGTGCTGGAGAGCTGGGCATGCAGCAAGTCTCTGTTCTCTTGCAGCTGGAGCCTAGTTCAGTGATGGCAGCATGCACCTGCTGGTTTGTGAGACCTTTCCCAGGAGGAGACTGGGTGAACCTTGGCCAATACCATTTCTTTCCTTCCCTGTGGGTTTTTCTCATGACTGGGACTCCCAGTCTCTGGTGTTTTTGTGCCCACCATTTAGCCTGGGAAGGTGATCAGGACATGCAGGCATGTGGCTCTGGTCTGGCAGCCTAGTGCCTGCATGACCCAGGATCTCTTCCGAGTTCTGGCTCAGCGGCCTGAGAGTAGACCCGACCTATTCCCACACTGTGAGGGTTTCCTCTCACCTAGGAAACAAGATCATTGTTGTATTGTGGTCCAGAGTTCAGTCTCTTGGTTGCTGTATGGAAAATGTTGTCCTGCTCCTCAAATGCAGTGTTCTCCTGGCACTGCCATCCTGTCCCTCCCCCATATATTTCCTCATTTTATTTGTTTTGGAAACAAAATTATTTGAGAACTATAAGCTTCTTATTAGTAGACGTGACCTGAGAGATCTTACTAATTTGTTGCCAAGTTCATTACTGTGCATATGATGACTGATGGTATTTGTAGAACATTTATTTTTAAACCTTTATTAGTGAGAATAAAAATTCCCCCAAATAGTAACTTTTTTCTCTTTTACTGAAAATAATTTATTCTATAATAAGAGATATTTATAAAACTGAATGAAGCCATAAATTACATATAGGTTTCTCTGAGTTGATGACCTGTGATATTATGCTATTTAGTATATCAACATTACTTAAACGAACTCTTGATAAAATTGCTTATGTCCTGGGAACTCTCATTCAATGTTTTCAGTAACACTGGTAACACTTCAACTTGTCAAGCCTATGTCACATTTCTAAATGTCAGTCGTGAGGTATCTGAAGAAATACAGCTATTGAAAATATATCTATAGTTCAGTCTCCTGCCTGCCAGGATCACCTGGGGCAGAGCCAGCAGAGGTGAGCTGCATGCTGTCTCCTGAGTCTCACAGACCACATTCCAGAGGAGGCCTGCAGGGTCCAAGTAACATCCAGGTGTGCTCATCTCTAGGTTAGACCCCCATCCTGCCAGTCCCCTTTCTTCCGGGTCCACTGGGGGCACAGCCAGCAGAACTGAGCCCTCTTCAGGAGCCCCATCATTTGCCTCCCCATGGAGAACTGAAGGTCTCCAGGAACATATATCTTAGACCCCTACATGCAAATTCCCTGCCTTCCTGGTTCTCCTGGGATACAGCCAGCAGATATGAAAAACATAGGTTTCCTCTGAGCTCCATTGATAGGCGCAAGGATCTGCCTGCCTTCCAAAGACACCTACCAGCATCAGGAACACACAGCCAGCACCAGGGAAAACCAGATGGCTACAGGCCAGCTTAAGAACACAGTCAATGGGGCTGGAGAGATGGCTCAGTGCTGTCTGCTCTTCCAATGGACTTGGGTTCAATTCCCAGCACCCACATAGCAATAACTGTCTATAACACCAATTCCAAGGGATCTGACACCTTCACAGTTAGACACATAAAATAAAACAAACAAACAACAACAACAACAAAAAAAAACAGTCAACAAGAGCCAGGGTAATATGGCATCACCAGAACCCAGAATAGAGTGGTAGAAGATATGAGTGAAGAAATCAGTACATCAGAAAAAGAAAACAATAAATCTAAAAAGTTCCCAATACAAAACATCCAAGAAATCTGCTACACTATAAAAAGTCTTTTGTGGGTTATTATTTATTATGGTTTATCTTTTAGTGAAGCAGAGGTTATTTCTAAACAAGCTGTATATTCAAATCACAATACAGACACTGGGATTTATTCAATTAACTGAGAGCATAATGCTGGGCAATAGTTACTCCATCTTCAATCTCCAAGCCTACATAGTTTCCTACCATTCAGATTTCACCCATTACACATGCTTTTAGTCATATCTTAGGTCAGGTTCATCTCTCCATGTGAGTCCAAGCCCTCTCTTGTTGATTTTCTGCCTTCTCTCCTGCTTCCTCTCTTTCCCTTCTGGATCAGGATGTCTCACCCTATCCTCTCCATTGCTCTGCATTGGGACTGGTTGTTTAACTTGCAATATAGAGAACAAATGGTGGCATGTTCATACAAACTTGAGACAGGTGATAAGCGTCGCAATGTAATGTCCATATTGAAACCAGATAGTAATGTAGAACATTTAAATGAACAAGGGTAAATTGTATACATCCCCAAAGAATATTATACCAACATTTCCCCCTTTAAGTCCAATAAAAGGCTCCTTTTCTTTCAATACAATAATAATAATACAAATTATGAAAACTATTATCTAAGTTTATATGTGCAATGTCCAGTCCGTGTGTATTTAGCAACTTAGGAGAAAGTATTTGATCATCTATCCTATCTTGACAAGTTTAGAATTCTACACCTAAATTAACTTTTATCCTTATTGGTATTAACTACATGAAAACATTTTCTTAAATTCCAAATGACTCAAGCTTAATTTTGGAACTATAACTATTTAGGCTTCAACCCCACCAGAGACTTGAGAAGGACTAAAATTAGTTATTAAAGTAAATAGGAAGTGCATGTGAGCAGCTTACAAAAAATAAAGTAAAATAAAATAAATAAAATAAAAGAGAGATACAGTTCGTTGCCTGAACAGTCACCCAAAACTCTCTATAATGCTGGAGCATCATCATCAGTATTCTGGCTCAGAATAATTGACAGCCATAAATTTGAAGCAGGAACGATTCAGAATTCTCTTACCCTGTCTTGGCACAGTTTGGCACTCGGCTTCTCCTGCATTTAAGCTTGCCCATTTTGGGAAGAATTATGTCTTTTGTGAGCGAAGAGGTTTTTTTTTTTCTGCCTGAGTGGCTCATTTGTCATATTTGAAGCCATCTCCATATGGAGGCTCTTCAGTGTTCATCATCTTCTTTGAGGTAGGTGGCATATTGCCAGGAGATGACCTGTCTCATTGTCAAAGAATCTTTAAAATAATAACGACATTTTTACATGCCATATTCTGTAGGTCTCTGAAGTTTTTGAAAACTTATCTATCATTATGTAATCAACCTGTTTACAAAATCATGTCTGCCTGTTAAACCTAGGATGTACACTCCTGTGATAAATAGGACTAGTGTTTGACATGAGTATGTATTGAGTAAAATTAATTATTACCTAATACCCTAAATAATTTGTAATAGCAGTTTAAAAGTATTAGAAGTAACCATGAATTTGTATCAATATACTAAAATTTACCAATGTATTAACTTATTTTTGCACCAATATACAAAATCTTATGCCAGAGTTAAAATTAACCTCATTTGATAATAATAAATAAAACCCTAAGTTGAGTTGATTCAATAATTTGCCTTTTGTCATATTATTCCTATAAGATATCCCTGTATTTCCTTGTCTTTCTTTTTTAAGCCCGTTTCTCCTTATCTCAGAAAGAAAGAGAAAAGCAAAAGGAAAAGAGAGAATTCCCTGAGTCTAATCTTGTTTTCTTTCTGAATTAGACCATTAATATTTTATAACCATCTCCCAATGACAATAAACATTCATAGACACAGAAAACAGCCAAAAACCTACCCACACCCCTTAAATGAAATTGAACATCATTCTTATGAATTTCTTCTAGCTGACTTTTTGGACATGCATAAATCCTTTAAGGGAGCCCAAAGGAAATTGGGGGAAATGGTTAATCATTAACATTTGTGGTCCAGACCTTGAATGTTGAGAAATTTCAGGCTTCATAGAAGTCCTGTCTAAAATGCTGGACCAATTGAGATTACTAGCTTTGTTCAAAGCTCTCTTGGGAGCCGGCTCTGATGAGAAACAACAACTGAAGCAGTTGAGGCAGGAACAAGCAAACTGCAGAGACATACAAGATGCTGGAACAGATATGTCAGTGTCTCAGCATACTGGAAGGATAGATCCTGTCATGTTTGATCCAACTTCTCTGGTATACATTCCTTTTGTTCTGCAAACACATAACTTCCCCAAAGCATTATATAGTTCTAAAATTATAAATATATGAGATATGCAGGATTAAACTAAACTGTAAATCCATTTTATCATGCCAATTAAGAGAATAGCATAATAAAATTTGAGGATATTGTAGCCAAGGATTTATTGATTGTGAATTGTTGAAGTTCTGGATGGAGACATAATTTATGTCTCAGTGAGTTTCAGAGTTGTTCTCATGTAACGGGATCAACAGTATAAGTTACTATTATTATTGAACATACAATCATTATCATGTTGAAATCAAAGCAAGGTTATATAGCTCAAAATAACGTTTTTGGGCTCTTGGGCTCCTGTTGTATTAGACCAAGTTGCTATCTATCTCCTGAGAAAAGGCCATCCATTAGAGAGACAAGGTGGTAATTGAAAAGGCATGTTTTCAGTCAATTTTACATAAACTTTTAAAATTTAGTTTAAGCATCTCCTAGGCATCTTGTATATGTTTAGAGGTTTAGGCCTAGGTTTTTATATATGTTGTAGCTACTTTTGTCCTATCCCCTTTTTTATATAGAATGGACAGTTACGCGTTGATAGCCAAACTTTATGTAAACTCCCTTTTACCTCTAACATTTAAGCATATTCTAGGCATCTTGTACCTGGGTTTTCACATTTGTTTTGGTTATCTTTGGATTACCTCCTTTTTGATATGAGATGGACAGTTCTCCCTTTTAAACATATGAATTATAATTTTTGAGTTTTTAGGACTTAACTAAGCTGGTATGTACTTTGCCACCTATAAGCCTCCTGTCTCTTTTTTGCATCAGGTATGACCAACATTTGTCCTCCATGAAAATGTTTCATGTTTGAATGTATAAGCCAGCTTCCAGAAGAGTGTGACACCTTAATTTAATCAGCATTTAAAAGCTTTTTGACATGGGAGGCTTGCAGTTTGCATGTTTGTCTTCCAACCTAATTTTGAGTCCTTATATTAACCAACAGAATATAACTCTTAAGCCAAAATGCCCTTTGGCACCAGTTCTCCTGTGGAAGTCTCACTTTCTGAGATTAGCTGTCTTTTTTAGAGCAGTGTGTCATCATCTCTCCTTACATAAACCTAAAATTATTGTAACATCTGTTATTAAGAAAAAAGAACTTACATGGTAACCTTAAGGAAAATTTTGTCTTTTTTTTTTCTTTTTTCTTTTTTCTTTTTTCTTTTTTTAAGTCTTGGACTATCTCTGCAAGTGGCTAAATAGCAGGAGTTGTCACCCTGCCTTTTATTATGTAAATTAGGCTGACCTGGAACTCAGAGATCTGCCTGTTTCTTTTTTCTTTGTGTTGAGATGAAAGGTATGTGCCTTTACCAACTTGTTTAAATATTTTTAAAAATGTTTTAAATATTTTCTTTAAGTATTTTCAATATCGTAACTCAAAGCCTTTAAAAAAATCAGAGACAAGAAAAGTTTTAGTTTTGGGTCAGTTGTGCTAATTTAGGTTGTAACAAGCAAAACCCAATTGGTTATGTTTTGGAAATTAGTTGTTACAGTGAATTGGTGGACTCTTACCAGAAAGAGCTGAGAAGTATCTTGCAGCCAGAGAGCTTTGAATTTTGGCTGTTATAACCTAATTATTAGGAAGAGTGCCCTTTCAATTGTCTGTAACTTAGTATTCCATTTCTTAGCTTTTCCCTCATTTTCTCATGAACTTTATGGGAGAAGGTATGGAGAAGAGCCATCATCATTGCCAAAAGGGTTTTAAACATCCTCTGCCACGGTATTTTTTATTTTAGATGCAGTTTTAGGCCAAGCTCTGTCTAGAGTTTGTCTGCCTTGAGCTTCTTTCTTTCCAGCCATGGCTGCTGAGCTGAGCTAGCCATAGTATAGGAAGCCATGCCTGTGGACTCCTTTCCTTAGACTGTGGTGGCAGCCAGTTTTGTTATGTTTAAATCTCATGTCTGCCCACAGTAGGCAGTCTTTTGCTTCTGGGCCTGTTTAAGAGTCTCTCTTAAAGAGACAGTAATTGACCTGGGTGTTTTTAGGTATTAAGTTTGGGTTGTTTGGGTTGTCTTACTAGAAACTTATTCCCCCCACCAAATTGTGATAAGGTATGATTTAAAGGATGTGGATACTTAGATTAGTTGGGTGCCATTTGTTGTGGGTTGTTATTATTTATTATTGATTTAACTTTTAGTTAAGCAGCAGTTATTCCTAAACCTGCTCTATACCCAAATCACAACACAGAGACTAAGATTTATTTAATTAACCTAGAGCACAATGCTGGGCAATAATTACTCCATCCTCAATCTCCAAGCCAGCATAATTTTCTAACATTCAGATTTCACCCATTATACTTGCTTTTAGTCATATCTCAGGTCTGATTCATCTCTCCATGTGTTTCCAAGACCTCTCCTGTAGGTTCTCCACCCTCCTTACTGCTTTCTCTCTCTCCCTTCTGGACCAGTATGTCCCACCCTATCCTCTCCATTGCTCAGCATTGGGGTTGGTTGTTTAATTGACAATATAGAGAACAAATGGTGCATGTTTACACAAACTTGAGACAGGTGATGCTTAGAATGAGCATCACAATGCCATGTCAAGATTGAAACCAGATAGTGGGGCAGAGAAATCAGCATTTGAATGAAAAAGGGTAAATTGTATACATTCCAAAAAACATTGCAGGAACAAAAGTCCTAACCTAGGGATATATTTTCAACAAAATCATAGAAGAAAAGTTTTCCAACCCAAAGAAAGAGATGCCTATAAACATACAAGAAGCATACAGAATAGCAAATAGATTAAAACAGAAAAGAAAAATTTCCAGCTACATAATAATCAAAACAATAAATGTACAGAACAAAGAAAGAATATTAAAAGCAGCAAGAAGGCCTAGTAACATATAAAGGCATATCTATCAGAATCACACTCAACTTCCTTACAGAGACTCTAAAAGGGAGACAGACCTGGGCATACATGTATTGCAGACTGTAAGTGACTACAGATGTCAATGCATACTACAATAGCCAGCAAAACTTTTAATGACCACAGATGGAGAAAACAAGATATTTCACAACAAACCTAAATATAAACAATATCTATGTACAATCCCAGTCCTACAGAAGGTAATAGAAGGAAAACAACTGAAGGAGTTTAACTACACCCAAGGAAACACAGAAAATAAATAACCCTATACCAGCAATAGCAACACACACACACACACACACACACACACACACACACACACACATCCTTTACTACCACCAAAATCAAAATAACAGGAATTAGGAAGCATTGGTCCTTAATATCTCTCAACATGATTGGACTCAATTCCACAATAAAAAGACACAGGTTAACAGAATGAATGTCTAAACAGGATCCATCATTTTGCTACATACAAGAAACACACCTCAGTAACAAGATAGACATTTCCACAGAGTAAAGGACTGGAAAAACGTTTCAAGAAATGGACTCAAGAAACAATTTGGAGTAGCCATTCTAATATCTAATAAAATAGACTTTCAACCAAAATTAATCAAAAGAGATTGGGAAGAACACTTCATACTCATCAAAGAAAAAAATCTACTCAGGTGATGTCTCAATTCTGAATATCTATGCCCCAGTTTAAGGAGACCTAATTTTTTTTTTCTGAGACAGGGTTTCTCTGTGTAGCCTTGGCTGTCTTGCACTTGCTTTGTAGTCCAGACTGGCCTCAAATTCACAGAGATCCACCTGCCCCTACCTCCCAGAGTGATGGAATTACAAGGTTTTGCCATTACTCACGTGGCTGGGCACCCCATTTGTAAAAGTAACTATACTAAACTTAAATCACACATTTAACCCCACACATTAATAGTGGAAGATTCAACACCTCTTTCTCAGTAATGGGCAGGCCATCAAGACAAAAACTTAAAGGAGAAATAATGAAAATGGGTGTTGTTATGAAACAAATGGACCTAACAGATACCTACAGAACAGTCTATCTGAACATAAAAGAATACATTGTCTTCTCTACACCTCACAGAAGCTTCTCTAAAATTGACTGTGGTCAGTCACAAAACAAGCCTCAACAGCTACAAGAATATTGAAATACCTTCTTGTATCCTGCATCAATGTTCATAAGGGAAATTGGTCTGAAATTATCTTTCAGTGTTCAGTCCTTGTGTAGTTTAGATATCAGGGTGACTGGCCTAACTTAAGACCTACGCCATGGAATAAAGCCAAACCCTATCACTATTAATGATATTCCACTATATTCACAGAGAGGAGCCTAGCATAACTCTCCTTTGAGAGGATTCATCCAGCTGCTGATTGGAAACAGATGCAGCAACCCATTGCCAAACAATAGGAGTAGCTCAGGAAATCTTATGAAGGAAGGTCAGGAAGCACTGAATGAGCCAGAAGGGTCAAGGACACCAAAAGAAAAGCTACAATGTCAATAAACCTGGATCCATGGGGGCCCACAGAGACTGAAGCACCAAACAAAAAACATTTGTTTACAGGACCTAGGCCCCCTACACTTATGTAGCTGATGTACAGGTTGGTCATCATGTGGGTCCCCTAACAATTAATGTGGAGGCTGTCTCTGACTCTGCTGCCTGACTCTGCTTCCCTTTCCCTTAGCTGGGTTGCCTTGTCTAGCCTCAGTGGGAGAGGATATGCTTAGTCCTGCTGTGACTTGAGGTGGGTTGTTACCAATAGGGGTGCTTCCCCTTCTCTGAGGAGAAAAGAAAGTGGACAGAGGGAGAAGGAGTGAGCATACGCATGGGACTGGGAGGAGAGTAGGTAGAGGGCTTTGGTCAGGCTGTAAAATGATTAAATAAATTAATGAAAAAAGAAAATATATCTATCAACTATGCTAGAGCCAAACAATATATATTGTATAGTTAATATGAAAAATATATAGCATAAATATATATAGTATAGAGTATTGGGATATATATATGCATATAGTGAATCTGGAAAAAGTTATGTACTTATATGTTCCCAAATAATTCTAGCAGATTAAAAATTCTTTGTAATATAGATTATATAACATTTGATATGTAAAGAAAAAGTGTGTATATGTGTATTATAGCTATAAACATAGGACATATATGTGTGTACTTATCTGTGTGCATCTATATCAAAGAACATGAATTATTTTTAAGAATTTTGGTGTTCCTGGTATAGGGAAAAGAACAATCACTATAGAAGTTACGGTTAAGTCATTATAGAAAGATATTTTCTCTCAGATAAAAAATAATTGAGTATAATAAATTTAAATTGTACATTCGGATATTATAAGTAAAGTCTGTAGGATTCATAACTAGTAATATAACAGAAAGGTATATGAATTGCAAGTGTCTTGGGATGATTCTACTGCCCCTAAGAAATACATACCTAGAAACAAGAATCCTGTCAGTCTCAGACTCTGTTGTAGTAAATTGCGATAATTACACCCACTAAGACAAGAGCTCAACAGCCAAACTGCTCAAGTAATTTTCTTAGAACTCATTCAGTCATGTCAAAACTACCCAAAACTAACTAAGAATTGAGATGGTGGAAACAGTATTGTGTTAAACTGAACACAGTCAGTATTGACAAGAGAGGAGATGATGGTGGAGAGCATGATGAGTGGCCCCACTCAGGGAACGGCTCTGTTTTGATGCAGTCTCACAGGCTTGGAGGGTTAAACACAGAATCTAATGCCCAGTTTTATAGAAATGTGAAAATGTCAAATAGAAACAAAAGTGTGGGGAGCTGTGATACCTAGAAGACTTTAAGCTATTACCCAAATTAGCAACAGTGTCCACAATGTGCTATGATTATATTCAGTTTTACCATCATTTTTTAATGTAAAACTTAATATATTTTATTACACAACTTAATATATTTTAACATCTAAGTTAATTTTGACACCATGTATAAATGCTTTCCTCACATACTTCATATATTATAACATATAACATAGAATACCTTCCAGACATTTATAGAATATTCTATGTTCATATGTGTTGACACTGTAAAAAAATGTGCTCTCTCTCTCTCTCTCTATTACATACACACAACACACAACAATTCAGAAACATGTTCTGAAAAATTAGAAACTATAAAATTTACAAATAAAATACAGTCTTTCCCTAGTAACCAAGAAGAATGAGATCTTGATTCCTCCTGAAAGTGGCAAACTATGATAATTTCTGTCCTGAGAAATGAAGGCATGGTTGAAAAGGGGGTCCTGCAGAGACTGATGCACCAACCAAAGAGGATGAATGGAGAGGACCTAGACCCCCTGCTCAGATGTAGCTGATAGGCAGCTCAGTCTCCATGTGGTTTTCTGAGTAAGGGATTCAAGGGCTGCCTTGTTGTGAACTCGATTGTCTGCTCTTTAAAGACATTACATTTTTAAAAATTAATTTTATTTATTTCTATACACCACTATATGTGGAAGTCAAAGTACAATGCTGAGAGTCAGTCCTTCTACCATGTGCATTTCCAGGGATTGAGCTTAGATAGTCAGGTTTGGTGGCAGGCACCTTTATCTGCTGGGTTGTCTCACCTCCCAATAACAGAAGGTCTTCACCAGTAATCAGGAAATACATCAGCAGTGAGGAAATACAGACATTTTTGACTAGGGCACTGAATAAACAAGGGCCAAATAATTACAGAAATTGAAATTTTTAAAAATTCTTTTGGACACAGGGTCTCACTATGTAAGCCTTGTCTGGTTTTTAACTCACTGTACAGTAAGTTTGACTTAAATTCAAAGAGATCTACCTCCCTTTGCCTCCCCAGTGCTGGGATTAAAGGCCTTTGCCACCATGCTTAACCCTGAAAGGTGGGTGTGAGTGTGAGTAATGCTGGGACTTGAACCCAGGTCCTTATTCATCCTAAGCACACACTACCATTGAACTATACTACCAAAACTATTTACTTTATTTTTGTCTCCAACTGTCTGTTTAGCCTTGCTTAGTATGAGGGCATCTCACCTCTAATCACTCAATGAATGCCATCAAACTGAGGATTTTTGCATCTTCAAAGCCACACTATTACAAATAGCCTCACTTAACAATTGCCTCACCTTGTCCTGTTCTGGGTTAAGAAATTATTTCATCTATGTTTTCATGTGATGATTTAGCTCTTAGCTCACATAGAATGTACTGTATTATACTGACATTAGTTCAAGCCATTTGCTATATATTTATGCACAAAAAGAATATAAAGGATACCCAGAAAATTCTCATCCTGATTCTAAGGATGATTTTTAAGCAGCTTGTCTTGGGAATGGCTCTGTTCTATGTATTCTTCATTTAGCTCATGGAAATTTCTATTGAGATGCATCCATACCCTTGCCCCATAATGATTTCTCCTGAACATACAATATTTAAAAAAAAAAAACCGTTATTCTTAGTCACAGATTTTGCTTATACACTGTCCCCCCTAAATCTTAAGAGCTGATGTCTCTAAACTTAGACACATAATAATTGCATATATTTGTGGAGTCTAGTATGATTTCTCAGTCATACAAGAAAATGCTGGCCACCAGCACACAGGAGGCAGAGACATGGAATCCATGGGACAAGCTAGTTAGACAGGAGGACTGGTAATCTATAGGCTCAGCAAGAGACTATGCCTCATTATATAAGGTGGAAAGTGACCAGCAAAGATACTCTTGAGCCTCCACACGCATGTGCATGCCCACATGTGCCAAAATGCACACAGACATGCATGGTACAACACAATACCCATGACAGCAATAAATAGAAACGCTGTGCTTGTCTCCTTGCTGCTGGACAAGAGCACCTGTCTGCTTCTAGTGATAATGGTGGCCTGAGATCAGAACACCATGTGGCCTGTTATGTCTAAACGGGGGTTCTGTCCAGTGGCTTTGTCTTGCTGTGGGGTATCCCTTGCAGACTGGAGCCATGGGGAAGAAACACTATTTAGTGAGGAAAGTCCCTCCCTGTTTGGAGTTTACACTCTCATAAAGCACTATTCAGCCTTTCACAACACTGGTAAATGTTAGTCCAGTGATGCTGCCATTCAGTTATCTTCTATGCAGTATATGAAGGTGACACAATGCTGACAAGCTGGAGGTGGAATGCCTTATAGAGCAGTGCTGTGTTCCAAAAAATATCAGTTGATAATGATTCAAGAACGTTAGAAATAGAAATAACCTATTATCCATATATCTGCAGGGAGAGAGATATGTGTTATTTAATCATTTGTCCTCCCCAAAGCTCTCTGGGAAGAAAATCATGGTCTCATTTTAAATAATCAGTGGAAGGTTTTTCCTTATGCTAGGTGACTCTGGAATTAAAGTTTTGACCTAAAGATTTTCGAATCCTGTGATTTCACAAAATTAGTGATGCAGTTTTATTTCTAGCCAAGTATTCTTTCCTGCTAAATTTTAGGGGGGTGGTGAAGAAAACCTCATCAAGAGACGATGATTATCCTGTGCTTTTTGTTCTGTTGGGAGCTGTGTCATTTTGATTCTCTGTGTTGTGTCATTCACTGACTTGGAGAATTGCTCCCTCAGTTCTTGGGTTGAGTGAACTTTGAGTGGATCCTTATGAAGCATTCATCAAACAGGAAATGCAATTATTAAAGAAATGAAATAAGAGAACATATGCTGAAAATAAATTAGAAAACATTCCAGAGTGACCTGTCCTTTAAGCCCTCTAAGGCAGCTTGTCTGCACCAGCACATTTGCTCCACCAGGCGGCAGTAGCTACCACACAACAGGAAACTGGACTCTTTAAAATTTGAACTTCTTCTAACAATTTTTGTGATTTTCACCTTACAGACGTTGATGCTTTGCTAATCTTTGATATTTGAAAGCTGATATCTGTTTCTTTATTAAATAATTGGTCCCTAAACGTAAAATGCAGTTTTCAGAAAATGTACATAATGGGAAAACACTTTAAGTGAAAAGCTTTCTTAATCTGTGTTCCCAAAGAAAAATGGTAAGTTCATGAAGCCTTTAGTTTTCTCTGTGACTCAATGCATTTTAAAAGCGGCGATTGTGAGGCAACAGAACAGGGAAGCTTGTGTGGAGATGAAGATTCTTGCACCTCCAGATGTTTCCATAAGCTTGACCTACATCTTTACATAGAATGTTTAACATATTGGCTACATTTCCATTTTCTTTACAACCTGAATATAAATTTAAGGCATGACTGTACTCCTAATTCAGTAAAATCCAGCCACAGCAGGGAATAAGAAAGTTACTTTTAGCAGATGACTTTTGCAGTTCAAAGCTGCTCAGTTCCTATGTCTCATGGGAGCATAGGGTTTCAGATATGCAATTTCATTAAATGTTGGGAAGAGTGAGAACCTCAGATATTGCTGATCAGCAGTTCAGCAATCAGAAGCCTGAGTATTGGCTGGATCCAGATTGGATAGTAGGTTCTATAGAGAATTTAAATAAAGGGATTTATTACTCATTATATGCATGTGTTTGTATGATGCACCAGAGTATTTGCACCTGAGTGCAGGTAAGCACAGAGGTTAGCAGCATCAGACACAAAAGAGTTGAAGTCACAGGCGATTGTGAGCCATCCTGTGTGTGGATCTGGGAACTGAATCTAGATCCTCTGCAGGGGCAGCAAGTACTCTCAACTCCTGACCATCTCTCTGCCCCCAGAACTGTTTTCTAAAGACAATGTCTCAAGTAGTTTGAGATGGCCTCAGTCCACTGTGTTGCCTAGCATAACTATGAATTTCTGATCCAGTTGCCTCTACCTCTGAAATGATGGTGTGTTTGCCTCTGTGTGTGTGCATGTGTGTTTGAGTGTATGTGTTTGTGATTGTAGTGGGTTTATGTAGTGCTAGATACTGAACCCAGTTCTTTTCACATGCTAGGTAAACACTTTGCCAACTGTCCTATATTTACAGCCCTTAAGCATTTTTTAGAGTATTTCTAAGACTTGGAGAGATGACCCTTTACTTACGAATAGTTACTGCTCTTACAGACGACCTGTGTTCAGTTTCCACTGCACACACAGCAGCTAAAAACTGTAATTCCAGTTCAAGGGGATCTGTGCCTTCTTCAGGCATCTGCAGACACCAGGCACACATGTGGTGTACATAGAGACCTGCAGTCAGAATACTCATATACATAAAGTAAAGAATAAATCTTTAAAAAGTATTATCAGGATTGGAGGATAATAGTAGCTTTTAAGTCTTTCTTATGATAGTTAAATAAAATATAAAAACAAGATCACCCAGAAAATTGTTTGTCTGAATTTTGAAATCCAATTTTTCTGTTTGTCTGTTTTTTAGTTTGTTTTTCTTTTTGAATAATGAAGATTTGATTCCTCCATTTGAGGCCTGCCTTGTCATAAATAATAATAATAATAATAATAATAATAATAATAATAATAATTGACTCATTTGTGAAAGTGTAAGAGAGCTTTATTACTAGAGTAATCAAACTCGGGACCCAAGTCTCACTGATGCAGCAGTAGAGAAGTGGGACCCTTTTCTCTGAGTGAGCAGGGTTTTTAAAGGAAAAGTCTGTGAGCAGGGGGTTTCCATGACAGCATGGGGGGGGGCATGTCTTGACTTTACAGGATTAGGTAAAAGTTGGGGGGAGTGAAATGACCTTCTCTGAGGTACAATTGCCTAAGGCATATGCTTCTCTGAGGCACAATGGCTATTCTTCTAAACTATATCTGAAACATTGAGGAGAATTTTCCCACCCGATTCCCAACCAATTCTCATTGACTATTGCCAGGGAGATTGTCTCTATTGTCTATGAAGTATTTATTCTGTGATATTTCCTGGAGGCTGTTGCTAGGAGAGTTAATTTTGTTTTCTGCCAGGTGCACATTTTGTGATATTTCCTGGTACCTAAATTCAGCTCCCAGTCAAGATGGCTCTTTAATTCAAAAATGGAGTTATACCCAGGCGAACTATACCCAGGCTAACTTAAATTCTTCAGAAGGTCATTTTAACTATCCAATCCTCTATACACTATTTAAGGAATGGCATTTTCCAAGACAAATGTGCTCAGAACACTTGCTCCTGAAAGAAAAAGAATGAGGAGGGGGAGGAGGAGGGAGAAGGAGTAGGGGAGGGAGAGAGAGAGCAAAGGAGGAGGAGGAGGAAACCCTCCTTAGATTTTTGGAGAAGCCTGGTATTCTACCATGAAACTTCCTCTCTCTCCTCCCCCACCTCTCTCTACCTCCAGCTTATGAGAACCAGTTATATTACTTAATGAATATTTTCAAAAACAATAATAAAAGTAACAACTGTCTTCTAATATGAATGGCCATGCATTTTAATGTTTATGCAGGGCATTTAAAAGATGAAGAGCTCTAATTCCAACAGGAAAAGACTAAACTCTATTATGATTAGGTTTGATTTAGTAGTCTGGGATCAGAAATTTCCCTTCTGCTCTAGAAACTACACTTGCTTACCATATCCAATCAGGTTATATGTTCACAATTCTTGTGTTTCTCACCCACTCAGTATTTTATAATAAAATGCATTACAGACTTTAAACAAGAAAAAAAGTATTGTGAAATACATCTTTACCCAGAAAAGAGGGGAAACAGTTTAGGCCATTCCTTTTAAGGAGAAATCCCATTTGTGCATCCTTTACAAAGGAATCTCAAGTTACAGAGGCAGCAGGAACTCTGGGATACCCAGTGAGTCCCAGGCTCTGCTTTTCAACCTGAGTAAATCTAGGCACTTTCCATAACTTCTCTGGGCCTGAATCATTCTGTGCATGATGGGGAGAATCACAGATCTACACAGGTGTGTGAGAGTTGACTGGCTGAGTGCTGGAACAGAACACTGTCAGCCTGTAAGAAATGCCCTGTAAATACTCTCTGTCCTCACCATCACAGAAGGCCTTGTTCTGAGTCTTTATTGCATGTGAGCTACACTGTATTACTGTTTGCCTTTTGCAGAGAAGGAAATAAAGGTTTCAGGATCTTAAGAACTCCTTGATGACCGGTTGGTAGTAAGGTCCACAGATTACACTGTGGACAGGAGAGTCACACAGATGAACCACAAAGGGCAAACTGATAATGTCTTTAGCAGTGACTGACAATATGATCTGACTCCACACAGGGAGAGCGTGAGCTCTGTGTGCTGAGGATTGCCTTGAAATAGGCACCATATCACTCTTTGTGAATTACCTGGGCTGTCAGCAGGATGTTTGCCTCAAAACACATGCCCCTCTCCTTTCCCCTGACAGTAACCAAAATTCCTATTGAACTGAGATCTGGTCCTCTGTGGCTTCTGCCTAGGAGGCCATTGCATTTGGTCTCTGGCTAGCTGCCTTCATCAGACTGTCACCCTATACTCTATTGTTTTTCTCTCAATGACATGCCAGGAGACATCAGCCCAGATGCCTTGGTGACCCTTATGGACTTTACTTTGCTGCTGGCTTTCATAAATTTACTAATCATCCCTCTGCCCACTGTCTATATGTTCATTTTAAATTTTTTGGTAGCTCCTTCAATACTCCATGTTTGGTCCAGAGTGAACCCCCTCTCCAGAGGCATCCTGAGCCTCAGGCTCTTAGAATCTTTTCTCCCTCTGTTTTGTGATATTCCCTGACCTTTAGGTGTAGGGTTTGAATTGTCAGTAACAGTTGGAGTTGTGCATCCCAAGATCACTTATTCTTTGTATTTTGAACACTTGTGGGTCTTTGTAATCATCTCCACATGTAGCAAAAACAAGGTACTTTGGCAAGGGTGAAGGTGGTCAGAGGTACACTTGTGTGGGTAAAAGGAAACAGAAATTGTATTAGTGTAGCAAACTGGCAGACGTACACTCTCCTCTTGACCTATGACCTCTCCAGCTGTGGGTAATTGGTTAGGTCTATGGTAGTAGGTATGTTGAGTGAGCCTTAGTCTAACTAGACAGCCATTGGTTAACCCCAAGATGAAAGTGCCACTATTTACCACTGACACACTCATTCTTAAAAACATTTGTTTTTATGTTTATTTTGTGTGCCTCTGTGTGTAGGTGTATACACATGCAGAGATCAACTCTTGGGAGCTGGTTCTTTCCTTACATCATATAGGTGTCAGGGTTCAAACTCAGGTTGAATTCAGGTCACCAAGTTTGGTGGCCAATGCCTTTAACCTGCTGAGCTGTCTTGCTAGCCCCACACATTTATTCTTGGAAATACTGTCTCAGTGAAGTTTTCTGACCTCCATTGCTGCCTTTCATAGGTCCCCACATATAGTCAGCATTATGACCTATTTATTTTCACATTGTGTCTATCTTTCCCATGAAAATGCACTATTCCTATAAAGAGCAGGCATTCTTACCCCCAATTTTTGAATTATTAGGGTTTGATACAGTGTTTTTCATCAAAGAGTCTGATTGTTTTTGAGGCAGGGTTTCTCTATGTAGCCTGACTGTCTTTGTAGACCAGCAGGCTGGCCTTGAACTCACTGAGATCCTCCCACCTCTGCCTCCTGGAGCCCTAGGATTAAAGGCCTGAGCTGCTCATTATTGTTTTTTTGAATGAGTGGAGTGAATCAATTAAAATGAAGATTGCTATAGGTATTTCTCCATGGAAGATGATAGCATGCCTTTTCCTGAAGTCCCCTGAGCAGGCACAAGTAGAATTCTTAGACCATGCAGTGCACATGAAGGCACAGCCCTAGAGCTAGAACAGTGATCTGCTATGCACTTGTGGAGTTCCTGCTGTTTTTCCCTCTTCTAGTGTGTTTGGGGATAAAAAGCCAGGAAGCTCTTCATTCTAGGCTTCTCTGACCCTGGTGGACAAGACTGCAGAGTGCTACAATAAAATATGTGAAAGTCACAGAGAACCACCTGCTCTCAGGTGACGCCTCCTAGGCAGGCATTGCACTTCCTGTTGGAGATCAACTTTGAATTCCCTAATCTCTTGTTTATCTCTCCTCAAATTCAAAGCACTTTTCTGGGGGCAAATTTAGTTTATTCACCTATATCCAGGCAGTGGTAGTTAGAAATTTGCAGAGTAATTGGTCAGATGTTTGTGTGTGTGTGTGTGGGGGGGGGGGTTAGTATATCTTTTATTTGTTTCTTCCTCACCTTTATCCATAACTTGCTTTATTTTTTTTTCCAAATTCCCATTTATTTTTTGGCTCTTGGGGTAATGTCATCTTTTCAATATGAAAAAAGCAGCAAGTTCAACAGAAATTAGAAAGGTAGAAAGGTATGGCCAAACCAAGGGCAGGAGGAAAATGGCAGTAGCAAAGATGTCACCTCCCCTCTGGGAGGTCTCCCAAACAAAAGGTGGCAGCATACCTTCCCAAGTTAAGAGTTTAAGTGAACTGCACAGTTTCTGGACATTCAGAGACCAAGGCTCTGCCCATCACCACCCACTTTGCTACATCTCTTGGAGAAGGGAGGAACAAAAGGTGCAAGACAGCCCCAATGGCAGCTTTGGCTCTGGACAGCTGGGAGGCTATCAATGGAGATAGTACTGTCAACTCCTATCATGAGGTTGAGAGATGAAGCAGGAAAAACAAAACAAAACAAAACAAAACAAGAACCTATTGACTGAAAGCCTCAGTGGATTCTCCTCTAAATGGCCTTGACTGGAAACCCCATGCCTCTTCCTAGTGACCTCTACTTATTAACCCTCTACTCTTCTTTCCCCATCCATTACTTAGCTTTTTACGATGGCAGCTACTGTCTGGGTTCTTATTGCTGGGCTGGTTCTATATAGGGTCTGGAAAAGATTTCAGGATCTTAGAGAAGATGGTGGGAGAGTGTTAACTGGACAGTTAATGAAGAACGGTTACCAGGAAGAAATAAGAGGGCAAAGCACAGAACGGCAGAAATCTAAGTTTGTCAGTGGAGAAAAGAGACACTCACAAACAAATATTTATTGATCACCTACTATTAGCCAGCCACCATTAAACCCTCAATGAAAAAAGAAAAAAACAGGACAGAAGAAACTCTGAAGGAGGAAAACAAGCAGGGGGAGGAAGCAGAGAGAACTGAGCAGCCTGAGGTGACTCTGGACACTCTGCTTTAGGCTTCTCCTTCTGCTTCTTCTCCCAAAATCTTCTTCCTCCTCCACAGTGGCATCCTGGTACTGCTGATACTCAGGCACGAGTTAATTCATGTAGCTCCTGGCTTTGGTGAACTCCATCTCGTCCATGTGCCCTCCCCCGTGTAGGACTGGAGGAAGTTTTTCCGGTGGAACATGGCCAGCAACTGCTCCGAGATGCTCTTGAACAGCTCCTTGATGGCACTGCAGTTTCCGGTGAAGGTGACTGCCATCTTGAGACCGCGCGGAGGGGTGTCACAGACAGCCGTTGTTGGGGACCCACTCCACGAAGTAACTGCTCTTCTTGTTCTGCACACTGAGAAACTGCTCTTCCACCTCCTTCATGGACATCTTTCCACGGAAGACAGCTGCCACGGTGAGGAACCGGACTCGGCGCGGGTCACAGGAGGCCACTATGTTCTTGGCATTGAAGACCTGCTGGGTGAGTTCAGGCATGGTGAGGGCCCAGTACTGCTGGCTTCCTTTGCTGGTGAGAGCGGCAAAGCCAGGCGTGAAGAAGTGGAGACTGGGGAAGGGCACCAGTTCGATGGCCAGCTTGTGGAGGTCAGTGTTGAGCTGGCCTGGGAAGCAGGGCAGGTGGTGATGCTGCTCATGCTGGCCGACTCAAGGTGGTTCAGGTCTCTGTAGGTCGGTGTGGTGAGCTTGAGGGTGAGGAAGCAGACGTCGTAGAGGGCCTCGTTGATGCAGTAGGTCTGGTCTGTGTTCACCACCAGCTGGTGGACAGACAGGATGGCACTGTAGGGCTCAAACACGATGTCAGACACTGGGTGAGGGCACCACGCTGAAGCAGTTCATGATGCTGTCAGGATACTCTTCTCGGGTCTTGTTGCTGAGCAGCGTGCCCATGCCGGAGCCTGTGACTCCACCCAGCTAGTGGGTCAGCTCGAAGCCTTGCAGGCAGTCTCAGTTCTCTGCCTCTTTCGACACCACGTCCAGGACCGATTCGACCAGCTCAGTGCCTTTGGTGTAGTGGCCCTTGGCCCAGTTGTTGCCTGCTCCAGACTGACCAAAAACAAAGTTTCCAAAAGGACCAGACCAAACAGAGTCCATGGTCCCACGTTCTAGGTCCACCAAGAAAGCTCGAGGGACATACTTGCCACCTGTGGCTTCATTGTAGTACACAGAGATCCAGTCCAGCTGCAGGTTGCTGTCTCTGTGGTAGGTAATGCTGGGGCCTCTGCCATGATCTTGCTGAGCAACTAACAGAACCAATCTGGTTGCCACACTGTCAGGCCTGGATGTGCACGATTTCCCTCATGGCTAAGGTTTACTGTAATAAATTTTTGCTAGTTTCAAGGTAGATACAGAGCAAGACAAGATAATTAATATTTTGGTGTTTTGTCTTTTCTTTTTCCTCCTGTGCTGGACTCAGACTGAAGCTCTGAAATATAGTCCCGGAGGCGGCCACAGAAAAATGCTAGCACGGCCACAGGAAGGTTCTAAGAGCTGTTGCTTCTTTTCACAGGTATTAAGTTAACTGATTTTGATACCTTATGGTTACTATTTAAAGTGTTTGTGGATTTTTCTTTCAGTGCCTCATTGATATCATATTCTTTTATAAGTCATACTTTCATTTTGTTATCTCTAAATTGTTACTAATGATAGTTTTATTTCTTTCTAACATAAATGGCTAAAAGATTTTGAGATGCAATGTTTTGTTTGTGGGGTGCATAATGTGATTTGCACCAGGTAATTGCCATTAGATTGGTCTCATTAGGCATTTTTTTTACAGCATTGTCATGTCTTATGTTTTGTTTACTTGATTTGTCAAAATGGAGGTCGTGCACTGGAACTTGCTGACTTACTGAAAATCTACAAAACCTGCAGCATGTACTTCAGAACAACTCTGGCCATATTTGCATTTATGACTTCTGATGTGATGCCAAGGTATGTGATCCTGTTTGCCTTATGTAATTCCTCAGCACTAAATGCCCTTCGATTGATACTCTAATTCCATCACTGCTTCTTTGTCACTGTCCTTCCTATATTTCCCTTTTCCTTTCCTTTTATCTTTTTTAAAATAATTTTATATTTTTAATTTTATTTTATGTACATTGGAGTGAAGGTATCTGATCCTTTGGAACTGGAGTTACAGACGGTTGTGAGCTATGTGGGTGCTGGAAATTGAACCCAGGACCTTTGGAAGAGTAAACAGTGCTCTTAACCACTGAGCCTATCTCCAGCACCCACTTTCCTTTTATCTTACTCTCACCACTTTGTATTGTATGGATCTTTTTAAAATAGCAGCTTTGCATTCATTCTGAAGCCCTTTGAGTTTTGTGTGTTTAGTCTCTTTTATCTTGTTTCATGTTCTGTTTCTATATTTCTTTACATTTCCATTGTTTTGAAATACAGGTCTTATTTGCTTCCATCCTAATTTAGACTCTCGCACACACAGAGATGTCATTGTACTTTGTTCCAGCATACCTCCTGCTCTCTAAGCTTTTGATCCCTAGAGCATCCCTTCACTTATATTTCTCTAATTGTTGAGAAGTAAAACCTATGTCTTTGATTACCTTATTTGAGCTGATTGGTTTACTTTCCAGTTTATAATTTTTTACCCACTCAGTTTTTGTTAACACAAACTGGTTTTAAGGTGCAGGTCAATGTAAAAATGAAGAACTAGAGAAATAATATTTTGACATTGCTTTGTTAAACTGTTTTCCTCAAATTTAAGCTGTCTTTATTCATCACTCAGTTATGTGTGGCCAGTTGGTCTCACACACAATTTACATTTATGTATGTATCTATGTATGTAAGTATATAAGTATGCATGTCTGTGTGGATACACACAGGCCACATCTTGCACTTGTGGAGGTTACCACTTGTGGAGGTCACCTTGCAGAAATCAACTCTATCCTTCTACCAGGTGGATTTTGAGGATCAAGAGATTGAATTCAGGTCATAAGGCTTGGTGTCAATTGCCTTTAACCAGTAAACCATCTCAATGGTCCCTTGTCACATCTTTTCCATAGACAATTTTATGCAAATATAGAAGGAGCTCTTTTTGGAGGATTTAACTAAAATAAGTTTTATTTTTATGTCATAATGTTTAATTAGTAAAGGGAGGAAACATGAAGGTAAGTATGTATTTAAAAATATGTTCAAAGTATTTTTACCTAGCTACAGTGGTATGTAGCATAGTGATGTATGTTCTGTAAAATGCATTGGTATGTGACTCTGTAGTTGTAGAAACATCAGATTTTAATCCAGCAACATGAAACACACACATGCCTTTAATCCCAAGAGACAGGCAAGCAGGTCTCTGAGTTCAAGGACAGCCTGGAATAGAGCAAGTTTCAAGTAAAGTAAAGCTTATGTTCAGTCATCTTTGTACATGCCTTTAGTTCCAGCACTCAGGAGAGAGAGGTATACAGATCTCTGAGTTCCAGTCATTTCTGTCCAGTCAGTTGAGAGTCCGTGAGTTGAGAGGCAGTGCAGTGGAGATGAGTTCATGACAGTTCATTTCGTGGAATTCAGAGGCAGTTTTTCTAAGAGAGTTTTTCTAAGAGAGATGTTGGAGAGAGAACAAACTAAGCACAGGTGAAGACATAATGATCAGGAGCCAAAAGATTAGAAGATTAGTTTAGATTACTAGAGTAAGTTTGAGGCCAAGCACAACCATTCAGTGAGAAATTGAGAAAAGCCATATTGAATCAATCGGCTTTGAGAGGGGTTTGAAGCAGATCAGTTGAGCGAGCCAGTCAGCCAGAGCTCAGAAAAAACTAAAAAGGGTGAGCTCATTCAGCAGTAGGTCTCAGAGACTGAAAACATTCTAGGCCTATGTTAGATTGGATGGAGGCTAGAAGTTTCCAGGACTAGGCCTAGGTGAACACATGGAGGTAGTAAACCTCTGAGATAACAATTAAATCAAGCGAATAAAAGTTCCTTTACAAAAACCTAGGTGGTATAGCTTGCTGTGCGTCCAGGCTCGGTAGTATATACCAGTGTTTACATGAAATGATGTTGCCTGAAACATTCTCACAAGTTAATATACATGACTTAACAATAGCTGAAACATTATAGATACATTAGCATTTGTCCAAAGAACAAAACCTGAATCTTTTTTGTTATTTTATAGAGTAATAGCCACAGTTTTAGGATGATTACTGTGATTTTAAGAACTCATGATTTCAAATATTACATTATTAAACAAATCTGCATTAGAGAGTATAGTTGAAGACATCTAGTGAATTGAAGATGTCAAGATAGACAAAAAAATATAATTAAAAATTCTAGGTTATGTCCATGTGTGGTCCTTACACCCAGAATTCTTGAGCCAGCTGAATGTATCAGGATGTGACTATGCATTCAGTTAGTCTCTCTTTAATTTTAAAAGACAGTATCTGATGTCATCCAGGCTAGCATCCACTGTGTAGCTGAGGACAAACTGTAACTTAATCTCCAGTCTTCTTTCCTCTATCTTCCAAGCCTGGAATTGGTATGTACAATTGCTAGGCTTGGACATGCATTTAAAAGCAGTGCCATTGGCCTGGGGGCATACTCTGTGTGGTGAAGCTGGAGATGGTGTTTATGCACAGGTGTCTATGAGGCATGGGCACTGTCAGCAGAAAGATTTGTTTTAAAACATTTTTTATACTTTTATTTTATTTTATTAATTACAGTTTATTTGCTTTTTATCCTAGCTGTAGTCCCCTCTCCCAACCCCTCCTGATCCCTCCCTCCCTCTTCTTCTCCTATGCCCCTCCCTCAGTCCAATGATAAGGGAGGTCTTCCTCCCCTTCCATCTCACCTTAGTCTATCAGGTCTTTTTTGTCTTCCTCTGTGGACTGGTAAGGCTGCTCCCCCCTCAGTTTGAGGTGATCCAAGAGCCAGCCCATGAGTTCATGTCAGAGATGGTCCCTGGCCCTATTATTAGGAACCCTCTTGATACTGATATGCCTTGGGCTACTTCTGTGTAGGGGTTCCAAGTTATCTCCATGCATGGTCCTTGTTTGGAGTATCTGTCTCAGAAAATACCCCTATACCCAGACTTTTTGGTTCTGTTGCTCCATGTGTGGAGCTACTATTCCCTCAGGATCTTTCTGTATCCCCCTTGTTTCTTAAGATTTCCTGCACTCTGCCAAGAGTTTGGGTATGCATCTCAGCATAAATGTTGATACCCTGTTGGGTGAAGTCTTTCAGAGGCTCTCTGTGATAGGCTCCTGCCCTGTTCCCTGTTTTCTCCATCTTCCAATGACTGTCTCATTTTCCTTTCTGAATGAAGATTGAGCATCTTACCCAGGGTCCTCCTTCTTTCTTAGCTTCCTTAGGTGTATAGAGTTTAGCACGATTATCCTATATTATATGTGTAATATCCATTTATAAGTGATTGCATCCCTTGTGTGTCTTTCTGCTTCTAGGATACCTCACTCAGGATGATGTTTTCTAGTTCCCACCATTTGCCTACAAATTTCATGATTTCCTTGTTTTTATTTGCTGAGTAGTATCCACTGTGTAAATGTACCACAATTTCTGTATCCATTCCTCAAGTGAGGGGCATGTGGGCTGTTGCCAACTTCTGGCTGTTACAAATAAAGCTGCTATAAACATGGTTGAGCAAATATCCTAGTATACTTGAACATCTTTTGGATATATGCCTAGGAGTGGTACAGATGGGTCTTGAGGTAGCATTATTTGTATTTGTCTAAGAAAGCACGAGATAGATTTCTTAAGTGGTTGTAAAAGTTCACATTCCCACCAGCAATGGAGGAGGGTTTCCCTTTCTCCACATCCTCTCCAGCATGTGTTGTCAATTGAATTTTTGATCTTAGCTATTTTGTTGGGTGTAAGATAAAATCTCAAGGTTGTTTTGATTTGCATTTCCCTGATGACTAAGGATGTTGAGCATTTCCTTAAGAGTTTCTCTACCATTCAATGTTCCTCTATTGTGAATTCTCTGTTTAGCTCTGTACCCCATTTTTATTTGGGTTACTTGATTTGTTGCTTTTTAACTTCTTAAGTTCTTTATATATTCTGGATATTAGTCATTTGTCAAATATAGGGTTACTGAAGATCCTTTTCCAATCTCTAGGCTTTCATTTTGTTTTGATGACAGAGACCTTTGCCTCATAGAAGCTTTTCAGTTTCATGAGGTTCCATTTATTAACTGTTGATCTTAGAACCCTTTTCTGTTTCTGTTCTGTTTAGGAAGTTGTCTCCTGTGGCAATCAGTTCAAGGCTCTTTCCCACTTTTTTTTTTCTAAGAGCTTTAGTGTGTCCTTTTTATTTTGAGGTCTTCAATCCACGTGGATTTCAGTTTTGTGCAGGGTGATAAGTATGGATCTATTTGCATTTTTCTACATGTAGACATCCTGTTAAACCAGCACTATTTTCTGAAGATACTATCTTTTTTCCATTTTTTTGGTTTTGGCATCTTTGTCAAAAACCAGGTGTCCATAAGTGTTTAATTCTGGGTCTTCTGTTGGATTCTATTGATCCACCATTCTGTTTTCAGGCCAGTATCATGATGTTTTTATAATTGTTGCTCTATAGTACAGCTTGAGATCAGGGATGGAGATACCTCCTGAAGTTCTTTTATTATAGAGGATTGTTTTAATGATTCTCAGTTTCTTTGTATTCCATAGGAAGTTGAGAATTTTTCTTTCAAGATCTGTAAAGAATTGTGTCGTTAATTTGATGGGAATTGCATTGAATCTGTAGATTGTTTTTGGTAGGATAGTCATTTTAATTATTTTATTCCTGCCAAGCCAAGAGCATGGGAAATCTTTCCATCTTTTGATATCTTTTTCTATTTCTTTCTTCAGAGACTGAAAGTTTTTTCCATACAAGACTTTGCCATGCTTGGACAGAGTTATACTAAATAAAGTACTTTATGTCCTTTGTGGCTATTGTGAAGGGTGTTGTTTCCCTAATTTCTTTCTCAGCCTTTTTGTCTTTTGAATACAGGAGAGCTACTGATTTTTTTTTCAGTTTATTTTGTATCTAGCAACATTGCTGAAGGTATTAGCCAGCTGTAGGAGTTCCCTGGTAGATTTTTGAGGTCACTCATGTATACTATCATATCATCTGCAAATAGTGATACTTTGACTTCTTCCTTTCTGAACTGAATCCCCTTGATCTACTTTAATTTTCTTATTGCTCTAGCAAGGACTTAAAATACTATGTTAAAAGGAATGGAGAGAGGGGGCTGCCTTGCCATGTCCCTGATTTCAGTGGGATTGAGTTAAGTTTCTTTCCCATTTAGTTTGATGTTGGCTATAGGTTTGCTGTATATTGCCTTTACTATGTTTAGGTAAGTGCATTGTATCCCTGATCTCTCCAGGACATTAAACATAAATGAATGTTGGATTTTATCAACTTTTTCGGCATCTAAGATTATCATGTGGTCTTTTTCTTTCAGTTTGTTCATACGGTGGATTATATTTATGGATTTCTGTATATTGAACCATCCCAGCATACGTGGGATGACACCTACTTGGTCATAGTGGATGATATCTTTGATGTGTTCTTGGATTTTGTTTGCAAGTATTTTATTGAATATTTTCACATCAATGTTCATAAGAGACACTGGCCTGAAATTTTCTTTCTTTGTTGGGTTTTTGTGAGGTTTAGGTATCAAGGTGACTGTAGCTTCATAGAATGAGTTTGGTAATGTTCCTTCTGTTTCTATTTTGTGGAATAGTTTGAAGAGTATTGATGTTAGCTATTCTCTAAAAGTCTGATAGAATTCTGTGCTGAAACCATCTATCTGGCCCTGTGCTTTTTGTGGATGGGATGACTGCTTCTATTTCCTTAGTGGATATAGGAATATTTAATTAATTTACCTGTTCTTGATTCAGCTTTGGCAATTGGAATTGATCAAGAAAATTGTCCATTTCATTTAGATTTTCAAATTTTGTGTAATATAGGATTTTGAATTAAGACCTAAGGATTGTTTGGATTTCCTCAGTGTCTGTTGTTATGTCCCTCTTTTCATTTCTGATTTTGTTGATGTGGATGATGTCTCTCTGCCTTTTAGTTGGGTTGGCTAAGGGTTTGTTTATTTTGTTGATTTTCTTTTTTTTTTTTTTCAATGCAGCTTATTCAGGAACCTTGAACAATCATCGGACCCTGGGGAAAGCCAGCCCACAGCTTAAATAGCCTCTAGGTAGCCAACCCAGGCGTGCCACGTGGGCAATGCAGATAGGTCCACATACATGGAAGCAAGCCAGATCCTCAGCCTTAGCCAAATGTGGAATTGTTCGTGACAGAGAGCACTCACCATCAGGAAGGTGGAAGGCAGAAACCAGCTCCAACTTTAAGGCACAGCATTCCACAGCTCTCTACAGTTTCCCCTTTTTGTTTTAGATGCATCAGGCAAGAGTAGAGGTCTGATCTCTGATATTAGAAATAAATTGGGAATTTGTACCGATGTTCATTTAGGTGTCATCCACCCAAAGAGCATCAGACCCGTCCAATACCTTTTTCTCAGAGGCGGGACCTGGGGCATCAACTCGCGTGCAATCAGACATGCTCTTCTCTGGGTCCAAAGTGGCTGACCCTGAGTGCAGTGCTTAGCCTCGCATCCTGAGCGTAACATTTTAGCTTTTTATGGTATCCAACCATGCTTGGGGAGACTGTCCTGCTTCAATGGCTGTAAAGGCCTGAATGGTCATGGCTGCATTACGCTGTTGTGAGACTCTAATCTTGCATATATACCACAGGCAAACCAAGGAGACCAACACCAGAAGGCCTGCTAACGCTCCCATGCCCGCCCATTCCTTCAGATGATTCATGGCTGCAGCAATCCATGATGATAATCCTGTGGCTAGTCCTGCGTCCACTCTGGTAGAATTTACTGTTACAATGGCCACTCTCAGCTGCTCCATCGTAGTATCGAATTCTCCAGTCCAATTACCTAAAATATAGCTAGACAATTGTTTAGACAGATTTGCAGCACAGGAAAAAAATCTCATGTTATATGCTAGTGACTCAAAGTCCAGCATATTTTCATTGACAGCCAAGTTGAGCGATTTGCCATAGGGTATCAATTTGCTCCTGCATGAGGTCAATCCTCTGATTGAACACCATCAAGCTTCCTTTTAGTTGAGCATTAATTCCTTTTTGTACAACTAAGGCATGAGCTACATTGGCTAAATGATTATTCAGGGTCTGAGCAGTCTGCCCAGTATGACTCATGGCTAATGCCCCGGTGGTAGCTCCAACAGCCGCCAATGAGATGGTAGTAACAATGGTGGCTGTAGTTCCAAGATCCCTTTTCTGTCTGAAGAGAGTCATAGCGTGAGGGCCATCAACGGGCACAGGCACCCAGTGAGGTATGCGAGTAACCAGGGCATACCTAAATTCACTAGCATTCCAGCATTGGGCAAAAAAGCAAGTATCATTACCACAATTACTTGGCTCTATCTGGCTAATAATGAATAAAAATGGGGGATATAGACAAACAGGTGTGGGCTTATAGGAAATAATATGAGAAGCATTAACCCCCTCGTTGAAACATCCTGCGTCAGTTCTAGAACTAGCAGTGGTGGTGTCCGAGGTCTGAGTAGGTTCAGGAGACCATTGCCCCCAGGGGCGAGACTTGCTCCATGCCAATTGTCTAACTCCATGTTTTCCTCCACTTTTGAAAGTCATTTAAGGTTCTTAAATTATTTTTTCCCTTTTTTTTAAAATTTTTCATCAATTACACTTTATTCATTCTGCATGCCCCCATAAGCCCCTCCATCCTCCCCTCCCAGTCCTACCCTCCCTCCTCCCTCTGCTTGCATGCCACTCCCCAAGTCCACTAATAGGGGAGGTTCTCCTCTCCTTTCTGATCTTAGTCTGTCAGTTCACATCAAAAGTGGCTGCATTGTCCTCTACTATGGCCTGGTAAGGCTGCTACCCCCCAGAGGGAGGTGATCAAAGAGCAGGCCAATCAGATTATGTCAGAGGCAGTCCCTCTTCACATTACTATGTAACCCAATTGAACTCTGAACTGCCCTGGGCTACATCTGTGCAGGGGTTCTGGGTTATCTCCATGAATAGTCCTTGGTTGGAGTATGAGTCTCTTGGAAGTTCCCTGTGTTCAAATTTTCTTGTTCTGTTGCTCTCCTTGTGGAGACCCTGTCCTCTCCAGCTCCTACTATTTCCCAGTTCTTACCTAAAATTCCGTTCACTCTGTCCAACAGTTGCCCATCAGGCTCAGCATCTGCTTTGATAGTCTGAAGGGCAGAGGCTTTCAGAGGCCCTCTGTGGTAGGTTCCTAGGTTGTTTCCTGTTTTCTTCTTCTTCTGATGTCCATCCTCTTTGCCTTTCAGGATGGGGATTGGACATTTTAGATAGGGTCCTCTCTCTTGCTTAGTTTCTTTAGATGCACAGGTTTTAGTGGGTTTGTCCTATGTTGTATGTCTATATGAGTGAGTATATACCATGTGTGTCTTTTTGCTTCTGGGACAACTCACTCAGGATGATCCTTTCCATATCCCACCATTTACCTGCAAATTTCATGATTTCCTTATTTTTCATTGCTGAGTAATATTCCATTGTGTAGATGTACCACAATTTCTGCATCCATTCTTCAGTTGAGGGGCATCTGGGTTGTTTCCAGCTTCTGGCTATTACAAATAAAGCTGCTACAAACATGGTTGAGCAAATGTCCTTATTGTGTACTTGAGCCTCTTTTGGATATATGCCCAGTAGAGGTATGGCTGGATCTTGAGGAAGCGCTATTCCTAGTTGTCTGAGAAAGCGCCAGATTGATTTCCAGAGTGGTTGTACAAGTTTACATTCCCACCAGCAGTGGAGAAGGGTTCCCCTTTCTCCACAACCTCTCCAGCATGTGTTGTCACTTGAGTTTTTGATCTTGGCCATTCTCATGGGTGTAAGGTGAAATCTCAGGGTTGTTTTGATTTGCATTTCCCTAATGGCTAGTGAGGTTGAGCATTTCTTTAAGTGCTTCTCTGCCATTCGGTATTCCTCTACAGAGAATTCTCTGTTTAGCTCTGTTCCCCATTTTTTAATTGGATTACTTGGTTTGCTGCTTTTCTGCTTCTTTAGTTCTTTATATATACTGGATATGAGTCCTCTGTCAGATAAAGGGTTGGTGAAGATTCTTTCCCAATCTGTAGGTGGTCGCTTTTTTTGATGATGGTGTCCTTTGCTTTACAGAGCTTTTCAGTTTCATGAGGTCCCATTTATTGACTGTTGCTCTTAGAGCCTGTGCTGTTGGTGTTCTGTTCAGGAAGTTTTCCCCTGTACCAATGAGTTCTAGGGTATTTCCCACTTTTTTTTTCAAGCCGATTTAATGTGTCTGGTTTTATGTTGAGGTCTTTGATCCGCTTCTACTTCAGTTTTGTGCAGGGTGACAAGTATGGATCTATTTTCATTTTTCTACATGTAGACATCCATTTAGACCAGCACCATTTGTTGAAGATGCTATCTTTTTTCCATTGTATGGTTTTGGCGTCTTTGTCAAAGATCAGGTGTCCATAAGTTTGTGGGTTAATTTCTGGGTCCTCTTTTTGGTTCCATTGATCCACCATTCTGTTTCTATGCCAGTACCCTGCAGTTTTTAAAACTGTTGCTCTATAGTACAACTTAAGATCAGGGATGGAGATACCTCCAGAAGATCTTTTATTGTAGAGGATTGTTTTAGCAATTCTGGGTTTCTTGTTATTCCATATGAAGTTGAGAATTTTTCTTTCCAGGTCTGTAAAGAATTGTGTTGGTAATTTGATGGGCATTGTATTGAATCTGTAGATTGCTTTTGGTAAGATGGCCATTTTTACTATGTTAATATTGCCAAGCCATGAGCATGGGAGATCTTTCCATCTTCTCATATCTTCTTCTAATTCTTTCTTCAGAGACTTGAAATTTTTTTCATACAAGTCTTTGACTTCCTTGGTTAGGGGTACTCCGAGGTACCTTATGTCATTTGTGGCTATTGTGAAGGGTGTTGTTTCCCTAATTTCTTTCTCAGCTCTTTTGTCTTTTGTATACAGGAGGTCTACTGATTTTTTTGAGTTAATTTTGTGTCCGGCCACTTTTCTGAAGGTGTTTATCAGCTGTAGGAGTTCCCTGGTAGAATTTTTGGGGTCACTCACGTATACTATCATATCATCTGCAAATAGTGATAATTTGACTTCTTCCTTTCCAATTTGTATCCCCTTGATCTCCTTCAACTCTCTTATTGCTCTCGCAAGGACTTCCAGAACTATGTTGAAGAGATATGGAGAGAGTGGGCAATTTTGTCTTGTCCCTGATTTCAGTGGGATTGCTTTAAGTTTCTCTTCGTTCAGTTTGACGTTGGCTATAGGCTTGCTGTATATCGCCTTTACTATGTTTAGATATGTGCCTTGTATCCCTGATCTCTCCAATATTTTGAACATGAATGGATGTTGGATTTTGTCAAAGGCTTTTTCAGCATCTAGGGAGATTATCATGTGGTTTTTTCTTTCAGTTTGTTAATATGGTGGATCACATTGATGGATTTCCATATATTGAACCACCCCTGCATACCTGGGATGAAGCCTACTTGGTCATAGTGGATAATATCTTTGATGTGTTTTTGGATTCGGTTTGCAAGTATTTTATTAAGTATTTCTGCATCCATGTTCATAAGGGAGATTGGCCTGAAATTCTCTTTCTTTGTTGAGTCTTTGTGAGGTTTAGGTACCAAGGTGACTGTGGCTTCATAGAATGAGTTTGGTAATGTTGCTTCTGTTTTGATTTTGTGGAATAGTTTGAAGAGAACTGGAGTTAGCTCTTTTTTGAATGTTTGGTAGAATTCTGCGCTGAAGCCATCTGGTCCTGGGCTCTTTTTGGATGGGAGACTTTTGATGGCCGCTTCTATTTCTTTGGGGGATATAGGACTATTTAGTTGATTTACCTGGTCCTGATTCAGCTTTGGTAAGTCAAATCGATCAAGAAAATTGTCCATTTCATTTAGATTTTCAAATTTTGTGGCATATAAACTTTTGAAGTAAGTCCTAATGATTGTTTGGATTTCCTCAGGATCTGTAGTTATATCCCCCTTTTCATTTCTGATTTTGTTGATTTGGGTGGTGTCTCTCTGCCTTTTAGTTAGCCTGGCTAAGGGTTTGTCGATCTTGTTGATTTTCTCAAAGAACCAGCTCTTGGTTTCATTGATTGTTTGAATTGTTTTATTTGTTTCCAATTGATTGATTTCAGCCCTGAGTTTGATTATTTCCAGCCGTCTACTGCTTCTTGGTGTGTCTGCTTCTTCTTTTTCTAGGGTTTTTAAGTGAGCCATTAAGTTGCTTGAATGAGCTGTCTCAAATTTCTTCTTGAAGGCACTTAGTGCTATGAACTTTCCTCTTAGCACTGCTTTCATTGTGTCCCACAGGTTCGGGTATGTTGTGTCTTCATTTTCATTGATTTCTAAAAGACTTTAATTTCTTTCTTTATTTCTTCCCTGACCCAGCTGTCATTTAGTAACAAGTTGTTCAGTTTCCATGTGTGTGTAGGCTTTTTATTATTTCTGTTATTGTTGAGGTGCAGCTTTATTCCATGTTGATCAGACAAGATACATGGGATTATTTCAATCTTCTTGTATCTGTTGAGGCTTGCTTTGTGACCCACTATATGGTCTATTTTGGAGAAGTTTCCATGAGGTGCTGAGAAGGTAAATTCTTTTGTGTTTGGGTGTAAAGTTCTGTAAATGTCTGTTAGGTCCATTTGATTCATGACCTCTGTCAGAGACATTGTTTCTTTGTTTAATTTCTGTTTTGTTGACCTGTCCTTTGTTGAGAGTGGGGTGTTGAAGTCTCCCACTATTAATGTGTGGGGATCTATATGTGCTTTAAATTTTATCAATGTTTCTTTCACAAATGTGGGTGCCCTTGTATTTGGGGCATAGATGTTCAGGATTGTGATGTCTTCCTGGTGGAATTTTCCCTTGATGAGTATGAAGTGTCCTTCCCCATCTCTTTTGATTAATTTTGGTTGAAAGTCTATTTTATCAGATATTAGAATGGCTACTCCTGCTTGCTTCTTGTGTCCATTTGCTTGGAAAGTCATCTTCCAACCCTTTACCCTCAGGTAATGTCTATCTTTGTGTCTTAGGTGTGTTTCTTGTATGCAACAGATTGCTGGGTTTTGTTTACGTATCCATTCTGTTAATCTGTGTCTTTTTATTGGAGAGTTGAGTCCATTGATGTTGAGAGAGATTAATGAATAGTGGCTGTTAGATCTCTTGATTTTGATTTTGGCTGTGGTCATCAGGTTGTGTGCTTGGTTGCTTTTTGTTTTACTGAAGTGAGGTTATTTATTTCCTGTGTTTTCTTGAATGTAGCTAGCTTTCTTGGGTTGTATTTTCCCTTCCAGTGTCTTCCGTAATGCTGGATTTGTTTGTAGGTATTGTTGAAATTTGTTTTTGTCATTGAATATCTTGTTTTCTCCATCTATGAGGACTGAGAATTTTGCGGGGTATAGTAGCCTGGGCTGACATCTGTGTTCTCTTAGGGTCTGCATGATATCAGTCCAGGCCCTTCTGGCTTTCATAGTCTCTGTTGAAAAGTCAGGTGTGATCCTAATGGGTTTGCCATTATATGTTACTTGGCCTTTTTCCCTTGCAGCTTTTAGTATTTTTTCTTTGTTCTGTATACTTACTGTTTTGATTATTATGTGGCGGGAGGATTTTCTTTTCTGGTCAAATTTGTTGGGTGTTCTGTAGGCCTCATGTATTCTAATTGGCCTCTCCTTTAGCTTGGAGAAATTTTCTTCAATGATTTTGTTGAAAATATTTTCTGGGCCTTGGAGCAGGGAGTCTTCTTTTTCCTCTATACCTATTATTCTTAGGTTTTGTCTTTTCATATTGTCTTGCATTTCTTGGACGGTCTGTGTCAGGAATTTTTCGGATTTTACATTTTCTTTGACAGATACATCGATTTCTTCCATTGTATGTTCTACACCTGAGATTCTTTCTTCCATCTCTTATAGTCTCTTGGTTATGCTTACCTCTGTAGTTCCTGTTTTCTTCCCTAGATTCTTCCTTTCCATTATTTCTTCCATTTGTGTTTTCTTTAATTTTTCCAATTCTATCTTCAGGTCTTGAGTTGTTTTGTTTACTTCCTTCACCTGTCTGATTGTACTTTCCTGTTTTTCTTTTAGTTCCTTCAACTCTGTTTCTTTCATTTCATTCAGTGTTTTAAGCATTTCCTTTCTAAAGGCCATAAACTGTTTGGCTGCAGCTTCCTCTATTTCTTTACGGATGGCAATATTCTGTTTGAGTTTATCTTCCTCTATGTCTTTACGAATCTTATTTGTTTCCTCTGTTATCATCTTCATGAGCATACTTGCTAGGTCATCTTCTTGGATTTCAGTTATGGTGGGGTGTCCAGGGCTACTTGCCCCTGGGTAACTGGGTTCTGGAGATGCCATATTGCTCTGTCTTTTGTTGCTTGAGCTTTTACGCTGGCCTCTACCCATTGTGTTATCTTAGGTGTTTGGGGTTATTTTCTGGTGGTTCCTGGGGATCCTGTGGTGGAGAGAATCCCCTTTGCAGAAAGCTGGTTTTTCCTGAAGGATGTCTTCTCAGCTTTTTGGGTATAGTCCCTGGATGGCTGGTGTTTTTTCAGGAGTTGCTCACCTCAGGGATATAGACCTGAGTGGTAACTGTGGTCTTTGTTAGTCAAGAGGGTTCTCCTCTCACCCAGGGAAGTCCTGAGGGCAGCTGCCCTGTTTCTGGGTTTCTTGTTGTAAATTTAATGATCAGCTGCTGTTACCCAGTTGGACATCAGGCGCGCCTCAACTGTTTGTGCCTGTGTCTGGAGCACAGCTGAGTGCTGGTGCCTCGGCCTCACTAGACTGCTAGACTTTTTCTAGGGAAGGATTGGGTGATTTAGGTCAGTACAGTTTCCTTCCTTCCCCGTGGATTCTCTGGAGACATGGACTCCCAGTGTCTTTTTTTGCCCTGGTGCACACTGCTCAGTGTCCGCCAGCTGGCTGGCCGCAGAAGCTGCCTGTGCCTGGAGCACAGCTGTGTGATGGCGGCTCAGTCTCTGCCAGCTGTCTGGTGCGCAGAAACTGCCTATGTCTGCCTTTGCGGCTTTTGGGAGCCTGAGTGCCTCCCTAAGCTGGGTAATTTTCTGGGGACCTTTTCAGGTTGGGGGTGAGCTGAGTGCTCTGAGATCAGACCCGCCTTTTCTATTTCCAGCGGCGATTCAGGCGCTCAGGCAGGCAGGGCTCTGTGCTGGAACCTGGGTCCCCAGCTCTGGCTCCGGGCTGGCTCCTGGGATGCCCGTGGAACCCGCCCGAGTCTTTTCCAGGGGATGTCTGGGTGACCTAAGGCCGGTCCCAATTGTTTTCTGTACCCTGGGGTTATCTCTCGACTGAAAATTCCAGTCTCTGATAGTGTGGTGCACACAGTTCAGTCTGGGACCATGACCAGAGACACTGGCTTGTGGCTCTGGGCTGGGGCTGGGGCTGGTGGCTGGCAGCCAAGCGTCTGGCAGAACCGGGATCTCTTCCGCGGTTTAGCCAGGTGAGTTAAAAGCTGATTGAATCCCCCACCGTGGGGTATCCTCTCACCTGGGAAACACAATGACTGTGTTTTATGGCCTAGAGTTCTGATTGCTGGTCACTGTGCTGATCCTGCTGTGCTGCTGCTCAGAATGAGAGTCCTCCCAGCGCCGCCATCTTGCTGCCCCCTCCTGTTGATTTTCTTAAAAGAAGCAGCTCTTGGTTTAATTGATTTTTTAAATTGTTTTATTTGTTTCTAATTTATTAATTTCAACCCTGAGTTTGATTATTTCCAGCTGACTGCTCTTCTTGGGTATGTTTGCTTCTTTTTTTTTTTTCCCCCTTAGGGCTTTTAGGTGAGTCTTTAAGTTGCTTAAAGAGATGTTTATGAGATGTTTCAGATTTCTTCTTGAAGGCACTTAGTGATATAAATTTTCTTTTTAGCACTTCTTCCATTGTGTCAGATGAGTTTAGGTATGTTGTGCCTTCATTTTCATTGAATTTAAGGAAGTCTTTGAATTCTTTCTTTACTTCTCCCCTGACCTAGTTTTCAATGAGTAGTGCGTTGTTCAGTTTCCCTTGTGTGTGTAGGCTTTTTGTTATTTCTGTTTTTGTTGAGATCCAGCCAGATATCATACAAGGGATTACTTCAATCTTCTTGTATCTGTTGAGGCTTGATTTGTGACCCACTATATGGTCTGTTCTGGAGAGGGTTCCATGAGTTGCTGAGAAGATGGTAAATTCTTTTGTGTTTGGGTGAATGGTTCTGCAGATGTCTCTTAGGTCCATGTGATTCATGACCTCTGTCAGAATCATTGTTTTGTTACTTAATTTCAGTTTTGTTGACCTGTCTTTTGTTGCGAGTGGGGTGTTGAAGTCTCCCACTACTAATGTGTGGGTATCTACATATGGTTTATTAATGGCTCTTACACATGTTGGTACTCTTGTATTTGGGGTTATTTGGGGTGTAGATGTTCAGAATTATGATGTCTTCTGGGTGGAATTTTCCTTTGATTAGTATGAAATGAACTTTCCCATCTGTTTTGATTAATTTTGGTTGAAAATCTGTTTTATTAGATATTAGAATGGCTAATCCTTCTTGCTTCTAGGGTCCATTTGCTTGGAAAACAGTCTTCCAGCCCTTTATGTCAGGTAATGTCTATCTTTGTGTCTTTGTGTGTTTCTTGTATGCAACAGATTGTTGTATCTTGTTTATGTATTCATTCTCTTAGTCTGTGTCTTTTTGTTGGAGAGTTGAGTTCAGGCAGGCTACTGACTATTTTTGTGTTAATTTTATATCCAGCTACTTTGCTGAACATGTTAATCAGATGTAGGAGTTCCCTGGTAGAATTTTTGGGATCACACAGGTATACTATCATATCATCTGCAAATAGTGATACTTTGACATCTTCCTTTCCAATTTGTATAACCTTGATCTCCTTTAATTGTCTTATTGCTCTAGTGAAGACTTAAAAAACAATGTTGAAAAGATATGGAGAGAGTGGGCAGCCTTGCCTTGTCCCTGATTTCAGTGGGATTGATATAAGTTTCTCTCCATTGAGTTTGATATTGGCTATAGGCTTGCTGTATATTGCCTTTACTATGTTCATGTATGTACCTTGTAGCCCTGATCTCTCCACAACTTCAAATGTGAATGGATGTTGGATTTTGTCAAATGCCTTTTCAGCATCTACGGAGATGATCATGTGTTTTTCTCTTTCAGTTTTTTTATGTGGTGAATTACATTGATGGATTTCCATATATTGAACCACCCCTGCATGCCTGGGTTGACGCCTACTTGATCTTAATGGGTGATATCTTTGAAGCATTCTTGGATTCAGTTTGCACGTATTTTGTTAAGTATTTTTGCATCGATGTTCATGAGGGAGATTGGCCTGAAATTCTCTTTCTTTGTTGGGTCTTTGTCAGGTTTAGGTATGAAGGTGAATGTGGCTTCATAGAATGAGTTTGGTAGTGTTCCTTCTGTTTCTGTTTTGTGGAATAGTTTGAAGAGCATTGGTGTTAGCTCTTCTTTCCAGGTCTGGTAGAATTCTGTGCTGAAACCATTTGGCCCTGGGCTATTTATGGATGGGAGACTTTTGATGACAGCTTCTATTTCCTTAGGGGATATAGAAATATTTAATTGATTTACCTGGTCTGGATTCAGCTTTGGCATGTGGAATTGGTCAAGAAAATTGTCAATTTCATTTAGATTTTCAAATTTTGTTTAATATAGGCTTTTGAATTAAGACATAATGATTGTTTGAATTTCTTCAGTGTTTGCGGTTATGTCACCCTTTTCGTTTCTGATTTTGTTGATTTGAATACTGTCTCCCTGCCTTTTAGTTAGTTTGGATAAGAGTTTGTCTATCTTGTTGATTTTCTCAAAGAACCAGCTCTTGGATTCATTGATTCTTTGAATTGTTTTATTTGTTTCTAATTTATTGATTTCAGCCCTGAGTTTATTTCAAACCATCTACTCCTTTTTGGTGTTTCAGCCTCTTTTTTGTTCTAGGGCATTTAAGTGAGCCATTAAGTTGCTTGAATGCGCTGTCTCAAATTTCTTCTTGAAGGCACTTAGTGCTATGAACTTTCTTCTTAGCACTGCTTTCATTGTGTCCCATAAGTTTGGGTATATTGTGCCTTCATTTTCATTGAATTCAAGGAATACTTTAATTTCTTTTTTATTTCTTCCCTGACCCAGCTGTCATTTAGTAGCAAGTTGTTCAGTTTTCATGTGTGTGTAGGCTTTTTGCTATTTCTGTTGTTGTTGAGGTCCAGCTTTAGTCCATGGTGATCAGATAGGATACAAGGGATTACTTCAATCTTCTTGTATCTGTTGAGACTCACTTTGTGACCAATTATGTGGTCTATATTGGACAAAGTTCCATGAGGTGCTGAGAAGAAGGTAAACTCTTTTGTGTTTGGGTGTAAGGTTCTGTAAAAGTGTGCTAGGTCCATTTGATTCATGACCTCTGTCATAGACACTGTTTCTTTGTTTATTCTGTTTTGTTGACCTGTCCTTTGTTGAGAGTAGGATGTTGAAGTCTCCCACTGTTAATGTGTGGGGATCTATATGTGGTTTACGTTTCATCAATGTTTCTTTTACAAGTGTTAGTGCCATTTTATTTGGGGCATAGATATTTAGGATTGTGATGTCTTCCTGGTGGAATTTTTTCTTGATGAGTATGAAAAGAACTTCCCCATATCTTTTTATTAATTTTGGTGAAAGTCTATTTTGTCAGATATTAAAATGGCTACTTCTGCATGCTTCTTGAGTCCATTTGCTTGGAAAGCTGTCTTCCAGCCTTTTACTCTCAGGTAATATCTACCTTTGTGACTTAGGTGGGTTTCTTGGATGCAACAGATTGCTGGGTCTTGTTTAAGCATCCATTCTGTTAGTCTGTGTCTTTTCATTGGAGAATTGAATCCATTGATTTTGAGAGAGGTTAATGACCAGTGGCTGTTAGAGCCTTTGAATTTGATATTGGCTGTGGTCATACGGTTGTGTGCTTGTTTGCTTTTTGTTTTACTGTAGTGAGGTTAATTATTTCCTGTTTTCTTGAAAGTAGCTAATTTTCTTGGGTTGTATTTTTCCTTCTAGTGTCTTCTGTAACGTTGGATTTGTGTGTAGTTATTGTTGAAATTTGTTTTTGTCATTGAATATCTTGTTTTCTCTGTCTATGAGGACTGAGAGTTTTGCTGGGTATAGTAGCCTGGGTTGACATCTGTGTTTTATTAGGCCTTGCATCATATCTGTGCAGGCCCTTCTGGCTTTCATAGTCTCTATTGAGAAGTCAGGTGTGATTCTGATGGGTTTGCCATGATATGTTACTTGGCCTTTTTCCCTTGTAGCTTTTAGTATTGTTTCTTTCTTCTGTATACATACTGTTTTGATTTTTATGTGGTGGGTAGATTTTCTTTTCTGCGCTAATATATTGGGAGTTCTCTAGCCCTCTTGTATTCTTATAAGCCTCTCTTTTAAGTTGGGGAAATTTTCTTCAATGATTTTGTTGAAAATATTTTCTGGGTCTTGGAGGAGGGAATCTTCTTTTTCCTCTATTCCTATTCTTAGGTTTTGACTTTTTATGTTGTCTTGAATTTCTTGGAAGGTCTGTAATCAGCAATTTTTTAGATTTAACATTTTTTTTGAGGGATATATCTATTTCTTCCATTGTATCTTCCACACCTGAGATTCTTTCTTCCATCTCTTGTAGTCTATTGGTTATGCTTACTTCTTTAGTTCCTGTTTTCTTCCCTAAGTTCTTTCTCTCAACAATTTCCTCCATTTGTGTTTTCTTTAATTTTTCCAATTCTATCTTCAGATCTTGAATCTTTTTTTTTATTTCCTTCACCTGTCTGACTGTATTTTCCTGTTTTTTCCTTCAGTTCCTTTAGCTGTTTGTTTGAACAATCCTCTGATTTTTTTATTTCTTTCAGTGATTTAAGTATTTCCTCTCTAAAGGCCACAAACTGTTTGGCTGCAACTTCCTGTGTTTCTTTACAGATGGCCATAATCTGTTTGAGTTTATCTTCCTTTAGTTTTTTACGCTTTTTATTTGTTTCCTTTATTATCCTCTCCAGAAGCATAGATGTTAGGTTATCTTCTTGAATTTCAGGTATGCTGTGGTGTCCAGGGCTACTTGCCTCTGGATCACTGGGTTTTGGAGATCCCATATTGCTTTGTCTTTTGTTGGTTAAGCTTTTATGCTGGCCTCTACCCACTGGACTATCTTAGGTGTTGGGTGTTAGTTTCTGGTGTTTCCTGGAATCTTGTGGTGGAGAGAATCCCCTTGACAGGAAGAATGTTTTTCCTGAAGGAAGCCTCCTTAGCTTTTTGGTTATGGTCACTGTATGGCCGATGTTTTTCAAGAATTGCCACAGCTCACTTCAGGCATACAGACCTGAGTGGTAACTGTGGTCCTTGTTAGTCAAAAGGGCTCTCCTCTCAGCCGGATAAGTCCTGGAGCCAGCTGCCCTGCTACTGGGTTTCTTGCTGTAAATTTTGTGAGCTGTTGCTGTAACCAGGTTGTCCTGTGGTTTGGTCAGTTTTGGGATAACTGGTTGCCCCTTGGAGCATTTTCTGGGGGTTGATCTCGGGGATCCCATGTTTCTGTACGCCTTAGGTTGGAGCTCTGTGCCCCAATACCGAAGCAGTAATCAGTGGCAGGTGAGTACTGCTCTAATGGGAAAAGCAGGAGACTAGTTGGTGCACAGCATGTCAAGGGCCTGATGTGCTCACAGGTCCGCAGGACCTTTTCCAAGGATACATTGCATGACCTAATTTCATCCTTGTTTGCTTTCGTTCCCTGTGGGATTTCCCACCCGACAGGGACTCCCAGTCTCTGGTGCCCTGGAATGCACAATTCTGTCTGTGAAGGAGAGTTGGGAATGCAGCAAGTCTCTGTGCTCACAGCTGGCAGCTGGAGCCCCACTCAGTGCTGGCAGTGCCGGCCGCCATTCTGTGGGACCTTGTCCTGGGCAAGACTGGGTGACCTGAGGTCAGTCCCATTTCCTTTCTTCTTGTGGGTTTATCTCGTGACTAGGACTCCCAGTCTCCAGTGTTTTTGTGCCCATTCTCTGGTGTTTTTGTGCCCACCGTTCAGCCTGGGAAGGTGAACAGGACATGCAGGCGTGTTGCTCTGGACTGGTAACTGGGTGATTTTGTGACCCTGGATCTCTTTCAAGTTCTGGCTGGGTGATGTGAGAGTGGACCTGCCTGATTCTCACACTGTGGATTTTCCTCTCACCTGGGAAACACGATTGCTGTTGTTTTAGGTCCTAGTGTTCAGTCTCTTAGTCGCTGTATAGAAAATGTTGTCCTGCTCCTCAGACGTAGTGTCCTCTTGGCCCTGTCATCTTGTCCCCCTCTCCCCTAGGTTTCTATTTTTGAGGACACCATATATATATATACATATATATATATGTATCTGTTGTTGCTAGGTATTTTTTGTGTGTGAACTGGGTCTCACTTCATGTCTTTGAAGTCATGGAAATCTTCCTTCCTCAGCCTGCTGTGTATTGGAATTACAGATGGGCTATCACATTTGATCACATTTGTCCAGAATGTATATTTTATTTTATTTATTTAGTTTTATGCGAGTGGTTTGCGAGCACATATCTGTGCATACATGTATGTGTAGTTCCCACAGAAGTCCAAAGAGAGCATTGGAATCCCTGGGACTGGAGTTGTAGATTGTTATGAGCCGTCATTTGGGTACTAAGAAACAGACCTGCATCTCCTACAAGAAAAATAATTGCTCTTTATGGCTGAGCCATCTCCACAGCACCATTTATGTTTTCGAATGGAAAAGCACCCATTGAATGTAAAATGGAGAAACAGAACATGAACCATTAGAAACAGTATATATCATTAGACAGCTAATGTTCCTTGTAAACTGAATGTATTTCAATAAGACTCTTGATTTTCTTTAATATCCTCTTTTTTCTAGTGTCCCTATTGCTATAAATGACACAATTCTACATCATAGTACATGTATTCTTATATTATATATTTGTTAATTTCCTATAGCTAGTTGCACACTGGCAGTTATCTTTGTACAGTTCATCATGGTGTTGCTAGTACCTAGAATAGTGACTAACACATATCAGATGAGCTATAAATATTTGTTGATTAACTTCATAAATGATCTCTTGAAATACCTTAACTAGAAAAGAACATGCAGAAACACTTTGAATAATTAATGTCTGAAGGCAGAATTATGGTGCCCTTTTGCAGATATTTTTTTCTAATTTTCTCTTTATGGTAGTGGTTTTTCCTCCAAACCCTAAGCTCCTTAAATAAAGACTCATGAGACTCACAATATACATTTACAAATAACCAGGCCATATAGCTAGGCTTTTCTCCGACTAGCTCATAACTTAAAATAACACATTTACACTAATCTACATTCTGCCACATGCCTGGTTACCTCTGTTCAGGTACCATGTTCTGTCTTCCTCATGTCTTGCCAGATGGATGTTCTGAGCCTGGCTTTATCCCAGAATCCTTTTTGCCTGCTGAATGTCTTACCACCTATTTCCTTCCTCAGCTTTAGGTCATTAGCTTTTTATTGATAGGTGATGTTTCCATACAAACACAAGAGATTCTCTCCATATTTTTCTATGTAGAAAGTACCGATTAAGAATGCTCCAAAACCCTAATGTGTAAATTCATTAAATTTTAAAAAGTGTATCCACAGTGTTATTTTTAGTGGTCAGTAAGAGGAGGTAAGAATGAAGTACTGTAAAAAAGGAGTGTTACTAACACATAGGAAGGAGTACACTTACTTATAAAAATAGACAGAAAAAAAGAATTTTGTTTTAAAAACAAGGGCTTGATATGTAGTCTGGCTGGCTATGAGCTCAGGATCCTCTTGCCTCAGCTTTCCAAGCACTGGAATTGTAGATGTGTGCCACCAAGTGTATTAAGGGAAATGTCAGGGCTAGCTACAGTCCTAGAGAAATGAGTCCTGTGATGTTGAGGTGCTGTGATTGGAGAAATAATGTCTCTTAAAGACTGTGAGAAAACAAAGTATAAGTGCAATTTTAAACAACCTTAGTTTCACTTTCCTCTACTAAAGCTGCATTTATCAGGCCAATGAGATGAGTCAGTTTGTAAAGGTGCTTACCACCAAGCCCAGTGACCTGAGTTTGATTTCCCAGTACCCATGTGGTGGAAGGAGAGAACTAACTCCCACAAGTTGTTTTCTGACCTCCACATGAGTGCATATGCCTGACACCTCACACAAATAAAAGCACAAATAAGCTTTTAAAATTTCATTTCTTTCATCCTAAAATAAATTATTTTTTCATTTACTCAGAAAGATTGTTGATAGAGTTTTATATAGGATCAAAAATTTTATTGTGCTGAATGAAGCCAGTGTATACATTGCATTGCAGGTCTTGTACAACCCACAGGGTTTGTTTTATGCATCTAAATTCCTTATTCAAGGGAGGTCTCCTTCCTCTATTGATATGTTTTTATGATGTCTTATAAAAACAGTACCTTCCTGTGCTTGGGAAGTGTTACTTAAAAAGCTCTTTTTTTTGTTGTTTTATTTTTATTATTAGTTATAGTTTATTAACTCTGTATCCCATCTGTATCCTGCTCCCTCGTTGCCTCCCAACCTCACCCTCCCTCCCTCATCTCTTCCCTGCCCCTTTCCAAGTCCACTGATAGGGTAGTACCTCTTCCCCTTTCATCTGAACCTGTTTTGATCAGGTATCTTAAAGATGAAAGGTAGAGGGGGAAAGAAATAAATTATTAGAAAAGGTGAAAAACAATGTTCTGTTTAGAATCCATTATCATCACATGGTGTACCTGCAGTTCTAAATATGACAATGTCCATGGTGGGAGTTTGTTAAACTCAACAGATAATGCTACATGCTTTGGTGTAATAAAAAGTATAATTCATGGTCTGGAAAGATAGCTCAATGAATAAGAGCACGTGCTGCTTTTCTAGAGGACCTGGGTTCAATTCACAGCATTCACATGTTGTCTTATAACCATCTTCTCCTCTCGGGTATATATTTTCTTTTTTTTCCTAGGGCTTTTAGATGTGCTGTTAACTTGCTTGTATGAGATATCTCTAACTTCTTTCTGGAGGCACTTAGTGCTATGATGTTTCCTCTTAGCACTGCTTTCACTGTTTCGCATAAGTTTGGGTAAGTTGTGCCTTCATTTTCATTGAATTTTAGGGAGTCTCTAATTTTTTTTTCATTTCTTTCCTGACGAAGCTGTCATTGAATGGAGTGCATTTCGTTTCCATGCGTGTGGAGTCTTTTTGTTTTTTCTGTTGTTGTTGAGATCTAGTTTTTGTCCATGGTGGTCTGATGGATGCAAGGGATAATTTTGATCTTCTTGTATCTGTTGAAGCTTGCTTCGTGACCAACTATATGGTCAATTTTTGAGAAGTTTCCACGAGGTGCTGAAAAGTAGGTATACTCTTTTGAGTTTGGGTGAAAAGTTATGTAGACACCTATTAAGTCCATTTGATTTAGGACCTCTGTAAATGTCATTATTTCTCCATTTAGCTTCTGTCTAGAGGATCTGTCCCCTGGTGAGAGTGGAGTGCTGAAGTCTCTCACTTCAAGGTGTTGGGATCGATGTGTGATTGAAGCTTTAATGTTTCACTTACAAATGTAGGTGCTCTTGTATTTGGGGCATAGATGTTCAGAATTGTGATATCCTCTTGGTGGATTTTCCCTTTGATGAGAAAGAAGTGCCCCTCCTCATCTTTTTTGATTAATTTTGGTTGAAAGTCTATTTTCTAGATATTAACATAGCTCCCCAAGCTTGTTTTCTGGGTCCATTCTCTTGAAAAATATTTTTCCTGCCCTTTACTATGAGGTAGTGTTTATCGTTCTTGCAGAGATGTCTTTCTGGATGCAAAAGAATGATGACTCCTGTTAATGCAACCATTCTGTTAGTCTGTGTCTTTTTATTGGAGAGTTGAGTCTGTTGATGTTTATAGATAATAGTGACCAATGAATGTTATTTCCTTTTATTGTGGAGTTGGTGTTAATTTGTTTCAGTGAGTGTTGTCTTTTAATTTTTTTGGTGGTGAAGTTATTTGTATCCTGTGTTTTCTGGGGTGCAGTTGTTTTCATTGGATTGAAGTTTTCATTCTAGTATGTGCTGTTGAGCTGAGTTGCTGTGTAGATATTTTTGAAGTTTAGTTTTGTCTTGGAATTTTTTGTTTTCTCCATCTATGTTGATTGAAAGCCATGCTAGGCATAGTAGTCTGGATTGGCATCTGTGGTCACTTAGAGTCTGCATGACATCTTCACAGGCCCTTCTGGCTTTTGTAGTTTCTGTTGAGAAGTCTGGTCTGATAGGTCTTCCTTTATATGTTTCTTGGCCTTTTTCCCTTGCTGCTTTTAAGATTTTTTTTCTATGTCCTGTAGATTTAGTGTTTTGAATATTATGTTCCATGAGGATTTTCTTTTCTGGTGTATCTACTTAGTGTTCTATAGGCCTCTAGTATGTTTATGGACATCTCTTTCATTATGCTGGGGAAATTTTTTTCTATGATTCGGGAAAATATTTTCTGGACCATGGAGCCTCAACTCTTCTTTTTCATATATGCCTATTATTCTTAGTTTTTGGCTTTTCATGGCGTCCTCAATTTCTTGGATATTTTGTATTTGGAACTTTTATGCTTTACTTTTGTTTGAGAGATGATTCAGTTTCTGCAAGTGTATCCATAGCTCCTGGGATCTTTCTCTTCCATATCTGTGTGCTATTGCTGATGCTTATCTTTGTTGTTCCTGATCTTTTCATTAAGTTCTCTGGCTCCAGGGTTTTCTCTGTGTTTTCTTCATTGATTCTAATTCCATTTTCATGTCTTGCACCATTTCCTTCATCTGTTTGAATATGGATTCCTGTCTTTCCATGATGGCTTCTAGTTGTTTTCCATTTCCTCTCTATATGCCACTAATCATGCCTCTACTTGCACATCAATTTGTTTGACTGTAATTGCCTGGATTTCTTCTACCGATTTGTTTGCTTCCTCTCTATCTTTCTCTACCCATGCCTCTATTTGATTGGCTGTATTTACTTGTATTTCTTTGTGAGTTTTGTTTGTTTCTTCTTTATGTGCCTCTATTTTCTTTATCAGCCTAGAATTCAGATAATTTACCTTTATTTGCAATTAATTAGCATGTCTATTATATTGGGGGGGTTGCTGGTGAAGCCATGATGTCCTAATTTTTGTTAAATATGTTCTTATGCCAACCTCTAGCCATCTGCTTTTCTCTAACATTGCTATTTGTTTCCTGGAGTCTGTACTTCACACTGGGTCCATCTATTTTTGGTATCTGCAGTATTTTTCAGAAAGATGAGAGAAGTCCACAAGTATGAGGTTGGATGTTGGTGTTTAAGCTGAGGCTAAGGGAGAAAAGTCTCAAGTACAGGTGCAAAAATGCAAGTGAGGAAACTTGGGTGTACACATGGAAATGTGCTTTGAAGGATAGGGTGCTAGATCCCAAAATGTAGGCTTAAGCACAGGAGGGTGTGCAGGATGTGGCGCTATTTGAGGATGCAATGAGCATAGGCAGGTGCCCTGATTACCTTAGTGGCCTAAAGGCCTGTTTTACTCTCCTCTTAGTATTCATATTCATATCTGTGTGGGCTCCAGGAATTGTTTGCCTGGACTCCACTGGTAGGCCCACAGAACAGGGGCTTCAATGTAGAGAATCCTGTCCCAAGAATCCCTATCTTGCTCAGAAGGGGTATGAGGGTATGAGGGACCTGATGTCAGGCCCCTGGATCTCACGTTCTGCATGCACTCACATGGAGGCATCCTCACATGATAGCAGGCCAAATCAGAAAGCACACAAGGTTCACCTTGTTCTCTACTCTCAGATTTGGGCCTGCAGGGACAAATGACAGTGTAGCAGATCGGTCAGCTCAGTGGTGTCCAATGGGCAGGGAGACGCTTACCTGTGGTAGAGATTTTCTTTTTGTTAGTCAAGGAGCATGGAGGCTCCTAGAGGGGTAGCTGTCACATAGTCACCACTGCTTCAGACCTGGAAGGCCCATACAGTCATCCCTGGGAGACCCTAGGAAGCCTGTATAGCTGCATGCAGAACTTGGAGGCCTGTCGCGCTTTAAGCCTATATCTGAGAGAAGAGAACAGAGGAATCCCCTGTGTTTTCTGCATAGGCCTGCTAGCAAAAAAGTGCATGTGATTGCATGTAGAGCTCCAGGTCCAGGGTCCCTCCACAGTAGCAGCCAGACATCGGATCCTTCCCACCCACTCAATGTGAGCAAAATAGGGATTCTTGGGACTGCATTCTCAGCCTTGAAGCCCCTGTTCTCTGTGTTTACCATTGGAGTCAAGGCAAACAACTCCTGGAGTCCAGACAGATCTAATACCTGGAGAAGAGTAAGACAAGCCTGTAGGCCACTGAGGTACTCAGGGCACCTGTGCATGTGTGTTGTACCTGTGAACAGCACCAGCACCTGCACCCTCTACTGCACTTAAGCTCCCTCTTCCAGTTATCTACAAGCCCTAACACTCTCTCCTTCAAGGCACACTTCCAAGCACCCACCCACTCTTACACACATTCACCTGCAACATTCATTCCTTAGCTAGAGCTGAAACACCAATATCCACTCTCAAAACGGTGGACCACTTTCATCTTTATGAGGAATACTACAGACACCAAAGACAGATGGACCCAGTCTGAAGTACAGACTCCAAGAACAAATAGTGAGTGTTACAGAAAAGCAGATGGCTAAAGGTCGGTTAAAAACATATCCAACAACAATCAGGATCTCAAGGCTTCACCAGAAACCCCCAGAAGCAATGCATATGCTAATTCATCAGAAACACAGGAAAATGATCTCAATTCTAGGCTTATCCAGTTATTAGAGGCACATAAAGAAGAAATGAACAAAGTTCCCAAAGAAATACAGGCAAATACAGCCAAATAAATAGAGGTACATGCAGTGGCATAGAGAGAGGACCCCAACAAAAAATAGAGGACAACATTGAAAGACAGGAAACCACATTAAAATGGTGAAGGAAATAGTGCAAGACGTGAAAACAGAATTAGAATCAATAAAGAAAATACAAACAGAGAAAACCCTGGAGCTGGAGAACTTAATGAAAAGATCAGGAACTACATAGGCAAGCATCACCAATAGAATACAAGAGGTACAAGATAGAATCTCAGGCACTGAAGATGAAGTTGCAGAAATTGAATCATTTCTCAATGAAAAAGTAAAATCAGAAAAGTTCCAAACACAAAACATCCAAGAAATCAAGGATGCCATGAAAAGACGAAATCTAAGAATAAAAGGAATAGACGAAAAAGAAGATTCCGTACTCCAAGGTCCAGAAAATATTTTCAAGAAAATCATAGAAGAAAAATTTCCCAACTTAAAGAAAGAGATGTCCATAAACACCAAATAGACAAGACCAGAAAGAAAACTCCTCAGTGCACATAATAGTCAAAACACTAAATCTAGAGAACAAAGAGAAAATATTAAAAGCAGTAAGGGAAAAAGCACAAGTAACCTAGAAAAGCAGACCTTGTGTGAGAATCACACCAGACTTCTCAACAGAAGTTATGAAACCCAGAAGATCCTGGCAGATGTCAAGCAGACTATAAGCAAGCACAGATGCCAACCCAGACTACTATACCCAGGAAAGCTTTCAATCAACACAGATGGAGAAAACAAAATATTCCATGACAAAACTAAACTTCAACAATATCTACACAGCAAAGTTCAGAGTCTGTGTTTCTGCTGGCTTCTGCCACACAACCTGCCAATACATCCCACCTGCTCTATCCGTCTGACTCTCCACTACTATTCAGTAAGTGTCTGTCTGCTTCTTGGATCCTAGCATTCGGGCTGGGAATATGCTCTTACTAAGATGCTTTCCTCTTCCTGTATTGAAACAACCATCTTTCCAAAACAAAACAAAACAAAACAAAACAAAACAAAACAAAACAAAACAAAAAAATTCCTCTCTCATTTTCTCTTTCTAGTTGTTTTCTTCTCTACCTGCTCTAACCACTCAGATCTTATTGTCAGTGAGTAAATTTTAGCCTGGAGCTGCCTGTTTTGTCTACTTTTAACCTTAATGGTTGGATCTAGGAGGAGTTACACACTTACACACTTTGGGAGAGTGAGATCAACAGGTTGGTTCAGAGTGTGTAAATACTATTTGTAAAAGTCTGAGGAAAGAAAATCTAAGTTGTGAGGTTCTAAACATGTGCTTTAAAGTGTGTTAATCTAAGTGCTAAGAACTTAGATAGCAATTTAATGTAATAATATTTCTGATTTCTTTGCACTCTTCTTCTGGGAGCCCAGCAGTTGAGACAGACAAATGTTGGGTGCACTGGGAACTTACACTTACACTGGTTCCTGGCCAGAAAATGTTTTAATTTATTAAGAAAAATTCTATCTGATAAAATAAAAAAATCCAGTTATGAACATCTAAAATACTATTCTACCCTAAAATAAACCTTAAAAGAGAACACACCATTGTTCTCCTCTGGGCACTGTGAATGAGCACAGTGTTCATCCATATACACATTGTGAACATACATGACACAGAGGTACATCCATGACTTACCATTAACATGCATGACATATGTTGAACATACACACAGATATGTCAACACTCTTTGCACATATGTGTGTGTGTGTGTCCCTCACATATAAACAAAATACATGCACACACAGGCACACACACACACACACACACACAGATGCCCACTGAATTTGGTAAGTGGGATATGCTCATCGAAATCAATGATCATCACTTAGGTGTTCTGGGTGTTCACATGGCCACAGTCCTGCAATTGAAGAAAAGTAAATAGGGTTAAAGCATGGAAAAGTCCTGTTTTGAAACAACTTATACTTCTAATTTTATACCAAAAGAATGGTTCTTGTGACCTAGTCTGGACCATATAAACCTAGGTAGTCCTGGAGGATCTTGAACTTATCCTCCTGCCATTAGCTCCCAATGCTGTGCCATCATGGCATATTTCAGGAGTGCTACAAGTTGAATCCAGGACCTTGTGCTTAGAAAAACAAGCTCTTCCCAACTGTGCCATGTCCCCACACATTAGCCTCTAAATTAAGAAGCTCTCTGAAGGCCAGTAGTTCTTAGCTTAAAGGTGAGATTGTGCATCAGTGAGATATATGGACAAAGGTCTGGGACCCAGCACTCCTACCTAGTTCTCCTCATAGACAGAGTCAATGTCTCCCTTATATCTTTGCACATGTTTTCCGGAGCACCTTGTGAAAAATCTCTTTATTAAAAGGAACCAGTAATCTTGGAGTTGTGATGATAACCATATGAATAGTCCTTGAGGGTATTCGTATATAAAGCAAAGTCACAAGGATCAATCCATCTGATCCCAGGATCTTAAACCTCATTGGATCTCTGTGGCTTCCTCTTTGGATCCTATATACTTTATGGGGCAGGTTCTGGTCCTTTCAGTATGTTGCTGCATTTCCTCTGGATGCAAACTCTGTGGAAGAGACAAGGCTGATATAAAATGCCAGAATCTCCTTGACTTGAGGCTGATCTGACAAGAGGTCAATTTGATCACACTAAGTGTGTTAACACTATATACAGCCTGGGAGAAGAAACCACCTCCCTAGGCAGGTGAGAACCCTAATATCTTGGCAGAATCCCAGTATCAAAGATGCTTAATTTATCCATCTTACATGCCTTTTCCTTTGTATTCAGATGTCTAACTAAAACTTAGTAACCAATACTGGTGAAGAACAAGCTAACATGTAATAAGCATTGAAAAAGCTAGTGGATTCCATACTCTATCTCTTACTTCTTTTTCCCATAATATTGGAGATGGATTCCAGGGTCTCTAGCATGCTGTGCTCACACTCTGACCCTGATGTACACCCCAGTCCTACTTCCATTATTCTCTCAAGAGCCCTGGAAAGTCACATTGTATTAAAATCCACAGATATTAGGTAAAAGATCAGTAAGGTTCACTACTCTGAAAGACCATGAATGACCAGGATGTCAATGAGAGGAAACTTCTCTTCATTGTGCAAAGCTTTTTTTTTTAATTTTTAGTTTTTTTTATTAGTTACATTTTATTAACTCTGTATCCCAGCTGTATCCCGTGCCCTCATTCCCTAACAATCCCACCCTCCCTTCCTCCCTCTCTGTCCTTCCCCTTTCCAAGTCCACTGATGGGGGGGGGACTTCCTCTCCATTCATCTGACCCTGTTTTATCAGGTTGTGTAAAGCTTTCTAATTACATAGTAATTGTGGATTTTTAGGAATGTGACCAATGATGCTGAACTTCCAAATGGACCAGAAACAATGAGAAACTTTATCAGCTCTATGTCCTGGCTGAGACCAAGGTCTTGATTCATTGTACAAAGATACATACACAGAAGAGAGGAGTGTCCTCTCTATAAGGATGGAAACCCCTCCCTCCCCCGGAGCAGTAGGGAATTTCTTTTAGTCCAGTAGCTGTCAGTGTGAAAATTACAGTTTGGAAATGAAAAAGCAGACTGACAGTCAAGCAATTATACCCTTAGGTCTCTTCCCTCTCATCAACCTTTCTCTCATCTTTCCTTCCTTTTTAATTTTTGTTTCCTGTCTCCTCTCCTTTCTTAGATCCCTCTTCCTGTTTCTCTTACACTCACTCTTCTCACCCTTCCTCCTATCTCTTTTCTCTGCACAACTCTTCTTCCCATTTCTAGAACCTGTAAACCTCTTCCTACTCCAGTTCAAAATCGTCACTGTCATCTTCATCCTTCTCCTCGACATTGTCCTCCTTGTGCTATTCCTAATCACAATACTCTTCTTCCTCTTTTTTGACTTTCTTCTCTTGTTTTTCTATCTTTTCTTCCTTTCTTTTCTTTCTTTTTGAATTTTCTTCCTTCTACTTGTTCTCATACTCCTACTCTTGCACCTGTATGTTTACACTCTCCTCTGTCATTCTGAAGATCTTTATTTCATCATTACTGAAATGGGCAGCGGAATTCAACAATAGAAGTGAATAGGAAGAAGTAGTAAGCAATGCATTAGGTCTATTTAAATCAATAATGTGAGGAACAATGGAGAAGATTGCTAAAATTCAACGTCTTCTTCTCACTGTGGGACAATATCCAGGGTAAAAAAAAATATTTTTACCAAGGAAAGCAGGATAATTCATTGCTTTTCTGATACTAGATCTGCTGAAAAATTCAGAAAAACTTGACATTGGGAAGGACACTCATGTACAATGTTTGGTGTAGAATTTCTTCAACCTCTTCCTCTTGAGGTTACTTCTTGATATTTGTCCTAGAAAATCAGCAGTGATATCACCATATTTTTTTATAAAGCAGCTAGTATTAATTAGAATGTTGCTCTTAACTGAATGCTTTAATAGTAACCAGGTAAGACACTCTATAGATAAATTTTAAATAATATTCATCCATGAAAGCATTTTGCTCTTGTACCTAACAGATTTGAAACTCACACACTCGCTCTTTGTATTTGGGGGCACATACCACTGTGATGGACTCAGGCAGCATCTGCTGGTACCAAAATTGGTTGTGTAGGTCCACACTTGATAAGAATGCTGTCTTGGTTGGATGGGTCTACAAAAACAAAAGAAGACAAGAATTGCGAGTGAGCATAGCCAGCAAGGTCAGATCCACAAAGAAAGGCAAGCCCAACCAGCTTCAACAATTGACCCTTACCAAGATTCCTCAAATCATTCAAGGGAAACACTTATCTGCTTGGTAGAGAAGGAAAAGGAGACAATCTGCTAACTCATAAAAGGTAAAATATGCTAAGTTTCTCTCTATAATTTTATCTTGTCACTCACTGAAAACAAGACTCTTTTATTAATCCATGTTTAGTTATACCTGTTATCTAAAAGGTAACCATTTCAAGTTTTATCCTTCAATTTCTAACCCACATATGCTTCCCTGTAACAAACAGCAGACTGAGTCCTTCCTCATCAAGCTTTTGGATGACCATTACAAATATTGGTTCAACAATCTCTCTGGGTCTTCAGTTGTCTGCCTTCACTGCTGCCTCTGAACCCCATGTGATTACTCCTATGGGAAGAGGAGTCCCTTCTACCCTTCAGATGTGGTACTGTACTACTGTCACTTTATTTACCCCTCTTTCCTTTTCTTCCCTCCTCCTTTTAACTGGATCAACAGTGTAAAAACACATCAGACAACTGCATGTCAGAGTGGGGATGAATCCTGCAGATGTTAAGCCAAGAAAGGCAGAGGTAAAAGTTACATATCTAGCCGTTGCATTTCAAGTCCTGTTGGCATGGTGGGAGGCACATGAAGGATGCGATCACTACTGAAATCCAGGAATAGATGGTGAAAGCAAAATTCAATCTGGAGGACAGAAGGAAGGAATTTGGACTAGGCTCCTGATATATTCCTGTTTCTTTCTTTAAGTTGTATATACACATCAAATTTATTCCTTGAGCTATTAAACTGTTCATATATGTATACTCACAAGTTAGCTATATTTTAAATATCACTCATTTGAAAATCTAAAGTGAAGTCAAAGAAAAAGTAAAATCAAGAAAACCAACATCATCAAGGTAAAACCATGTTCATACTGTCTGACAGTTCCCTCAGCTGTCAGTACTCTCTTAACTAAGTTCTATCAAGAACAGACTCATAATTACTTCTCCAAGAATCTAGGGGTCAGATCCAAGTTTAGTATGACAGTAATGACAAATTCTAAAAATAGCCATGACCTTCATTAGATGACTTTTGTTTTGAGGCCCAGTCTTACTATTAGCCCAGGTTGGTTCTAGTCACTATCCAGCAGCCTCATCCTCCTGAGTGCTAAAATTCCATGAGGGTGCCATTATACCCAGATTTCTAAGAATCTGCTAAACCTTGAAGTCTTTCCCTACCATGGTTTAAAATCCATTAGCCAAAATCCTCAGAACCCTAGCAGGAGATATAAATATTCTCTCTGCTGAAGCGTATCTGTGAGTCACATGAAGAATTAATTCTTCAGTTCTCCTTGCTGTGAGGTTTTTGAGAAACTCTGAACCAGTACTCATGCAGCATTGTTGCTGTTTCATCACCCACTGTGTTCCATATTCTCCTTATTAGACCTCCACCTCAGCTGCCAGGGAATGGATTCTCTTGCAGCCAGCTCTTCCCATTTACCACATTTCCTAGGCCAACTCCATGCAGAAGCCTCCCAGATGCCTCTCCTGGTTTCCCCTGGCTTCACAAAACTTCCTTCCGATGGCCATATAGATTTGATATCTCACAAATACCTTAAATTCCACACAGTAAGAATTAACTCCATTTCCAATCACAGTCCTTCTCTAGAAGCCCTACTCATCCTTATTAGGGGATCACTGCCATCAATATGAGCTCAACTGATGAGCCAGATGCAACAGCGTCTCGTCCTCGTTACTTGGATCTCTGAAATCTCACTCCTCCTCAACATACTGTTCCCACTGTATCATTGAATGTTAGCAACTTCCAAGCTTATCTGATCTTCACACTCAACCAGCCTTGAATCTTCTTCACTTTAAGTTCTGAACTATGGTTTTAGTCAAGAAATGCTTTTACCCAGAATAGCCCAAACAGTTCTCCCTCTACTCAAAATCACCACTATTATTCCTGCCCACACCAGATAATGGAGACCATGGCTTTGATAGGTCCTATCAACAAATATATGTCATCCTTTTCTGACACCAAACACCAGTCCCAAACAACAGACCTGCTCACTGATGCAGGAGCACAGTGTATGTTTCCAATGTTGACCTCTCTTCAACGAACCTCTTCTGGCCCATCTTTACACGTCATCATAAGTCACTTCATGTATGGCCCCTCCTCTCTGAAACTCACAGAGACCCAGATTTATCTCTTGGAATATGTAGCCTGAAATGCTTCATCTGAATTGATACTGGGTTGTGTGTGATCATCCATTTGTGCTGCCAGGCACAAAGGGCCAAATTGTGATTATTACATATTATGTTGTTGAGTTCAGCAAAACAGTAAGAATTTGTATTGAGCCGAAAGTCAGAAAGTCATAGGAAACTGCTTCAATAATCTCAGCTTCTCAAGTTCTGAGTATAAGTATGTATGAGATCTTAAAACCTAGAAATAAACCATGTGATTGTGGATTACAACTGTCAATATTCCAAGAAAAGATTCTTGTTCTGTGACCTTCAGTACTTGATAGTGAAAGAATCATTAAGAAGAAATCTCTAGGAAAGTTGCTGAGTTTACTTGAATATCAACTGAAGCATGTTTAGCATGTGCAAACACTTGAGAATCTCGCAGGTAGGATCTCTTTGGGTGTACAAAAAGAAAGTGCTTCTTCATAAATACAAAATAAAATCATTACAAATAACTCTCTTGTATTATTTAAAATAGTGTAATTTATCTAAATTTTGGGGATGTGACTCCTATGCCATGTTCCCTCACATCCAAAGCAAGGTGCAATTCTCTACCCCAACTTTCAAAGAATGGGAACTTTGTAAAATTGCTTTGCTTTAAGCAAAAAAGTAAAATTTAAAAAGCTGTAAAAACAGTAAGAAGTGATTCTATGACTCTCTCTGGAACACTATGGACTGGCTTGTTTAAACAGAAGAATGATATGGAATGGATTGACTCTGTGCAGAGAAAGATTTAGGCAGGATGTTTCTAAGAGGGAAAAGAGAACCCTGCCATCAGGTAGGTTATTTGCTTACATGAATCCACCCTAATGTGAGAAACCCAGTTCTTCTAGAATAAAAATGTTCTTCCTCATTGGTGGCATAGCAATAGTCAGGGCCTCCTTCCTGGAGTGGTATGACTATGCGTGTCATATGATATTCCTCTCCTACCTGCCAAAAGAAAACAACTTATTAATATTCCCTATAAGACTCATTCCCACTCTCTCGTAACACAAGTAAGTGAATCCCTCACTCAAATGAATGGCTCTTACTGGTCTCCCTCCCCTCAGTGTTTCACCTGGGGAGCTCTTGTTATTTCTATATCAAGCAACAGATGTGGAGATGACCCTGAGATGTCCCCCTTGGGACATCCTTGTCCTAGACTCCTCCCTGCAGCAGCCAGCAGGTCTGCTGAGGAAGCTGAGGTGTTTATAATTTACATTCCTAGACTTACCAGAGTAGGTGCTTAGAGCAGGACCCCAAAGTAATTGAGTCCTCCTTTTCCTTTTACAATTAGTTAACATGCATGTCTATATGCCTCATTCCAGCCTATCTTCCTGTCTGTTTGCTGGCCTGCTTTCTTTGCCTTCAAGGCAATGTCTCATTCCCCCTGTGAAGCTGGTTTGAACTTGTAGGAAGCCTCCAGCCTTTTTTGGCATTAACAGGAATTAGCAGCATTATCTACCACTACAATGAAAAATTCTAACTATAGCATTGAAGCATCATGGGATTCTGAAAAGCAACCAAATACAAATTCATCAAATTCAAGGTTTCCAGGCCTTGTCTCCCACAGTTCCTTCTATCTGGTGATGTCTATGGACACAGACCCTGGATATGTTCTTTGAGAATCAAGAGAAGACAAAGGGAAGAAACAATTTCAGAGCAGGAACTTTCATATTTTTACCATGGATCTGCACTAAACACCACAGGTCTCAATTTTCTTTTTAGTGTTCTTCCTCGCAGACTTCAGAAACTTCTCACATAAATCGTGAGGGAGGATCACAGGATGTAGACTTCTGTCTTTCTGAATAGCAATGGAAAAGAGTGAAAAGTCTTAGGCAACAAGGCCTGCTGTTCATGAGCAGAACTCATCTTGAGAACCTGGGAGAGAAATGAAATGTCATTGTTATTCTCTCCATGAGTCTCTCCCCATGATGGAATCACAAAGTAAGCCAGGTTTGTTTTCTCGAGGCTCTGGCTACAGCTGCCTGGGAGCTGGGACCATGGACTTTATAGCCACCTTGAGTGGGTGGAGCAATATTTTTAGATGTAACTGTGATATGAGTGTAAATGGACCACGGAAGTCAAAGACGGAGGCCATCGACAAGGAAATGTAACATTTTCTGTGATGGTGCTCAGGTCTCCAGACTTCACACACCTGTCCACGAGTATGTGTATACTTTACTGGTGAGCTCCAGTCTCACACCTCTGTGGCTGAGCCAGATGCAATGGGTACTGTTAGGTATCAGTCCATATCAAAGTGCATCTGGCTTCCAGGTTTTCCCATCATCCCTTGGTCCCTGCCTGCTCTTTGGCATGGATAGGATAAGCTCTGACTCCCAAACCTGTACTCTTCAACCCACGGGCATGGCTTCCCCTTATTATATAAACCAGACATTTAGGTTCCCTTATCACTCTCTCCTTTCAGTCTACTCTCTGTGTATTTTTCCTTTCTTCTTCTCCTCACCCATTCTTCATTCTCTCTTTGTGCATGCTTTTCTCTTTCTATTGTCTCCTTTTCCAGTACTGCATCCAAGAGTTGTTCCCAATAAATCTGCATTTCTATACTATATTTTCATCTTGTAATTAGCTCATTCCTGTGTTTAAATTGGGAACCAACTCTACACAAGGGTTTTTAAACTCTGAAACCTGTGGTTATTTACCTGTGCTTTTATCAGTGCCATTTTCCCCAGTCTGCTTGGAAGATGTTGATGTGCTTGTGGTGACGATCTTAGTGTTCTCCTATGTTGAACACTGCTGTGGTGAATTGGAGGTTTTGGTTGGTGCTGAGGAAGGTTGAGCTTCCTTTCCTGTTAATGTTGCACTAGGTCCTACTTCTCCACTTTTGTCTTCTTCATGTCCATACAATGGATCAAATGGAATAGAGCACCAACTAGAATGTCGTGATTGTTTTAAGATGTCTCTTTTGTCCTCCCAGAAGGCTGCCCGATATGTTGCTTCCTCCTCTTTCCTGTTCTGCAGGAAAATAGATTTAGGTAAATATTTGAAATCTCAGGAGAAAACTCTTGACATCACAGAGATGAACAAAACCTAGTTCTGTTTATGTCTCTCATGTTAGAATAGGATCAAAGACTCTGATATGGTTGAAAATAGCCACTACCCCCTTACTCAGTTCCTATATGGGTATCTCTAATAACAGCTAAGTCTCAGTTTTCTCTACGCTCCACCCAACTTTGTGTGTGAGTGTGTTGGCTTGTACAGATGCAAGAGCATTGATATGCAAGTGAATGTGGAGCCTATTCATTGACTCCCAGACTCCAATGGAACATAACAAGACAGACCATGAACAGGCTGAATAGCTGCCATACAATCCCACTGTCTCTGTGCTCCTCATACTGACCATCTCCGTTAGGTATTCTTCGTATTCCCTGTTATATTTGTTTTGTAGGTTCCTCTTCAGAGCCTCAACCCTGTCAAAAACGATGTTTAGGATCTGAAAAACAAAATGAGATTGTAGAATTAGAATATTTCTAATGTGAGAAAAAAAGAGAGTAAAACAAGTTGGGAAAGGCAGCAGTAACTCATATACAGCTTGAACCCTATTCCCAGCCATCCCTCTCCTCTTTTTTGCTCTGCTGAGGCAGCATCTGACCCCTTTCCACCAAGTGTCAGGATCTGTGGATTTTCTTTGAATAGCTCCAACTTATTCATCAGCTTAGGCAACAAAGACTCACCTTGGTGAAATTCGGTCTTCTTCCATGGGCATCCCTTTTTTGATGTTTTGGGCCAATGTTGATTTTTTTCCAAGTATAATCTAAAGGAATAAAGGAGAGAGAATAAAATGTACAGAAAATGTTGACATGTTTAAATGAGGACCAGAGGAAATTTGACCTCCGCATGCAGGATTTCAGAAGTTCCTGGAGTTTACAGAAGCACACCCTGAAATTCAGCATCAGTTTCCATCCCAGTAAAGAGATGTGTCTTTACTGTAATGCTAAACTGGCACATTCAGAAAATATAGCTGTCAAGAAGCATAGCTAAGCTCTTAAGGTACATGGTTGTCATTCCAGCACCCAGGAGGCAGCACTTAGAATTAATAGACCTACAGATCCGTGAGGAAACAAGGCATAACCCTGAACTTCAAAACAGGAAATAAGGACAGTTGTCTCTTTCTTTCATTTCCAATGGCAATATGGATTGCTGCTCACAGAGCACCTTTGTGTATTGTTTCCCAGCAGGGGCAATGAAAGGAGACACTGAGGGTGCTCAGAGTTAGGAGTGCATGTGCTGTGGTTACCTGGTGGGGTGCTGCACCCAGGGATGCTGCTGACCTGCTTCAACCTTCACATCAGTACAAAAATCAAGAACCTGTCAGAAACTCTGATTGAGGGGAAGGTACGATCAGAATCATTTTTTGCATATGAGCTTTTCATCACTGTATGAAAAGCTGATATCTCAGAGGACACAAGAATCCTTTGTAAGAGTGATTTGTCTTTGGAAGGGTAAGAAAATGTGAGGGACATACAACATGAGCTCAAGAGAATACATTCTTCATATTACAGAATACCAACAGTGGGACACAAACCGAAGAACTTTTGTTCTAGGATTTGTACAAGTAGGGAAATGCAAACTGTCCTGCTTGAACTCGTTCCTAAACCTGAGCTTTCTCCTCCTCTGTGGAACAAGAGGATGATGTCTCTCCTCAGCACACACAATCTTCTGAAGATGAGGGAAGTCATGGCCAGAAAACCCAACCCCATTGCCTGAGCTCCTCAGAGTCCTGTGCATCTCCTTAGGTTCTGTTTCAGGGCTAGACATGATTAGTGAGAGTTTAAAATCATTCACTTCATTCTTGTCACTGAGACTTTCCCTTGTGATAGCTCTACAATCTTGTATGTAATCTGCCTGTGCAAATATGATGAAGAGCTTGGGAAAATCCTTACTGTGCTGAACCCCACTGACTCCACGTGTTCTACAGTCCTCTGGTGATTGTAGCTACAGGGAAGGCTACCCTTTTTCTTATACAACTCAAGAGGCTTCAGGATAAAGAGAAGAAGGATGTGGGTTTGGCTACACATTAAAGATAATCCTGTGGCTAGGAGGTCATTTGTTGTTAAATATACTCACCAATTCAGATATGCCCTGCTTTCCTGCCAACTGTTATTTTCAAAGACCTGGCCATGTATGCACAGGATCAAGAAGTCCTACTTAAGATGATCTTTCCTAGTTCTTACCATTTGCCTGCAAATTTCATCATTCCCTTGTTTTTAATCGCTGAGTAGTATTCCATTTTTTAAATGTACCACAATTTCTGTATCCATCCCATAAACAGAAAGACACACATGGTATATATACACTTATAAGTGGATGCTAGACATATAATATGGAATACTCATATTAAAATCTGTACACCTAAAGAAGCTAATCAAGAAGGAATACCCCTGTTAAGATGGTAAGTCTTCATTCAGAAAGACAAATAAGATAGACATTAGAAGAAAGTAAAAATAAGGAATAGGAGCCTACCACAGAGGGACTCTGAATGACTCTACCCTGCAGAGTATCAAAGCAGAGGCTGAGACTCATGGTCAAACTTTGGGCAGTGTTCATGGAATCTTATTGGTGAAGGCGGAGGTAGTAAGTAAGACCTGGGGGGGGTAGGAGCTCCATAAGGAGAGAAAAAAAAAAAACAAAAAACAAAAAACAATCTGGGCACATGGATCTTTTCTGAGACTGATACTCCAACCAAAGACCATTCATGTTGATAACCTAGAACCCCTGCACTGCACAGGTGTAGCCCATGGCAGCTCGGTGTCTTAGTGGGTTTCTTAGTCATGGGAAAAGAGAATGTCTCTGACATAAATTCAGTAGCTGGCTTTTTGATCATTTCCCTCTGAGGGGAGGGGGGAACAGCCTTACCACAGCACAGCGGAAGACAATGCAGCTATTCTTGATGAGACCTGATATAATTGGATCAGATGGAAGGCAAGGAGCTCCTCCCCTATCAGTGGAGTGGGGGATGAGCATGGATGGAGAAAAAGGAGGGAGGGCAAGTTTGGCAGGAGATGGAGGGAGGGGGCTACTGTAGGTATATAAAATGAAAAAAAAACTATGATGATTTTATATAGCTGTTGGTATAATGTTCTTTTGGAATGTATAAAATTTACCCTTGTTCATTCAAATGCTGATTTCTCTACCCCACTATCTGGTTTCAATCAATCAGGACACTGAATTGTGGTGCTTATTTTAAGTACCACCTGCCTCAAGTTTGTATAAACATGCCAACATTTGTTTTCTGTATTGTCAATAAAACAACCAGCCATTGATTGCTGTGCAATGGGGAGAATAGGGTGGGACATCCTGGTCCAGAGGGCAGAGAAGGGAAGCAGGAGGGTAGGGGCAGAAGTTAGCAGAAGAGAACTTGGAACCACATGGAATGATGAACTTGACCTAAAATATGACTAAAGGCAAGTAGAATGCATAAAATCTGAGTGGTATGAAATAATGCTGGTTTGGAAGTTTAGGATAGAGTAATCATTGACCAGCATTGTCCTCCAGGTTAATTAAATAAATCTTAGTCTCTGTGTTGTGATTTGGGTAAAGAGCAGGTTTAGAAAAACCAGTGCTTAATTAAAAATATATATCAATATTAAATACCTACAACAAATGGGGGTGGAGAAATGAGCTCCCAGGATACAACCCAGACTTAAAACCTAAAAACTCCCAGGTCAATTACTGTGTCTTTAAGAGACACTCTTAAACAGGCCAGGAGCAAAAGACAGCTTACTGTGGGCAGACCTGAGACTTAACATAACAAAATTGGCTGCTGCTACAGTCTAACAGGAGTGGTACATAAGCATGGCTTCCTTATACTGTGGTGGGCTCAGCTCGGCAGCCATGGCTTTAAAGAAAAGAACTAGAGGCAGACAGACCTCTAGACAGAGCTTGGTCTAAAACTGCACATAAAATTAAAAAAATGCTATGGTAGAGTATGTTTTAATACCTTTTGGCTTTGTTTTGTTCGTCATAGTCATGGATATGGTTGCCGTATGTTTTATGGTGATGGCTCTTCTCCATGCCTTCTCCAAGAAAGTTCAGGTAGAAAATGGGGAAAAAGGCAAGGAATGGAATACTAAGTTACAGACAATAGACAGAGCACTCTTCCTAATGAAAATTAGATTAATAATGGCCACAATTCAAAGGTCTCTGGCTGGAAGATACTTGTCAGCCCTTTCTGGTGAGGATTAGCCTACTCACTGTAACAACTAAATTCCAAGAGATAATCAAGTGAGCTTTGCTTGTTACAAGCTAAATTGGCACAACTGACCTAAAATTTAAAAGTTTCCTGTCTTTTTGCTTGATTTTCACTTAAAGGCTCTGGGTTACAGTGATATGGATTTGGAAAAAAAAATATTTGAACAAGTTGGTGAAGGCACATACCTTTATTCCCCACACAAAGTCAAAAGAAACAGGCAGATCTCTGAGTTTTGAAGGAGCCTAATTTACATAATAAAAGCCAGGGTGGCAACTCCTGCTGTTTAGCCACTTGCAGAGATAGTCTTAGGATTCAAAAAACGATAACATTTGCCTTAAGGTTACCATGTAAGTTCTTTTTTCTTAATAATAGATGTTATGTCCTTACTGTTCTAAAGATTAGATTCACATCAATTTTAAGTTTATGTAAATAGAGATGATGTCACATTGCTCTAAAAAGGCTAGCTAATTTAAAAAACTGGTACTTCCACAAAAATGGTACAAAAGGGCATTTTGGCTTAAGAAATATGTTCTATTGACCAATGTAAGGACTCAAAAATAGGCTGGGAGACAAACATGTAAACCGCATGCCTCCCATGTCAAAAAACTTACAAATGTTGATTAAATTAAGGTGTCATACTGCTCTGGAGCCTGGCTTATTGTTTCGAGAGTGAGACATTTTCACAGGGGACAAATGTTGGTCATGCCTGATGCAAGAAAGAGACAGGTGGCTTACAGATGACAAACTACATGTCAGCCTAGTTAAGTCCTAAACCTCAAAAGTTATAATTCATACCTTAAAATGACAGAACTGTCCGGCCCATATCAAAAAGGGGGCAAGCCAAAGATAGCCAAAATAAATGTAAAAACCCAGGTACAAGATGCCTAGGGTATGCTTAAATTCTAAATTAAAAAAGAGTTTGTATAAAGTTTACTTAAAACATGCCTTTTCTACTGCTTAAGGCAACCAGCTTGTCTCTCTAATGGGAGGCCTTCCCTCAGGAGATAGGTAACAGCTTGGCCTAATACAAGAGGTGCCCAAGAGCCCAAAAAGATATTTTGATCTATACAACCATGTTTTGATTTCAGTGTGCTAATGAGTGTATGTTCAATAATAATGGTAATTTATATCGCTGATATAAGTTACATATAACAACTATGAAACTGCCTGAGACATAAAAAATGTCTCCAGCCAGATCTTCAACAATGTATGACCAATAAATCCTTGGCTACAATATCCTCAAAGTTTATTATGCCATTTTTTAAATGAGATAAATAAAATTGGTTTACAGTTTAGTTTCCTCCTGAACATCTAGCATTTATAATTTTAGGACTGTATAATGCTTGTGAGAAGTTATATGTTTGCAGAAAAAAGGGACTGGACACCAGAGACACTGGATCAAACCTGACAGAAATCATCCTTCCAGCATGCTGAGACATTGACATATCTGTTCCAGTATCTTGCATGTCCCTGCATTCTGCTTGTTCCTGCCTCAATTGCTTCAATTGCTGTTTCTCATCAAAGGCTGCTCCCAAGAGAGCTTTGAAGAAAACTACTAATCTGAATTGGTCAAGCATTTTAGACTGTTCCAAAGAAGACTTCTATTAAGCCTGAAATTTCTCAACATTGAAAGACTGAACCACAAATGTTAATGCTTGCTTAATTAACGATTTTTCCCAATTTCCTTTGGGTCCCCTAACAGGATTTCTACATGTCCAAAATGTCAGCTAGAAGAAATTCACGAGAACGACATCCAATTTCCTTTAAAGGGTGTTGAGTAGGTTTTTTGGTTGTTTTCTATTCTATGAATGTTTATTGTCATTGGGATATGGTTATAAATTATTACTGGTCTTATTCAGAGAAAAAAGAAGGTTAGATTCAGGGAATTCTCTCCTTTCCTTTTTTTTTTTTCTTTCTTTCTCTTAGATAAGGAGAAAGGCAGTTAAAAAGAAAGAAAGGGGTATACAGGGATATCTTATAGGAATAATAAGACAAAATGTAGATTATTGAATCTACTCAAGGCTTTATTATTCTCATATAAGGTTGTTTTTAGCTCTGCTGTGGGATCTTGCACATTGATGCAAAAATAAGTATTTTTAATACATTGGTAAATTTTAGCATATTAATACAAATTCATGGTTTCTTCCAATACTTTTAAGCTTCTATTACAAACTGTTGAGGGTATTAGGTAATGCAAGTTAATTGCTAGTTAATCAACTCATAGTCATGTCAGACACTAGTCTAATTTATCACAGGAGTATACATTTTAACTTTAACAGATAGATATAATTTTGTAGACGGGTTGATTACACAAAGATAAGTAAGTCTTCAAAAACTTCAGAGACTTACAGAATATGGCATTTAAAATGTCTTTATTATTTTAAAGATTCTTTGACAATGAGACAGGTCATATCCTGGCAGCACCCCACCTTCCTCAAAGAAGATGATGAACATTAAAGAACCTCAATATGGAGATGTCTCCATATGTGGCAAATGTGCCACTTGGGTAAAGAAAATACCCTCTCTTCATGACAGATAGAATTCTGCCACAAATAAGCAAGCTTAAGTGCAGGGCAAGTCGACTGCTGAACTCTGCCAAGACAGAGTAAGAAAGTCCTAAATTGTTCCTGCTTCACATTTATGGCTGTCAAATATTCTGAGCCAGAAGGCTGAAGATGATGCTCCAATGTTATGGAGCGTTATGGGTGACTGTTAAGGCAGCAAACTGTCCTTGTCAATATTTTTTATTTTTTAATTTTTATTTTTTGGAAACTGCTAACATGCATTTCCTATTTACTCCAGTAACTAATTTTATTCCTTCTCAAGTCTCTGGTGGGTTTGAAGACCAAATAGTTATTGTTCCACAATTTAGTTTAAGCTGTTTAAGTTTAAGAAAATGATTTCATATATGTAATACCAATAAAGATAAAAGTTAATTTAGGTATAGAACTCTAAACGTCAAAATATGATAATCAAACACTTTCTCCTAATTTGCTAAATGCACATGAACTGCATATTGTACATGTAAATCTTACCTAACAGTTTTCATAACTGTTTTATAATTATTATTGTATTGAAAGAAAAGGAATCTTTTATTGGACTTAAAGGGGGAAATGTTGGTATAATGTTTTTTGAATTGTATACAATTTACCTTTGTTCCTTCAAATGCTAATTTCTCTATTGGTTTCAGTCAAGACATTGCATTGTAATAAGCACCATCAATCTCAATTTGTGTAAACATGCCACCATTTGTTCTCTGTGTTGTCAATAGAACCACCAGCCATTGATTGCTACTCAATGGGGAGAATAGGGTGGGACATCCTGGTCCAGAGGTGAGAGGAAGGAAGCAAGAGGGTAGGGGGAGAGGTGAGCAGAATTTTAGAGGAGAGTCCTCTTTGCCCAGCATTGTGCTCTAGGTTAATTAAATAATCCTAATCTCTGTGTTATGATTTAGGTATGCAGAAGGTTTAGGAATAACCACTGCTTAACTAATATATATATATATATATATATATATATATCAATATTAAATATTAAATACCTACAGCACATTGCTGTGAGTGGCTGTGCACACATTGGAGGATTGTGCACACAGGTAAAACCAGCATTCACCAGAGTCTTCTTCTGCTGTTACCAAGACAAATAGGGAGCACCTGAGCTTGGAGGAACCCATATCCATGTATTCCATAATTCAATACCAGCTAGAAGCAAAAGGCTTTGGAATTGGGTACTCCCAGTAATTTAATCCCAGATAATTAATTTAATTTAACTTAATTAGTATCTGTGATGCTCAAATCTTCAAGAACATCTCAGTGACAATGAGGAATGAAAACTCCATTTCTGCTGTTGAAGGACTTCGGGAACTAAGAATGAGAAGTAGCAGAAAGAAACAAACATTTGAGAACTGTCAGCACCTTAGACCACAGCATTGCATAATCCTATCATGAAAGTTTTCAGGGAAGTAGAGGTGTTTGAGAGGAGAAATGCAAAGTACTCTAAGACTACCTATTTACAGTATTGACCTCCTTTCTCTATCCCTCTGCAATGTAAAGAAAAGGTGATATATTATCACTCTAGTTCTTTAGTTTAAACACAGAGAAAGACACTAGGATTTTAAATTTGCCAAATATGATTTCATGTAAATTACCTTTATGGTAAAGTGCAATGAGACTTACCACATTTGGTGTTCCAGTAACAACAAATTTATCTCCTCCTGTCAACAGATGAAAAAGATTTTAGGAAAGTAGACCTTTGCTTCTCTGGCAATTAATGTTAATATACATTAAGCTATATTTATCTTGTTGAAGTAATGACAACTATAGCCAAGAAAATCCAAGTTTTTTATCCTGCAATTTATTGACTGAGGCAGGATGGTGGTCACAACCTCAATTGAAGAGTGAACACTTAAATACAATTTTAATTAAAAAAAAAAACCAAAACAAAATAGTAAGTCATTGCTTTTAAAAATGATGAAGTCATTATAATGAAGTTGGATTCAAGATGGCATCAGCTGCATGCATCCTAAGAACGTTGCAGCAGCTATAAGAAGCCTAAGAGACCCATGAAGGCTCAGAGGAGATACACTGCAGCTGATCACAAGTCTACAGAGAACACACTATCTTCAGAACAACTAAAAATGCCAAGTCTATGGAGATTATGTTTTGAAAAAGTGGTCACATTAAAATGGAGAAAGTAAGATGGTTGAGCAGATCCCATGCATGGGGCAGAGAAATGACACTAGAGCCACAGCAGGTGGCAATGGTGGAGATGGATATGGGTTAATTTTCCGGATAGGGCCTCCTAAAAATAAACAAAACAAAACAAAAACGAAAACAAAACCTCCCTGGTCTGCACTGTAGCTGGAGGCCATGGTGGTGCCCATGGTGCTTGCCTCTGCCTGAAACCATGTGTCAGGGCATGTTCTCTTAGCCTCTGCACCAAAAGGAAGATAGAGTGTAGGCAGGATGCCATTGAAGAGAGTCCTTAAAAATTGTGATCATCTGAGTATACACCATATGTGTCTTTCTGGGTTTCCTCACTCCAGATGATCTTTTCTAGGTCCCACCATTTGCCTGCAATTTTCATGATTTCCTTGTTTTTAATTGCTGTGTAGTATTCTACTGTGTAACTGTACTATACTTTCTGTATCTATTCCTCCATTGAGGGACATCTGGGTTGTTTCCAGATTCTCGCTGTTACAAATAAAGCTGCTATGAACATCGTTGAGCAAATATCCTTACTGAATGGTGGGGAATCTTTTAGGTATCTGCCTAGGAGTGGTATAGCTGGATCTTGATGTAGCATTATCCCTAATTCTCTGAAAAAGCACCAGATTGATTTCCAAAGTGCTTGTACAAAGTTACCTTCCCACCAGGAATGGAGGAAGGTTCCCTTTTAATGGATATTAGCCACATAATATAGGTTAAACATACTAAAGAAGCTAAACAACAAGGAGGACTCTAGCCAAGATGCTTAGTCCTCTTTCAGAAGGGCAAACAGGCTAGACATTGGAAGGAGGAGAAGACATAGAATAGGACAGGAGCCTTCCACAGAAGACCTATGAAAGACTCTACCCACCAGGCTATCAAAGCAGATGCTCAGAGGCATAACCAAACTTTGGGCAGAGTGACAGAATCCTTATGGAAGAGGAGGGAGATAGAAAGACCTGGAAGGGACAGGAACTCCACAAGGAGAACAACAGAGTCAAAATACCTGGGCCCATGGGGGCTTGCAGAGACCAGTACTCCCACCAAGGACTATGGAGAGGACCTAGACCCCTTATTGAAAGAAAGCACATAGGCTGCTCAGTTTCAAGGTGTGTACCCTAGTAAGGGGTACATCAAATGTCTCTGACATGATCTCAGTGTCCTCTGAATACCCCCCCTGGGGGGTAAAGCCTTGCCATGCCACAGAGGAAGATGATGAAGCCAGCATTGATTACACCTGATTATCTAGGGTCAGATAGAAGGGGTGAAATCCTCCCCCATCAGGGGACTAGGAAAAAAGAAAGGTTTAGAAGAGGAAGGTGGTTGCAGAGAAGACACAAAGTGATTAAATAATAATTAACAAATAAGTAAATAAGAAAGATTGTGGTTAAGGTGATGAAGTATAGAGCTCTTAAGGATTGATGGCTTCTTCTTGGGGGTGGTGTGAGGGTGGGGCAAGGATGAACTCATTTATCTTTAATGGTCTTGGCACTGAGACTTTGACCATGTTCCAATGAGTATATGAACAACACATATTTGAAATGATTTTTTTAAATTTGAGTCTGATACAGTGGTAGCAATGAGAACCTGGGAAAAATAGAAAAGGAGTATAGTGTATATTGTAGAAAAATTCAATGTAATCAGTAAAAATAATATGTTGACAATTTTTACAATGATTTTAACATGGAGAAAATATTCCTCTCAAGGAGGGAAGAGTTTTAGTTTGTAAGGCATGCTTTCCAGGAACTTATTATGGAGCAGAGAATTCTAGCCATGAACTAATGGTTACCCAGCTACCTCAGCCCCCATGAGCTCAGTAGTCCAGGCACTAAGACTACTTTTAAAAAGTTTGTCTGGAGGACCAGAGCAGGAAACACAGCAGTTCTTGTATCCCAGACATATAACTGGGACCCATTTCTCTATTCTGAAGGCCCAGTTTTAACTGTAAACCTCAGGACCAGTAAGGTTGCTCACTGACCACTGAGTAGGACACAGCTGCCTATCCATCCAGGTCAGCCAAGGCAGACCTGTGCTTTGAGGGTTGGCAAATGGAGCACCCAGTTCCTCTCACAGCCCAACTCTACTGCTGAATAGTACTGACATTCAAATGCTAATGTAGAAATTTAAATAGAGTGTGGCTGACACATTGAACCATCTTTTCTCTGCTCCTGTCTACAACCCCAGCTCTCTCTGTTTTTGTGCTAAAGGGATCAGGAACTAGCTGGGTGCTTTCTCTACACTGCCCCACGCCAAACATTCAATATCTTAGTGAACAGAGACCAGCCTGTTGGTTATTTTACTGTGGAATGCAAAGATTCGTTTACTGAGAGAAGAAAAGTTCTGTCCAAAATCATAAGCACATATATATCAGGGCTAAGACTGATGATTGGGAACCAGTTCCTAGTAGTACTTTCCTCATGCTTCCACACTGACTGGACTCCTCAAAGTACATGTGAAAATAGAATCGAAGAAATAGCTAAATTTTTTTCCTTATCAGATATTGATGGGAGATCACTATGAACACAATTATAAGAATCACGTAAAAGCATAAGAACACTGTCAATTTCCAGAGAAAAATGAACAAGTCACCAAATAACCCACATGTCCAGGATCAGAGATACTGATCCTGAGGGGAGTAAGGTTTGTCAGCATTATCAGGATCACAAGACTATTCAGGTGGTAAATGGCTAGGATATAGAATGTATCATATAACTCACTGGTAGCTGTAGCCCAAGACTTCTAGAACAAAAAAAAAAAAGCTCAAATAAATAAATTACAGAAGCAGAACTGAGTTTATTGGGTTTATTTGGGTTTATGTCTTTTCTCTGTAGCTTTATAATGCCTTAGTTACAAAATTTGGTCTGTGTCTAGTGAAAGAAATGACTAGTGAAGTGTTTAGGGACTAGGAAGTGTCCAGTGAAGGAAATGACTGCAAAGAGAAGACAGAAGATTTAGCCTCCAAGCCAATCATGAAGAGACACAGGGTCACAATGACTGCCTACATTTCATGTATTTTCCAAAGGTTAGAACAGAATAAAGACCCCAGCACCGTCCCTCATCCCTTGGAGACCCCTAAGCGGTATGGGTACAAAAATAATTCAATTCTTCCTTCAGGAATATTTTGACTTTTGACAAAAACTGGCTTATAATTCGCAAATCATTCTTGAATTACCATGAACCAGCACCAGTCGTTATGTTTCAATCAGCATGGCGCTGCAGTTTCATGCCTGACCATGGACACTCAGCTAAGAACTATTACTATACTGTACTTAAAGAATGCAAATATTTGTAATTTTAAGGCATCAGCAGTGTTCAAGGAGTCATCAGAGAAACACAAATAGCAAAGGTGACTTTTCTGTTACTGAGACCCTCAGAACTCAACACTAGTGTGTAACACCACCAACTATCAAAGAGTACCTTGCCCCTCAGTTTTCCTTTTCCATACACTGCCCTCCCTCTGTTTCAGACAAAACAGTCCCTGGAATTCTCTGATTTCCTTTTCTTTCCACTGCTCTTAAAGACTCAATACCCCAGGGAACCCTAGACCCTACCAGCCTATTATATAAAAAAGAATATGAAGGTATATTTAGTGAGTATGTGAGTAACTGCTCAGTCGACAGTCACAACCCTAGGAAATTTCAGATCCAAGACCACAGTAGGAGACCATCTTATCATTCCTACATTCCCTTTTATCCCAAATCATTTTGAAGCTTCCTTAATTAGAAAGCTGTCCAATTAAATAAACATTGTAGTTTCATTTTCTCTCTAATATTGTCATGGAAGTAAATATGAATAAAGGGGATAGGATCTGGCTAAAGGGATAAGATACAGGCTTGTGATTCATGAGAAAAAGTCACCTGTACACAGGATCAGAGATACTGGACACTGAGGGAAGTTTCTTTACTCATCTCCATGGAAACCTCAAGATTCTATGAGGTGCTGATTGGCTGAGAGGGAGAATGAAGTCATGAAACCATGTATTAAAGGAACAAGTAGACACCCTGTTTGAGAAAAAGGCTGAGCAGCTCTAAATGTCTCATTCTGGGCAGCTGAAAGGACACAACCCAGAGATGACAGTCCCTGTTTCCAAGACTCTTCATTCAGGAAAATTGTCACATATTTCTTTCAAGTGGTCATTAATAAAGTGATATGTCATTGACAGGCAACGTTCACATTATCACAGATTTCACTAGTATTTAATTAATGCACAGATGTGTCCTTAATCATTGTATTACTTACTAGGAAAATGCCCCCTGACTATGATACCTCTTTGAACAAGAAGTGCTTAATTGGGACCTTGCTTACAGTTTTACAGCATTCATCCATAATGTCCTGTCAGCAAGCCATCATCTTGTTGTCATCCTTTAGCAGAGCTGAGAGCTTTTCATACTGAACCAGAAGAGGTAGGCAGATTGAGAGACAGAGAGATTCAGAGAGAGAAAAAGAGAAAGAGAGACAGATTCAGGACAGAGAGACAGAGACTGACAGAAAGTGACAGAGCCAGAGAGCCAGAGACTCCATTCTGTCTAGTCACTTTAATTGGTATATGAACATTTAAGCACACCCTACTATAATATAACTTCAATGGAAATTATATTATCTAACAAAACCATAACTCCTAACTCTTCCCTGACATTTCTTCATTGGGGACTAATCATGTATATACATACATATATATATGTATATATATATATATATAGTTATACATGTATATAGATACATGTTATATATATACATATATACACATATATTTACACCTATATATAAATATATTTACACACATATATAAATGTGTATATATATTTACATATATAATGTATATATATATATATATATACATAAAGCTCATATATATGAGCTTCATGGGGGCATTCCAATTCAAATCACCAAGAAGTGGAAGAAGATGGAGGGAGACTTCTAGGCTGATTGAAGACAGTCATCCTGACAGTTTGTCATTCAATACAATGATTAAAGGCACAGTAACTTTCAAGTGCCAAAGGACAGGATTGAGAATCTCCTTGTGGAAAATGTGGAGAATTTAAATAATGGAGTATTATTCAGTTATAAAAAAGTGACATCATGATATTTTCCAGCAAAAGGATGATCCAGTAAAAATCATCCTGGGAACTTACAGTCCGTTTTTTCTACACTGGTCAATACAAGCTTAAGCCTTTCAGTTACCCTGTCTCTCTGAAGCTGTAACAAATTGAGTACTGCTTGTTAGAATGAGCAGGCACCTATCTTTATGCTCCCCAGTTGTCTCAGTAAACACTTTTGGGTGTTGTAGTCAGCTACACACCTCTAATTCTAAGTAAATAATCTACTAGAAAGGTTCAGGTAGTGTTAGGGTGACACATGCTGTTAGAAACGTAAGAGAAACACATAGCAGCTAGCAATTCAGGGAGGAAATCATAGTCAATGATAATATTCAATAGGAATTAGACTTGAATTTTAAAATGTTAATTGTTTGAGAATTTAATAGTGCATATATTGTTTTGATTAAATCATCATTGCTTCATCCTCTCCAGCTGCTCTTATATACTAACCCCCACCTCCATTTTTCCCCACCTATATGTGGTCTTTTAAACTCACTGAGTCCATATAGTGCTACCTCTATGTACATAGGACCATGACCGGAGCATGGGCAATCTATTAGGGGTAGCATTCCCAGGGTAGCATTTCCTCCCCCAGTAGGGAATATTTCTTTAGCTAGGTGTGGGGTTCTGTGCAACCCTCCTACTGCCATGATGGGATTTTTGTCTGGCTTTATCTTCTTTAGGTCTTGCACATTTGGTCAAACTGATGTAATTTCATGTGTACCAAGGCCTTGCCATGTCCAATAAACACTGCCTCTGACTCTCACAATCACTCTGCCTTCCTCTTTTGATGCTCCCTAAGCCTCAGGGGAGTGGGTGTCATGTAGACTTTCTACCTTCAGCTGAGCACTTCACAGTCTCTAGGTTTCTGTACTAGACTAGGAATTCTAACACCTAACGTAAATTCTTGCCACTGAATATGTAAAAAAGTTCTCTTCCTGTCTTGCTATTAGTAGAAAGAGTAAATTTTCAGTCAGGAGCAAAAAGCTTATCTTGGTGAAGTGCCTATGTCTAGGCTATGAAGCTGAGCCCAAGAGAATAAGGTTTGTAATCTAATTATGGCTTCTGGGAGTCCTGGGTACAGGTTGTTCTTGGAAGAGGGTATGAGTGAAGAGGAAAGGAGATGATACAGAGGAAGAGACATTAATGCAGAATGTTTCTCAGTGGACATATGCTTGGGTTGGGAAGCTACCATAGATCACCTTGTCTATAATGTCTTTTCCTTATAATGAGTTGCCCAAACTACTACTATTATGTCTACCACCCATAGTAAAATAAAAATAAAGAAATGATTCCTAATAGAATGTGAAGGTCTTGTTGTAAGGTCCATCACCATACAATCTCCTCACCGTACTTTTGTTAGAGCACATTTATTAAAACATTCACAGGGGCTGGTGAGATGGCTCAGAGTTTAAGAACAATGGCTCCACTTGCAGAGGCTGGGGTTCCATTCCAATCACCCACATGGCAGCTTTTGACTGCAAGTACCTCCAGGTTCAGGGAATCAGGTGCAGTCGTCTGGCCTCTGTGGGCACTGGGCATAGACATACATACATCTACAAGGGAAAAACACTCATAAAATAAAATAAAAAATGTGAAACATACCCTGAACATACTTACTGTCAGAATAAAAGACCAGAATTATGTACTGTGGAGCTATATTTTAGCATTGCTGGCTCCCACAGTGCCCATCATCATTTACTATAGGTTAGTGTGAATTCTGTTTGATGGGCCACCTTCAGATATTTTCTTTAAGTATATAGCTGTCTTTCCTTGTAAGGCATCTATACTATATAAAATAGTGTCAATCAGAATGCTTTTAGCTACAAATGAGAGAAACATTGATTCATCCCACCTTAGTTCCTGAATGCATTTGTTAGCTTCGAACAGAAAGCAAAGTGCCCCTGGCTGTGACCAGGGCTGGCTCAGCTGCTTTAATTTCTCCCTCTGTTTTCCTGCATGTGTTGGCTGGGCTTTAGATGGCTTTCCCCATGATGGAGAGATGGAGTCCAGTTGCTTGCAGGTCTCAGGCTTTCTTGCTCACAATCAGTGTGGAGGGAGGAGTCTCTACCATGGACTCCTTTGGTGGGACAAGGTTAAGTTTTGTTGACCTGAGTCAATAGTGACTGTGAAGCATGGTCACACACTGTTAGATTTGAGTTTAGGTCCTGAGCTAATCCCCAAGGAGGGATCTGGATTATCATTATCAATTGAGAATAGCCAGAAGTTACCCCTAGAGCTGAAACACACTCAATCTCCCCTGAGTCACATGGCCTTGGTGGGAAAAAACTAAATGTGTATCTCAATAGGCATAAAGACATGGAAATTCATGTAGACAACAGGGCTGGTTACTATTTGTCACTTGACACAAGTGAGGGTCACCTGTGAATGGGGAACATCAACTGAGAAATGTACCAGAAGGGAGCCACAGATTTTGACATCTCCTTCCTTGCCTTTGCTGCTATCTCCTGGCCTTTGTCACTCCAATAACCTACTCTGTCACTTTCCTGAGTCTTGATATGATAGCACATTGATTACTGGGTCATAATTTTGGCTTTTTGAGACAGAATCTCATTTAGCACAGGCTGGTCTTGAACTTTCTATGTTCCTGAGGTCCTCTGGTGTGATTATAGGTGTACAGTATCACAACTGGTTTCAAATTACAGCTTGTTTGCTTCAGTTGAACCCATATCTCCAAATTTTACTGGTAGTATGTAACTAAATGTGGATAATTTTTTATTATATAACTTGAGCCATACAGGAGCCACTTTTCTTTTCTTTGTTTTATATTTTAATTTATTATAATTTATTCAATTTGTATCCCAGCTTTAGCCCCCTTCCATATCCTCTCCCATTCCCACCCTCCCTCCCTCTTCTCCTCCCATGCCTCTATTGGAGTCCATTGATAGGGGAGGTCTTTCTTCCCTTCCATCTGACCCTCAGCTATCAGGTCTTATAAGAACTAGCTGCATTATCTTCCTCTGTGCCCTGGAAACACTGCCTCCCCTCACCACCACCAGGAAGAGGTGTTCAAAGAGCCAGCCAATGTGTTTATGTCAGAGTCAGCCCATGTTCCCATTATTAATGCACCCACTTGGAGACTAAGCTGCCATGGCTACATCTATGCAGGGGTTCTAGGTTATCTTCATGAATGATCCTTGGTTAAAGTATCAGTCTCAGAAAAGACCCTGTGCCCAGATATTTTGGTTCTGTTGCTCTCCTTGTGGAGCTCACTGGATCCATTTTAAGGAGACAAAAGGCTAGCAAACTTTGGGTCCTTATCTTGTTAACTCTTAAATCAGGGTGTGTGCTTTTATCTGCCTCTGAGAGAGTAGCTTTGGGACCCTTTCATCAGCTTTGCCACAAAACAACATAAAGGCCACAAGACCAGAATATTTATCAATTGCAATTCCCTATAACTAAAATATGTTAAAGCTAGTTGGGTTCTAGATGGCCATGGAAATGACAAACAATTCGAAGTGGAGTTATCTGAAAGGGAAAAAGTCCTCATCCTATAAAATATAATCAGCTCAAATGCCAGATAAAAACAGAGACCAAAATTCCAGCATTTACTCTTGGTTGCCCTAAAAAGAGCACATTATTTTGGAGGTCATACAGCTGTGCAATACATTATCTGTTTCCCAGTATCTTACTGAAGATAATAGCTCAGGCATGTGGGTTGAACTTGAAGGCTACATTTGCTAAAACCATTGACTCTTTGCTGAAGCCTACTGCTATCTGATGGATGACTTAGTTCAAATAAAAGGTTTGGAATTTTGTCTCCATATTACATCTATCTCTTCTATGATTTTCATCTTTATGTCAGACTTTGCTCAACCATGCCTGGGGACATGCTTTCAATTCAGTGACTAACTACATGTGGAATTGCTATACACTTCTTTCATAGGTGGTTTCTACAGTTCCTATACCATTTCACATTCTCACCAACCTTGTATGAGAATAACCATTTCTCAATCTCTTTTTCAGTGCTTATGATGTGTTACATGAAACTGCATTTTATTGGCATCTGTATTTGCATTGTCTTGATCATTAATAATGCCAGGCACCTTTTCAAGTGCTATCGCCCGTCTCGGTATTTTCTGTGGAAAAATGTCTATTAAAGTAATTTACCCACTTGTTGAGTTTCATTTTGTTGCCATTGATTTGGAGTATTATTAAAATATTGCCTGAATTTTAATTCCTACAAGGTATATATTTCAGATATATATTTCAGATATATACCTTGTAGGTATTTTCTACCATTTTGTAGTTTACCCTTCTACAGATTGTCTTTCTTTTCTTCCTTCTTTCCTCCCTTCTTCTTCTTCTTTTCTTTCTCTTTTTCGAGACATTGTCTCACTCTGCAGTTCAGGTCATTGAACCACAATAAGTAGTTCAGGTAGGTCTCAATCTCATGGCTATTTTCCTGCCTCTACCTCCCAAGGGTGACCACATCTGGGTGTTGATAGTGTCTTTTGTAGAAAAGTTTAAAATACAAATTTAATTAATTTTTGTATTTTTATTTTGTTGCTTTTGATTTTGGATGTCACACCCAAGCTGCCATTACCAAATCTGATATGTTGACACTCACCCTTATATTTTCTCACCACCAGAAATAGGAAGAATGGAAAATCATTAAGTACTGTGTGGTATATGACCCTTAGATTTTTAGGGCTGTGCTACACAAAGTCACAGAAATGTGCTCCAGGACCTAGAAAAATAGTCCAGGAGGAGTGAGTAGAGTCCATGCTGGGAAAGAAAGAATATTCCCATCTTAAGGAACTCTGCTTCACTCTGTTGAACAGATAAGCTGGCTACCAATGGCAGGCAGGCTTGGTTGGTTGTTCATTTGAGCTGAGCACCCTCGATGGTCTGTAGGTGAGGATGAAGACTAGAAATAATAGTAGGTAGGCAACAAGCTTTGAATTTCAATGATGTGTCCAAACTTCATCATGATGTTTAAGTTTTTTGTTGTTGTTGTTGTTATTAAAGATAACAGAAATTATTAAATTATAAATTAATAACAAAAGTAACTTATGTTGGCTAATAGCTATTTCCTTTAAAACTTAGTTTTTGACAAATAGGTTCTTTTTTTAAAATTTTTTTAAATTTTTACACTTTATTCACTTCATATCCTCCCATAAGCCCCTCCCCCTCCCCTCCCGATCCTACCCTCCCTCCCCCTTCTTCACGCATGCCCCTCCCCAAGTCCACTGATAGGGGAGGTCCTCCTCTCCTTCCTTCTGATCTTAGTCTATCAGATCACATCAGGAGTGGCTGTATTGTCATCTTCTGTGGCCTGGTAAGGCAGCTTCCCCCTCAGGGGGAGGTGATCAAAGAGCAGGCCAATCAGATTGTGTTGGAGACTGTCCCTCTTCCCATTACTATGTAACCCACTTAGACACTAAACTGGCATGGATTACATCTGTGCAGAGGTTCTAGGTTATCTCCATGCCTGGTACTTGGTTGGAGTATGGGTCTCTGGGAAGACTCCTGTGTTGAAATTTTCTGGTTGTGTTGCTCTCCTTGTGGGGTTCCTGGCCTCACAATAACCTAATATTTCCCACTTCTTACATAAGATTCCATGCACTCTGCCCAACAGTTGGCCTTAAAGTCTCAGCATCTGCTTTGATAGTCTGCAGGGTAGAGTCTTTCAGAGGCCCTCTGACAGGTTCCTAGGATTTTTCCTGCTTTCTCCTTCTTCTGATGTCCATCCTCTTTGCCTTTTGGGATGGGGATTGAGTGTTTTAGTCAGGGTTCTCTCTCTTGATTAATTTCTTTAAATGTACAGATTTTAGTAGGTTTATCCTAAAAGTCTATATGAGTGAATATATACCGTGTGTGTCTTTTTGCTTCTGGGACAGCTCACTCAGGATGATCCTTTCCAGGTCTCACCATTTACCTGCAAATTTCATGATTTCCTTATTTTTCATTGCAGAGTAATATTCCATTGTGTAGATATACCACAATTTCTGCAAACATTCTTCAGTTGAGGGGCATCTGGGCTGTTTCCGGCTGCTGGCTATTACAAATAAGGTTGCTACAAACATTGTTGAGCAAAAGTCCTTATTGTATACTTGAGCCTCTTTTGGATATATGCCTAGGAGTAGTATGGCTGGATCTTGAGGAAGCACTATTCCTAGTTGTCTGAGAAAGTGCCAAATTGATTTCCAGAGTGGTGGTACAAGGTTACATTCCCACCAGCAGTGGAGGAGAGTTCCAGTTTCTCCCCAACCTCTCCAACATGTATTGTCACTTGAGTTTTTGATCTTGGCCATTCTCATGGGTGTAAGGTGATATCTCAGGGTTGTTTTGAGTTGCATTTCCCTGATGGCTAATGAGGTTGAGCATTACTTTAAGTGTTTCTCTGCCATTCGATATTCCTCTACAGAGAATTCTCTGTTTAGCTCTGTTCCCCATTTTTTAATTGGGTTACTTGGTTTGCTGCTTTTCAGCTTCTTTAGCTCTTTATATATGCTGGATATTAGCCCTCTGTTAGATAAAGGGTTAGTGAAGACTCTTTCCTAATCTGTAGGCAGTTGTTTTGTTTTGGTGACAGTGTCCTTTGATGTACAGAAGCTTTTCAGTTTCATGAGGTCCCATTTATTGATTGTTCATCTTAGAGTCTGTGCTGTTGGTGTTCTATTCAGGAAGTTGTCCCCTGTGCCAATGAGTTCTAGGATATTCCCCACTTTTTTTTTCTAGCTGATTTAATGTGTCTGGTTTTTTGTTGAGATCTTTGATCCACTTGGACTTCACTTTTGTGCAGTGTGATAAGTATGGATCTATTTTCATTTTTCTACATATAGACATCCAGTCAGACAAGCACCATTTATTGAAGAAGCTATCTTTTTTCCATTGTATGGTTTTGGCATCTTTGTCAAAAATCAGGTGTCCATATGTGTGTTGGTTTATTTCTGGGTCTTCTGTTCAGTTCCAGTGATCCACCATTCTGTTCTATGACAGTACCATGCAGTTTTTATAACTGTCCCTCTATAATACAGCTTATGATCAGGGATGGAGATACCTCCAGAAGATCTTTTATTGTAGAGGATTGTTTTAGCAATTCTGGGTTTCTTATTATTCCATACAATGTTGAGAATTTTTTTCCAGGTCTGTAAAGAATTGTGTTGGCAATTTTATGGGGATTGCATTAAATCTGTAGATTGCTTTTGGTATGATAGCCAATTTACTATGTTAATCCTGCCAAGCCATGAGCACAGGAGATTTTTCCATCTTTTGATATCTTCTTCTAATTCTTTCTTCAGAGACTTGAAATTTTTTTCATACAAGTCTTTGACTTGCTTGGTTAGGGTTACACCAAGGTACTTTATGTCATTTGTGGCTATTATGAAGGGTGTTGTTTCTCTAATTTCTTTCTCTGCCCTTTTGTCTTTTGCATACAGGAGGGCTACTGATTTTTTTTTTTTTGAGTTAATTTTGTATCTGGCCACTTTGCTGAAGGTGTTTATCAGCTTTAGGAGTTCCCTGGTAGAGTTTTTGTGGTCACTCAGGTATATTATCATATCATCTGAAAATAGTGATAATTTGACTACTTCCTTTCCAATCTGTATCCCCTTGATCTCCTTCAACTGTCTTATTATTCTAGCAAGGACTTCCAGCACTATGTTCAAGAGATATGGAGAGAGTGAGCAGCCTTGTCTTGTCCCTGATTTCAGTGGAATTGCTTTAAGTTTCTCTTTGTTTAGTTTGATGTTGGCTATAGGCTTGCTGTATATTGCCTTTAGTATGTTTAGGTATGTGCCTTGTATCTCTGATCTCTCCAAGACTTTAAACATGAATGGATGTTGGCTTTGTCAAATGCTTTTTCAGCATCTAGGGAGATTATCATGTGTTTTTTTTTTCTTTCAGTTTGTTAATATGGTGGATCATATTGATGGATTTCCGTATATTGTACCATCCCTACATACCTGGGATGAAGCCTACTTGGTCATAATGTATAATATCTTTGATGTGTTCTTGTATTTGGTTTGCAAGTATTTTGTTGAGTATTTTTGCATCATTGTTCATAAGTGAGATTGGCCTGAAATTCTCTTTCTTTGTTGAGTCTTTGTGAGGTTTAGATACCAAGGTGACTGTGGCTTCATAGAATGAGTTTGGTAATGTTCCTTCTGTTTCTATTTTGTGGAATAATTTGAAGATAATTGGAGTTAGCTCTTCTTTGAAGGTCTGGTAGAATTCTGCGCTGAAACCATCAGGTCCTGGGCTTTTTTTTGGATGGGAGACTTTCGATGACTGCTTCTATTTCTTCGGGGGATATAGGATTATTTGATTGATTTACCTGGTTCTGATTCAGCTTTGGTAAGTCTAATTGATCAAGAACATTGTCCATTTCATTTAGATTTTTAAATTTTGTGTCATATAGATTTTTGAAGTAAGTCCTAATGATTGTTTGTATTTCCTCAGTGTCTGTAGTTATTTTCCCCTTTTCATTTCTGATTTTTTTATTTGGGTGGTGTCTCTCTGCATTTATTTAGATTGGCTAAGGGTTTGTTTGGGTGTAAGTTTCTGTAAATGTCTGTTAGGTCCATTTGATTCATGACCTCTGTTAGAGATATTGTTTCTGTTTTTAATTTCTGTTTATTTGACCTGTCCTTTGTTGAGAGTGGGGTGTTGAAGTCTCCCACTACTAATGTGTGGGGATCTATATGTGGTTTAAGTTTTATCAATGTTTCTTTTACAAATATGGTGCTCTTGTATTTGGGGCATAGATGTTCAGGATTGTGATGTCTTCCTGATGGAATTTTCCATTGACGAGTATGAAGTGTCCTTCCCCATCTGTTTTGATTAATTTTATTTGAAAGTCTATTTTATCAGATATTAGAATGGCTACTCTTGCTTGCTTCCTGGGTCCATTTGTTTGGAAAGTCGTCCTCCAACCCTTTCTTTACCTTCAGGTAATGTCTATCTTTGTGCCTTAGGTGTGTTTCTTGTATGCAACAGATTGCTGGGTTTTGTTTATGTATCCATTCTGTTAATCTGTGTCTTTTTATTGGAGAGTTGAGTCCACTGATTTTGAGAGAGATTAATGACCAGTGGCTGTTAGATCCTTTGATTTTGATGTTGTCTGTGGTCATAACGTTGTGTGCTTGGTTGCTTTTTTGTTTTACTGTAGTAAGGTTAATTATTTCCTTTGTTTTTTTTTGAAAGTAGCTAATTTTCTTGGGTTGTATTTTCCCTTCCAGTATCTTCTGTAATGCTGGATTTTTGTGTAGGTATTGTTGAAATTTGTTGTTGTCATTGAATATCTTGTTTTCTCTGTCTATGAGGACTGAGAGTTTTGCCAGGTATAGTAACCTGGGCTGACATCTGTGTTCTCTTAGGGTCTGCATGATATCTGTCCAGGCCCTTCTGGCTTTCATAGTCTCTGTTGAAAAGTCAGGTGTGATTCTAATGGGTTTGCCATTATATGTTACTTGGCCTTTTTCTCTTGGAGCTTTTAGTAGTTTTTCTTTGTTCTGTATACTTACTGTTTTGATTGTTATGTGGCAGGAGGATTTTCTTTTCTGGTCACATTTGTTGGGTGTTCTGTAGGCCTCATATATTCTTATCGGTCTCTCCTTTAACTTGGGGAAATTTTCTTCAATGATTTTGTTGAAATTATTTTCTGGGCCTTGGAGAAGGGAATCTTCTTTTTCCTCTATTCCTATTCTTCTTAGGTTTTGTCTTTTCATATTGTCTTGGATTTCTTGGACAGTCTGTGTCAGGAGTTGTTTGGAGTTAACATTTTCTTTGACATATACATCGATTTCTTCCATTGTATCTTCTACACCTGAGATTCTTTCTTCCATCTCTTTTAGTCTGTTGGTTATGCTTACCTCTGTAGTTCCTGTTTTCTTCCCTAAATTCTTCCTCTCCATTATTTCCTTCATTTGTGTTTTCTTTAATTTTTCTAGTTCTATCTTCAGGTCTTGAGTTGTTTTTTTTTACTTCCTTCACCTTTCTGTTTTTTTTTTTTTTCCTGTTGTTCGTTTAGTTCCTTCAACTCTGTTTCTTTTATTTCTTTCAGTGATTTAATTATTTCTTCTCTGAAGGCTGCAAACTGTTTGGCTGCATCTTCCCATATTTCTCCATGGATGGCCATAATCTGCTTGTTTTTAACTTCCTCCATTTCTTTATGGATAGCCTTGATCTGTTTAGTTTTATCTTCCTCTAATTCTTTACGTATTTTATTTGTTTCCTCTATTATCCTCTTCATCAGCATAGATGTAAGGTCATCTTCTTGATTTTCTATTATGCTGGGTTGTCCAGGGCTGCTTGCCCCTGGATGGCTGGGTTCTGGAGATGCCATATTGCTCGGACTTTTTTTGATTGTGCTTTTTTTTTATTTTTTTTATTTTTTATTTTATTTTTTGTCAGTTACATTTTATTAACTCTGTATCCCAGCCGTGTCCCAATCCCTCATTCCCTCCCAGTCCCTCCCTCCCTCCCTCATCTCCACCGTGCCCCTTTCCAAGTCCACTGATGGGGGGGACCTCCTCCCCATTCATCTGATCCTGTTTTATCAGGTATCTTCAGGACTGGCTGCAAAGCCCTCCTCTGTGGCCTAACAGGACTGCTCCTCCCTTTGGGGGTGGGGAGACCAAAGAGCCAGTCATTGAGTTCCTGTTAGAAATAGTCCCTGTTCCCCTCACTTTGGGAAACCAATTGGTTACTGAGCTACCACAGGCTACATCTGAGTGGAGGTTCTAGGTTATATCCATACATGGTCCTTGGTTGAATGTCAGTCTCAGAAAAGACCCTGTGCCCAGATATATTTGGTCCTTGTGGAGCTCCTATCCTTTCCCCATCAGACTAACTCCCCTTCTTTCTTATGATTCCCTGTACTCTGCCAAAGGTTTGGTCATGAGTCTTTGCTTTGAAAACACTGCTAGTTAGAGTCTTTCAGATGCGCTCAGTAGACTCCTGTCATACGTTCAATGCACATCCCATCTGTCTTTCTAAACGAGGATTGATCATCTTACCCCATGTCCGCTCAATTGATTATCTTTTTTAGGTGTATAGATTTCATTATGTTTATCATATCTTATAGGTCTATATAAGTGAGTATATCCCATATTTGTCTTTCTCCTTCTGGGATGTTTCACTCAGAATGATCTTTTCTAGATCCCACCATTTGCCTGCAAATTTCATGATTTCCTCCTTTTTGATTGCTGAGTAGTATTCCATTGTATAAAAATACCACAATTTCTGTACCCATTCCACCGTTGATGGACATCTGGGTTGTTTCCAGGTTCTGGCTATTACAAATAGAGCTGCTATAAACATGGTTGAGCAAGTGTCCTTTTTGTGTACTTGAACAAACTTTGGGTATATACCTAGCAGTGGTATAGCTGGGTCTGGAGGAAGCATTATTCCTATGCTGACTTTTACTCATTGTTTTAGGTGTTAGCTGTTAGTTTCTGTGCTTCCTGGAGTCCTGAGGTAGGGAGAATCCCCTTGGCCTGAAGATGATTTTTCCTGAAGGGGGCCTCCTCTGCTTTTTGGGTATGGTCACTGTATGGCCAGTGTTTCTCAGGAATTGCTGCTGCTCACCTCAGGTCTATAGACTGGAGTAGTAGCTGTGGTCTTTGTTAGGTGGCGGGGGGGGGGCTCTTCTTTCACCCATAGTTCTCAAGACAACTGCCCCGCTGCTGGGTTTCTCGTTCTGAATTTAGTGAGCTGCTGCTGTTGTTACAGTTTTCTAGGTACAGCCCTCTTGAAGAACCTGCTGATTCCCTAGCTGTGGGGTTTTCTCCCAACAGGGAAACTCAGTCTGTTATCCTGGGGCACACAGTTCTGTCTGTGAAAGTGAGAGGAACGCCCAGCAAGTCTCTTGGCCAGAGGCTGAGTGCTCTGCTCTGGGCCTGGAGAATGTGCACCTAGGTTGAGTTGGTGCCTTGGGGTTTGTCTGGTCTGGAGCGTGGATGCCTCACTCTGGACTGGAAGCTGTGTGTCCTTGTCTGGGTTGGCGGCTGTGGGCACCGCTTTGGCCCAGAGGCTCTATGCTCTGGTCTGGGCTGGCAGTGTGTGTCCCCTTCTGAGCCAGAGGCTGTGCATGCCTCTCTGGGCTGGCAACTAAGGGCTCTGCTCTGGGTGGGAGGCTTGGCACCTCACTCTGGGCCAGAAGCTGTGTGTCCCAGTCCTGGATGGAGGCTAGGGACACCGCAGGAGGCTGTGTGTGCACAGCTCTCAGGTGGCAGGTGTGCCCACTGGTCCACAGGACCTTTACCAGTTATTGACTGGGTGACCTGAGGTCAGTCCCAATTAATTTCCACACCATAGGCTTTCCTCTCACCTGGCAATCACGAACGCTAGTGTTTTAGGTCCCTGGGTTCGGTCTCCTGGTCACTGTGCCAACACTGCTATCCAGTTCCTCAGACACAGTGTCCTCCCAGTGCCACCGTCTTCCCAGATGGTTTAAGTTTTTGTGTCACATAAAAAAAGGCTGTTTCCAGAGTCCAAAATTGTCAAATCCTTGATCAGTCTTTGTATTTAATCTGCTTCTGCATATGGCAATTGGGGGTGAGGGTGGGGACAGGAAAATGCTAAGGAGACCCAACCTAGGATGAGTATGCATAGTTTTATGATGTTCTTCCTGGCATCTATACCAACCAAGTACCAGGCATGGAGATATCCTAGAACCCGTGCACAGATGTAGCCCATGGCAGTTTAGTGTCTAACTGGGTTACATAGTAATGGGAAGAGGGACTGCCTCTGACCTAATCTGATTGGCCTGCTCTTTGATCACCTCCCTCTGAGGGGGGAGCAGCCTTACCAGGCCACAGAAGATGACATTGCAGCCACTACTGATGTGATCTGATAGACTAAGATCAGAAGGAAGGAGAGGAGGACCTTCCCTATTAGTGGACTTGGGAGGGGCATGCATGAAGAAGGGGGAGGCAGGGTAGGACTGGGAGGAGAGGAAGAAGGGGCTTATGGGGGATACAAAGTGAATAAAGTGTAATTAATAAAATTAATTAAAATTAAACTAATTAAAATTTATTTATTAATTAATAAAATAAAATTAAAACATATACTTGCAGACCACATTTCTACATCATGAATTTGTGTATTTTTCATTTGTTTGTTTGCTTAATAAGAAAGTGAAAATTCTATTTTTTTCAGACTGTAAATATTTGGCAGAGTTATTGTTATAACCATGAGATCTCTGAAGAGCCTAAATTCTCAGTAACTATAGACACTTTTCTGCATATTCATGTTCTCTGCCTGAATGCAATATCAAAGCGCATAAAGCCCCATGCAAACTAAATGCAGTGTATTTTTCCTATAGTGAAACCTCAGGCCTTGTCTCACATGTTTTCTCTGGGAAATCCTTTCTAGTCTTCCTTAATAATCTTTAGATACTTGCGCACCAAATATAACTGCTTATTGGGAAAGGGATCATGTAGTGCCTTCATATCCACTATAGTATCTAGATTTGAATTTCTTTGAATTTATATATTTCCTTCTTCAATATGATATATTTGAATTATTTTACTATATGTAATTTTAAATTAAAATATAATTACAGATGATAGATTTTGATAGATACTATGAAAGTTTAAAATCTTTATATTTTGCTTTTTGTTTTTAAGTTACAAAGAAATCAAATAGAAAAAAATTAATGAAAAGATAAAGAATAAATAGAGAAAAATTACAGGTGTTTCTTCATAATTTCAGGGAATTTTAAAGTTGTGCAAATCCTTAAAATAATTTATTACATTTGATTTTGACTTTTGCCCTAATAATTGGGGTTCAATAAAATATGATCTATATGTGGTGTTTTCATAGTGTTTACAATGACTCATATTCAGCATCCACTTTAGTTCCCTTTCATTGTTCTTTTATAATCCTTTGTAACTTTCAGACAATGTTACCTTGAAGTTACACAAACAATGTTGTTATAGTTTACCCTGTTACTTCCCACCTGCACAGCCCTTTCACCTGTGTCCATTTGCCTTCAAATACAGGGCAGTACAATGAGAAGCTTGAAAGATTCCAGTGTAGTGCCCCAGCATTTTAGCCTTCTGGCTTACTTTATTCTCATTGTGTACCTTAATCTTTTTGTTTAATTAAATTTTTATTTTTTATGTTAATTACAGGTTATTCACTTTGTATCCCAGCTGTAACCTCCTCCCTCCTCCCGTCCCAATCCTTCCCTCCCTTCCTCATCTCCTCCTATGCTCCTCTCCAAGTCCACGAATAGGGGAGGTCCTCCTCCCCTTCCATCTGACCCTAGCTTATCTGGTCTGAACTGGCTGCATTTTCCTCCTCTGTGGCTTGGCAAGTTTGCTCCCCCATCCATGAGAGGAGGTCAAAGAGCTATCCTCTGAGTTCAGGACAGTGACAGTCCCTGTTCCCCTTACTAGGGTACCCATTTGGATACTGAGCTGCCATGGGCTACATCTTGTGGAGAGCTGAGACTCAGATGCCACCTGATGGCACTGACATTCCGCCCTCAAAACTGTAAACAACCTCCAGTACGCATGCGCGAATTGCGTAAGCACACTAAGCACTCCAAGCCTGAGTCATCAGAAGGGGTAAAGAGTGAGCAGCCAATCAGGGTATTGACACGACACTTAGGTGCGACCAGGGCTTATATAAACAGCGCCACATCGGGGCTCTCTCCTCTCCTCTCCTCCTTTCATCACTTAACTGTAATAAAGGCTTGTTGCGGAAGGATTCTTGTGTCTGCGTGCGTTTCTGCTGGCGGGACGACCAAGCGGCTTCCAACATCTGGTGCCGAAACCCGGGAGGCAGGGAGCCTGCCACCGCCCGTGCTGCCAAGGAGAGCCCCCGTTCACGGGGAGGGATTCAGAACCGCAACATTGAGGTTTGTCCTGAAAGACATGTTCTATCTTGATATATCTCGTTTTTCATTTCAGCTAGCAGAAGCCCTTATGGCCTTCCCTGCTGTGATAGCTGCCATAGTCCTCTTTCTTTTGGTTTCGTACAAACTTGAGGGCAGCCTCGAAAGGAAAGGGATTAGCAAAAGGCTAAGGGTAGGGGAGATGCGAGACGACATGCCAAAAACAGGACGTGACAAAAGATTAGGGGCCCCAATGGATAGAAATAGAGACGTCTCTAAGAAAAAAGAGCCTTCTGTGGATGTTAAAGCCACGGAAGTGAGAGATAAGGGAAAGAACACCCTGGGAATAAAAGGTAAAAGGAGAAGAAAAAAACCCAATAAAAAAGCCTCTTTATCCAATAAGATTAAAATTCCCGCTAAATGCCTGGGCGCAGCCATCTTGGCTTTTATCAGAGGCTTCCACGTGGCCGGTAACTGGGCGCAGCCATCTTGGCTTTGGGAAAAATGGGCGGGACCTTGGGTATATCAGCGGTTTCCATGTGGCCGGCGCCATCTTTAGTTCAGACAAGGAGGCCCCGCCCCACGTGGCTGGCGCCATCTTTGATTTGGGCAAGGAAGCCCGCCCCACGTGGCCGGCGCCATCTTTGATTCGGGCTAGGAGGCCCTGCCTCCCATGTGCTGTCCACATAATTCATTTAAAGGACTTGTGATTGTTTATTACAAAATGTTTTTTATGCTCTTTTAAGAAAAAAAATTCTAGCTCATAGGTTTGGTATGGCTAAAATAATTCTTACAGTTTAAAATTGTTCTGTTAAGCAGTTAATTTTAAAGCTTGTTTAATCACTAAAAACTTTTGGTTGTGGGGGATTATAGATGCTCCACAATGTTTACTGTATCAGCAACACCTAGTGGCTGTACTTGGTGTTGTCAGTCGCAGCCTGCTAATGCTAGCACATGGCCTGCCGCCATGATGGTTCAGCAATAAAAAGCACGTAAAGCTGTAGTTTGGCTGCCATGTTTGTTTAAGGTTTCCAGCTGAGTTCAGTTGCATGTGGCCAGCCGCCATACTGGTCTGGAGATAAAGAGGGTGGAGCTATGAGTTTGCCACCATGTTGTTCAGGTACTGCTCAATTTTAATGCCGTATCCTTTGTTGCAAAAAACCCTGCAGCAATGGGGATTACATATTGCCACTAAAAAGGTCCAAATTTCAAAAGTAGCTTCCTTTCTCATTCCAGGAACCACTTCGGGATGGACTGGTAGTTTATACAGATGGGTCAAAAACAGGAGTAGGAGCTTATGTGGTTAATAATAAAGTTATTTCTAAGCAATATCATGAGACCTCGCCTCAAATTGTGGAATGTTTAGTAGTGCTAAAAGTTTTAAAAAAAATTTCCAGGTCCTTTAAATATTGTTTCTGATTCTAGTTATGTGGTAAATGCAACCAAAATCTTAGAGGCTGCTGGATTGATTAAAGCATCTAACAAGCTTGCAAAAATTTTTCAAAGGATTCAGTTTGCCTTAATTACCAGAAGATACCCTGTTTTTATTACACATATTAGGGCTCATTCTGGTCTACCGGGGCCCATGTCCCATGGAAATGACCTGGCAGATCGAGCCACAAAAATGATTGCATTTGCTCTCCTTTCAAATTTAGAATTGGCTAAGGAGTTTCATAAAAATGTTCATGTTACAGCTGAGACATTGCGTCATCAATTTGACATAACTAGAAAAAAAGCTAGAGATATTGTTACCCAATGTCAAAATTGTTGTCAGTTCTTACCTATGCCTCATGTTGGGATTAATCCCAGAGGAATCCGCCCACTACAAGTGTGGCAGATGGATGTTACCCACATTTCATTTTTTGGTAAACTTCAATATTTGCATGTTTCCGTTGATACTTGCTCTGGAGTTATGTTTGCTTCTCCCCGGACTGGAGAAAAGGCAGCCCATGTTATTCAACATTGCCTAGAGGCATGGAGTACCTGGGGAAAGCCCAAAATTCTAAAAACTGACAATGGGCCGGCCTATACTTCTCAAAAATTTGGACAGTTTTGTCATCAAATGAAAGTAACCCATCTAACGGGTCTCCCATATAACCCTCAAAGTCAGGGTATTATTGAATGTGCTCATCGTACCCTAAAATCTTACTTAATAAAACAAAAAGGGGGAGTCGAGGAGACTCTGCCCTCAGTGCCATGAGTGACCCTTTCCTTGGCACTCTTCACACTCAATTTTTTAAATTTGGACAGTCAAGGCCATTCGGCGGCTGATCTCCACTGCTTAGGGCCTGATAGGCCCAAGAAAATGATCAAATGGAAGGATGTCTTGACTGGTCAATGGAAAGGCCCGGATCCTATCTTAATAAGATCCAGGGGAGCTGTCTGTGTTTTCCCACAGGAAGAAAACAATCCATTCTGGGTACTGGAGCGCCTCACGCAAAAGATCGTGACAGCTGAAGATGATCTTTCAACAGATACACCTGCTACTACTTGAAGAGTCAAGGGCGGCGAGGATGACCACTAATTCTACTCGAGTGGATTCATCACTCACAGATGGCTTATTATCCTGGGTTTCTTCTGCCTTTTCTTACTTTAAGATTGGGTGGGGGTTGGAATGTTTGGTGCAGCACTATGTTGTGGCTTAGTGTTTTTACTCTGGTTGTTCTGCAAACTCAATACCCAACACAAACGTGACTAGGTCGCGATCGCACAAACACTTGTGGCCTTGAAACAAGGATCATCTCCCAAAATTTGGTTATCCATGTTAAAAAAATTAAAACAGACTGTGACATTCAGTCGATGCACCTCAGAGGTTTTACCCATTGCACTGAGTCGATGAGTGATCCAAGTCAATGTTGCCTTTGCCTAAGCAGCTATGGTACCTAAATAGGAGGATGATAGCCCTTGCACTCCCTGGAATTTTATTCCATTGCACGGGAATGGGTGTCACCTCCTTTTTTAATCTTCTCCCTTAGCCCCTGCACCCAGAGGACTTGTCTCCATTGCACCTGGTGGGGTAAGGGAGTAATCTAAAGCTCTTGATCGTTTACTCCCCAAAGAAGGAGTTCACTTGATCGAGCTTAGGGCTCTCTTGTGCCTCATTCACAAGGCTTTAAGGCAGTTTTCATTTATTAAAACAAAAGGGGGATGTGGAGAGCTGAGACTCAGATGCCACCAGATGGCACTGATATTCTGCCCTCAAAACTGTAAACAACCTCCAGTACGCATGCGCGAATTGCGTAAGCACACTAAGCACTCCAAGCCCGAGTCATCAGAAGGGGTAAAGAGTGAGCAGCCAATCAGGGTATTGACACGACACTTAGGTGCGACCAGGGCTTATATAAACAGCGCCACATCCGGGCTCTCTCCTCTCCTCTCCTCCTTTCATCGCTTAACTGTAATAAAGGCTTGTTGCGGAAGGATCCTTGTGTCTGCGTGCGTTTCTACTGGCGGGACGACCACGCGGCTTCCAACAACATCTGAGCAGGGGTTCTAGGTTATATCCATGAATGGTCCTTGGTTGGAGTATCAGTCTTTAGATATTTTGTTCAGATATTTTGTTTCTGTTGCTATGCTTGTGGAGTTGCTGTCCTCTCCCTGTCTTACTATCTCCCCCTTCGTTCCTAATATTCCCTGCACACTGTCCAAAGTAAAGACATGAAAGTTAGCTGTTTCCCCAACTTTATAGGAAATGCCCCATTTCAAAGTCCATTTTAAGAAAATGAGTCTGTATTTCCTACTTCTCTTTTCAGTGCACCGATTTCTTTGGGTTTACCTTCTTATTGCTTCAACTCTGGATTCTCTCATGTCTGGGAAGGTTTAGATTTGTGTTATAGGAAAATGAAGTCAGCTTAAATGTTAGCCCTTGGATGATTTAAATATTCAGTGAGACGCATCTTGAGGAACCGATTTAGGAGGGAGCTCTTTAAATTCAGTGGCCTACATTCTGAAGTTCCCTGAAGAACATGCAGCAGGATTTGCTACTGCAGGGAAGTGTGACGATATCAAATGTCTGTCTCTTAAGGTTGGCATAGCCTGTCTTTTTAATTTTATGTTTGTTATAGTCCAACATAAAATGGAGAGGTTTTTTTTTTGGTATGATAAAAAATGTTGCTGTAATGTTCTGTTTTGAGATTAAGTACAGTTGAATCTTCCTTATAAAACTTGGTGTATACCTACTTACAACTATTGGGAATATTATATTGTGGTGTTTTTAAATCAAATTTTCCAAAGATATTTTTCAATTTCTAAGGTTCATAAAAATATGCTTTCTGTTTTACATGGGTCTAGATCAGGTTCTTCTCTGTCAATGCAATTCTCCAATACAGCTGCCAACTTCTACTTTTGTTTTTGTAGTACTTAATAGATGAATTTAGTTTGGGTTCTCTTATTTCCTCTTTAATGTGCAAGCTTTGTGTTAACATGCTCCACTTCACTTTGCTGCTGTGATGGGACAGGTTATAACTACATTGTATTCTGTACTGAAAGCTGATTTGCCATTGGACAGAGAGATGACAGTGATGGTATATCATTAGGAAAACTAGGATATACTCAGGGATTTGCTCTTTTTTCTTCTTTTTATTTATATGATCATTTAATAAATATTTATGTGAAAGCAATAGCGCCAGGACTTTTTCTAGGCACCTGGGATGTTGCAGTGACAGATGATTTCCTATTTGTACAGAGCCCACAGTCCAGTGCAGTGGTTCTCAGATGTTCGTGCATGTTAGGAAGACCCGGACAGACTTTGAGACTTCTTGAGCTTAGCTTTTGCCAGTTGCAAATTAACTCATAATTTACAGGTGTGAACATAGGAATCCGTGTTATTTTACAAAATATCCAGGATAATTCCAAAGTACATCTATGTTTGAGGACCATTAATCTGATGCCAGACCCAGTGGAATCAGAATTTGTTCTTTAACAGAATCCCCATGTGATCAAATGGAAATTTAAGTTTGCAAATAGTTACTACAGTTTTGTGGACCTTTTCTGCAAGACAACCACAGGTTGACTATTTTCCCATTTATTCCCTTTAATTAGCTGATGTCATGAATGTTTTAGAGACAAACATTGTATTTGTGATAATCTGTTTTTTGTTGTTTTGACAGAGTCTCATGAGATAACCCATGCTAGTCTTAAACTTATGGCGATCCTCCTGCTTTACCTTCCAAGTGCTGAGTTTACAGGCATGAGCTGTTATGCGTAGCTCTTATGTCTTTCCCCCCCCAGAAGAGCTAGTAAATATCAATGATAGCTAATAATGCTCATCATACATTGTAAAACTAAGAAACTTCTCTTAGTTTAGAATACTTATAATTTATTTTTTCACTTTGAAATGTACACAAAACCTTTCAAGGGCACAATAGGCCTTTAGCCAGCCTGGTGAATGAGGACTTCTCAAGGAGCAGGCAAACATCTTTTCGAAATGGAGTCAAGTGCTATCTATGTCTCCTCCTGTTCTGTGTGTATTGTTTATCTTTCATGGATCTTTTTCTAAGTTTCAAAGCTGATATTGTAGTATAGGTTTGTTATTGGAAATAAATGGTGTTGAGCTAAATATGTTTATTATTAGCCCTATAATTAATATGGTGGTATTATATCACCCACTATCACAATCAAATAAAATGCACATACCTGTTAGATTTTATATTTGCCTTAAAACACCTTGGCCTGGCAGATAATTTTTACTACACTGTCTCAATAACCTCCCCCTCTATTTCCCAGCCACAGTCCAATGCCATCAGTCTTAAACGTTCCTATCTGGCTTATCTCCCATCCATAACTCCATAAATATTTATTTATTCTTCTGAGTCGTTTTCTCCATCCACGCCATTTTTGGTGTCCTTCCTCCTGGCTCACATGGTTCCTTTTCCATGCTAACCCAGCATGAGGTCTTCCTTCTTTCTCTCTTCCCATATGTCTGTCTCTTCCTGTGATTCTCCTGTTCTCAAAGCCCTGGAACCTTAGCCATGCCTCTCCTTTCTTCCTGCCCAGGAACAGGCCTTTTAATCAACCAATCAGGGATAATGGCAAACATTCTTTCTCATCACATAGTTACAAGAGCTAGTTCAGTATTGTAACAGTATCCATGGCAGAGCAGTAACCAAATCTCAAAGCACTGAAATCAACATTTGAATACATAGCACTGGATGAAGCCCCAACAGGTGTTGAAAGTTTATTTTTTTCTTTTGAAAAAATTCATTTAGCTGATATATAGGTAGTTACTCCAGCAATCTACAGAATTTAGAGTAACCTGTGTATGACAAATAATGTTGTCAAGTCTCTTGATAATTAGTCCTTGTTTACCTCTACAGTATGACTGACCATAATGAGTTCGGTCTTTCTGTTTGGCTCCACTAAAAGATGATGTTTCTTTGTGTGCAGTCTTTTATCCAATTGTCTGTGGTGCATGTTTCATGCCCCCATTTAGTAATTACATAGTAACAAATTGTTTGGTTTCTTATTTACCTCTGTGAAGAAGTTTAGGAAGTGGGACATAAAATTTTGTTTTTAACTGTAGATCCTCACCAGGATATAATAAGAATTTTCACTGAGTTTCTAGTCTTTTCTCTCTGTCAATAGTCATCTTAGTTTACATTCTGTGTAAATGACATCTTTTAAAGGAATGGGATCAGAAGGAATTGTCAATAAAGTATTATATTCTGTATATATATATATATATATATATATATACAGAATATGTAACTGTATATTGTTAGTCTTATCAAAGAAAAACAATCTAATTCCATACCATTTTCCCCACAAATATTTGAAAAACCCTTAATTATGGAACTTTTCATTCTCATATAGAAGTAGGGAGAAAAAAAATACAGAGCATATCTATACACTCATTTTTCATTTTCATTTGTTGAGAAAGGGTCTCAACATATAGGTTTGATTGTCTTAGAACTCACTATGTAGATCCAAGTCGCCTTGAACTCAGGGACCCTCCTGCCTCTGCCTACATAGAACTGTGCTAAAAGCACACACCATTACTCCAGCCTGCATATTCATTTTACGTGAGTTGTTTCAAAGCAAAATCTAGGTATCATATTTAACCAGAAAATATTATATTGTATGTCTTGAACATACTACTTAAAAACATGAGTGCAACTATTCACATGATCACCAAACCAGAAAAAGCACAAACGTCCATGATTTAGTGAATAGGTACAGACACTGTTGTAGAGACATGTAATGGAATGTTATTTTACCATGAAGTGAAGTACTGATACAAGGGCACAATTTGCATAAACCTCTAAAGCATCATGTTAAGAAGAAGAAGCATGAGAAATGTTGCCTTATTAAAATATTTATCTCAATTTACAGGTAGCATCAGGATATATAAGTGTACAGAGGCAGATTTCATGTTGATATATCCCAGGTCTAGACAGAAGGATGAAATAGGAAAGCTGCTGAGCTGGGAAGGGCAACAGGAAGGTGTTGAAACCGTTTTGAAATGAGTAAAGGCTATACATATTGAATAGATGATCTCCCTTTGTTTAGGATCATTCCTAGGATACTAACAAATGAAGAGGTGAATGCAACAGAGTTACAAAGTATTAGGTTATGCAGAGAATATTGTTCTGAGAGAGAAAACACTGGGGAATTCTTTAGATGTCCAGTTGCTATGAGTGTCCCCCAAAACCTCATGTGTTACATGCCTGACTGCCAGCATGATGTCACTGTGATATGGTAGCAATTTAAGGGGCCAAGTGTTTGTGTGTGTGTGTGTCTGTGTCTGTGTGTGTGTGTGTGTGTGTGTGTGTGTGTGTGGTGCCACCTTACTGGGGTAATGCCCCTTGAAGAGGATTGTGGGACCATGAACCCAGCCCTCCCTTTTCTTTTTCATTTGTTGTCCACAATGTGAAAATTTTCACTGTATCATTTATGTACTTCTTCATGATATGTGGCTTTACAAGTGGACCAAAGCAACAGGACCAATTGAACCTTCACACCAGAGAGCTAAGACAAACATTTTTCCTTATAAGTTGATTTACCTCAGGTGTTTGCAATGGTGATGGAGATCTCAGTAACACACAGGTCAAGGGAAGAACTTTGAGACTAATATTTATGCTAAGCCCCAGAAGTATGAAAGAAAGATATCTAGAACAGGCAAGATAGCTAAAAGAACCGTGTACAATAACAGAATTTCTGGAGGTATCTCCATCACTGATTTCAAGCTGTACTGTAGAGCAACAGTAATAACAATGACATTGTACTGGCAGAGAAACAGAATGGTGGATCAATGGAATTGGATCGAAGATCCAGAGATAAACCCACACACAAACACCGGAATTTTGACAAAAAAGCCAAAAGCATACGATGGAAAAAAAGATAACATCTTTATCAAATGGTTTTGGTCTAACTAGAAGTCTACATGTAGAAAAATGCAAATATATTCATACTTATCACCTGGCATGAAAGTAAAGTCCAAGTAGATCACACACCTTAACAAAAAACAAGACACACCAAATTTGTTAGAAGAATAAGTGCGAAAGAGCCTTGAACTCATTGGTAAATCAGACAACTTCCTGGACAGAACAACAGCTCAGGCTCTATGATCAACAATCAATAAATGGGCCCACATGAAACTGAAAAGTTTCTGTAAAGGAAAGGACACTGTCAACAGAACAAAATAACAGCCTACAGATGGAAAAGATGTTCACCAACCATATATTTAACAGAGTGTTAATATCCAGAATATATAAAGAACTCAAGAAATTAAATACCAAAAAACCCAAATAATCCAATTAAAAAGTGAGGTACAGAACTAAACAGAATTATCAACAGAGGAATGTGGAATGGCAAAGAAACACATAAAGAAATTCTCAATGTCTTAAGTCATCAGGGAAAAGCAAATCAAAACAACTCTAAGATTCTGTCTTAAGCACATCAGAATGGCTAAGATAAAAGACTCAACTGACAACACATGCTGGATAAGATGTGGAGAAAGGGGAACTCTTCTCCATTTTTAGTGGGAATGTAAACTTGTAAAACCACTTTGGAAATCAATCTGACACTTTCTCAGACAATATGGAATAGTACTACCACAGGATGCAGCTATACCACTCCTAGGCATATAGCCAAAAGATGCTCAAGTATACAACAAAGACCATTCTTATCCATGTTCATAGCATCTTTATTCATAATAGCCAGAATCTGGAAACAACCTAGATGTCCCTAAACCAAAGAATGGTTGGAGAAATTGTGGTACATTTATACAATGGAGTACTACTCAGCTATTAAAAATGAGGAAATCATGGAAAATTCTGGGAAGTGGACAGGACTAGAAAAGATCATCTTGAGTGAGGTAACCCAGAAGCAGAAAGACTTGTATGTTATATTCTCACTTATAAGCAGATATTAGCCGTATAATATAGGATAAATATATTAAAATCCACAGACCTAAAGAAGCTAAACATGCTATGTATAATATAGGATAAACATACTAAAATCCACAGATCTAAATAAGCTAAACATGCTATGCCTCCCAGCATCTACTTTAATACCCTGCTGGTAAGAGTCTTTCAGAGGCCCTCTGCAGTAGGCTCTTGTCCTTTTTCCCTGTTTTGTCCATCTTCTGAAGTCTATCCACTTTTCCTTTCTGAATGAAGATTGAGCATCCTACCCAGGGTCCTCCTTCTTGCTCAGTTTCTTTAGGTGTACAGATTTTAGTGTGATTATTCTATATTATATGTCTCATATCCACTTATAAATGAGTATATACTAGGGGGTGGGAACCTTACCAGTCCATAGAGGAAGACAATGCAGACAGTCCTGATGAAACCTGATAGTCTAGGGTCAGATGGAAGGGGAGGAGGACCTCCCCTATCAGTGGCCTGGGGAAGGGGCATGGGAGGAAAAGAGGGAGTGAGTGTGGGATTAGGAGGTGTCTACAGCTGGGATACAAAGTGGATAAACTGTAATAAATAAAAAAAGAAGCTAAACAAGGAGGACCCTAGAGAAGATGCTTAATTCTCATTCAGAAGAGCAAACAGGGTAGATACCAGAAGTGATAGAAGAGAGGGAACAGGATGGGAGCCTACTAGAGATGTCCTCTAAATGATTCCATCCATTAGGGGATTGGAGGAGATGTAGCTTTGGGCAGAGAAGAGTGAGTTTTATGGAAGAGTGGGTGAATAGAAGGACCAGGAGGGAACAGAAGCTCCACAAGCAGACCAAGAAAGCCAAAAAATTTGGGCCTGGAGGGGGGCAGCATAGATTGGTGCATCTACCAAGGACCATGCATGGAGAGGACCTAGACCCCCTGCTCAGATGTAGCACATAGGCAGCTCAGTCTCCCTGTGGGTTCCCTAGTAAGGGTAAGGGGAGTATGGGCTGCCTCTGACATGAAGTGGTTTACTTGCTCTTTGAACATTTCCCCCTGGTGGGGTGACCAACAAGCCCACAGAGAAAGAGAATCCAGGCAGTGCTGATGAGACTTGATAGGCTATGATAGTAGGGGAGGAGGGCTTCCCCTATCAGTGGACTAGGGGAAAGAGATAGAGTGAGTAAGAGGGAGGGAGGGTGTGACCAAGAGGAGATGATGGAGAGGGCTACAATCAGGATACAAAGCAAATAAATTGTAAAAAAAAAATAATAATTAAAAAAATTCAAGAATCTAGAGAAAGAACATTTCAGTGCAATTAGGGGTAACTGCTGGGACCATGCAGACATACCCCAGTCTGAGTGTCTGTGTCTCCCTTGGCATACATCTGGATGATAAAGAGCCACAGTTCAGTTCATAAATTAATGATGAGTTGCCACATGCTTTTTCTCCAAATTATAATGTTGTGAGGCTATTTATGTAGGTGGGATAAAGACAACTGAATTTTTTAAATTTTTATTAATAACACTTTATTCACTTTTTATCCCCTCTGTAGCTCCCTCTCTCCTTCCCCCCAATCCCACCTCCCCTCCCCCCATGTCCTTCTCCAAGTCCACTGATAGGCGTTGTCTTCCTTCCTTTCCTTCTGATCCTAGTCTATCAGGTCTCATTAAGAGTGGCTGCATTGTCTTCCTCTGTGGCCTGTAAGGCTGCTTCCCCTTCAGGGGGAGGTGATCAAAGAGCAGGCCAATCAGTTCATGTCAGAGACAGTCCCTGTTCCCATTAATATGGAACCTACTTGGACACTGAACTGCCATGGGCTACATCTGTGCAGGGGTTCTAGGTATCCCCATGAATAGTCCTTGGTTGGAGTATCAGTCTCAGAAAAGATCCCTGTGCCCAGATTTTTTTGGTTCTGTTGCTCTCCTTGTGCAGCTCCTGTCCTCACCAGGTCTTACTATTTCTCACTTCATTCATAAGATTCCCTGCACTCTGCCCAAAGGTCATCATAAGTCTCAGCATCTGCTTTGATACCCTGCAGGGTAGAGCCTTTCAGAGGCCCTCTGTGGCAGGCTCCTGTACTGTTTGCTGTTTTCTCCTTCTTCTGATGTCCATCCTTTTGGCTTTCTGAATGGGGATTTAGCATTTTAGCCAGAGTCCTCCTTCTTGATCAGTTTCTTTAGATGTACAGATTTTAGTAGATTTTCCCCATATTATTACTGAATTTTTCTGCTTATCTTTACTTAGATGAGAGAAAGAGGTTTGAAAAATGCTGATAGCACTAGGGTATAATATAGTAATATAAATGTCTTAATGGAAGAATGGAAGAAACTGAAGAACTGAGTACACTGGAGGAGGTGGGGACAGGGATGTAAAGAGGGGAAGAAAGTCATCTTGTGAGGAATTGGAATGCATTGGATGCTAATTCTGATCTCTTTGGCTCTGTGCTCATCAACAAGAAATTGTTTGCCCAGGAAGCAAGCCTTAGCTATGCAGTAGCAATCACAGTATGAACCCTTGTCCTGCAGGGCTCATATGAGACTTGAATATTAGCCTAGCTATATAAGCAAATCAAGCACATAAGTGTTTTCTCCTATGGATGATATACATTCTTCCAGCTTCCATTATAAATGGTTGTAAGCCACCAAGTAGTTGACTGGGAATTGAACTCAGCACCTTTGGAAGAGCAGCCATTGCTCTTAAACCCTGAACCATATCTCTCTAACCCTTCTTCAGCTTCCTAGACAGTCTCAAATTCATGGTTTTTTTTTCATCCCTTACAGTAAGCAAATAACAAAATTAGATTCCATTTATAGTTAGTTATTCATTGTTTCGGCATCTACAATAAAAATCAGTAAAATATAATAAGTTCATATAATTTACTGAGTAAATACTAAAGTAATAAATGTTAAATATAGTGACAAGGAACTTTTGAGGACATGGAGATAAACCAGATAAAGTGTATCAGCTTAATACTTCTAGAAAAAGATCATGTTTTCATATAGAGAGAGGTTTTGCTTTTGCTGTTTGTTTTGAGGTAAGGTTTCATATAGCCTATGCTGGGCATTTGCACTTGATGTACAGCTGAGGGGATGACCTTGAATTTGATTTTCTTCTTCCAATTCTCAGGTTTTTGGTTTACAGGCATACTGTGCGGTTTATGTGGTTCTGAGATCAAACTCAAGGCTTCATGCAGGCGAGGGTGCAAACTATCATCTGGTCTATGTGCTCAGCCCATGAGAAAAGTGCTAATGTTTTTGAGTAGCCTTGGTTTTCTCATCAGCTTCTTCATATATTTCAATAAAACGAGGAGCTTCCTTGTTACCAGACCTTACAGTACTGATTGTAGCCAGTGCATCCATATATTCAAACTGCAAATGGTAATGGAGATAAGCCATTGTTCAAAGCATCGATTTTCATATTCTGCCCCTTTGCTGAATGTGGCTATTAGTTGTAGGAGTCTTCTGGAGGAGTCTTTAATATTGAATATACCATAAAATTCACAAATTTAGTATTTGGGAGATAAGTATGTAATTTTCTGTTTGGAAATATGGTGTCTTTAGAGCCTTTGATGAGGTTGCTTTCTCTCAGTAAGCTTTAACTCGCTCCTCATCTTGTTTTAAAGATTAAATTATAATATAGTTAAATCACCATCAAAGCTAAAATAGTCTAAGAACATAAGTATATTCCACTGAATGTAAGATTTTCACTTAATATTTCTAAAATGATGTTTTGTTTATTTGCTTATTTATTTACTTTTGAGACAGCATGTTGTCATGTATCCTTGGCTGGCCTAGTACTACTGTATAACCCAGGCTGTCCTTTAACTCACAACAGGACTCTTGCCTCAGCCTCTGGAATGCTGGAGTGATAGATGTGTGCCATCATGCCCAGTGACATTTTAAGTATGCATTTTCTAGTGGGCAGTTGACATTGTAAAAATCATCTTCCCCTGTTCTGAATCCATGGAACAAAACTTTGCCAAACTGTGTGTACTAGTCTTGAAAACACTCTTAGAAATGACCCTTCTCTTGATTTTAGAATTTTTCATGATTTGGTTTTTCAGTATGCTGAGTACTTTTTAAAAGACTCTTTATTGTTAGGCTTTCAAAAACTTGAAATAAAGTTTTATTCTGTTCTTATATTTGCCTGGTTTAGTGTCTAGAAACAAGTGAGCATACTTTTGAAGGGCCTGATTGCTTTTGATTTACCAGAAAGAATGCAATTAGCATTAACTCAAATGTTATCTTTTGCTATATGAACATTCTTATGATTAAATGTAAGTCGCTCATACTTTCTAATGTTGAAAATAATGCTTCTAATCCTATCAACATATTTGAAGGGTTAGTCTAAAATTGTTATCTTTTTTTCTATTGGACACACAGGATAGCCTTGTTGAGAGGTTAGATTTCACATATGCTCAGATATTTACTACCTGTGGTGGGCTGCACTGATGATTAATAGGTAAGCATTATTTTAAAAAAATGTATGGCTGATGGCAGAAAATAAAGTGCTGATTGGTTCATTAAGCAATTCAATCCCAAACCATTAAAAGTCAACTTTAATCCTGCCCGAAGCCTGGTAGATCTTGCTGTAAACATTGTTCATAAACCTTCTACTTAAACCTGGTCTTTCAGTTCTATTAATTTAGCAAAAATTCAAAGTTAAACCCATGATAAGGGAAGATCCAAGATGGCAGTGCCGGGAAGGACACTCTTTCTGATCAGCAGCACAGCAGGATCTTCTCAGTGACCACCAAACAGAACTCTCAGTCCTAAAACACCAGCATTTGTGTTTCCCAGGTGGGAGGATACCCCATGGTGTGGGATTCAATCAGCTTCAACTCACCCAGCTAAACCTCAGATGAGGTCCCGCTTACAGCAGACACTTGGTTGCCAGCCCAGAGCCACACACTGGTGTGCACTGATCATTGTCCCAGACTGAACTGTGGGCCCCACAATACCAGAAACTGGGGATTTTCAGTGGAGAGAAACCTCCACAGTGCAGGTAACAAGCGGGACCGATCTTAGGTCACCCAGCCAATCCCTGGAAAAGACCCCGGGGTCCAGTGGACACTCAGCAGCCAGCCCAGAGCGGGGCAAACAGGTGCCAGCAGAGTCCTACCTGTGTGCCTAATTCACTGTCCCAGATAGAACCGTGTGTCCTGGGGGCACCAGGGACTGGGTTTCTCTATCTGGTGGAAATCCACAGTGATGTGAACAGCATGTCTGACCTCAGAGCACTCAGATAACCCCCCCACCAAAAAAAAAAGTTCTCGGTAAAAGTTACTGAGTTTCTGCAGAAGCACAGGCACCCAGTTGCCAGCAAGGCAGAGCCATGCATGACTGTGTATGCATGTTCTACTTGCCATCCCAGACAACTGTGGTCCCCAAAGCACAGTCTGGGTGTCCCTGTCTGAGGAAACCCCACCACAGAGGGATCATAAGGTCCAATGCTCAGGACACCCAGTTCCAGAAGGCTTTCTGGGTTTATGCCAGCTCTAGGCTTTAGCCTTGTACTGCAGGCAAGAGTGTTGTGCTCACCTGCAATAGGTTACCACTTGGGCACAGGGATACACAGCTGCAACCTCAGACCTACAAAAGCCTGAGAGCCATTAGAGCAGCCCTCATACACTACTCCATGGTGCGACCAGTTAACCCCAGCTAAACTGATAAACTGTGGGACTCCCTGGTTCTTCAAGAGGGCTGCACCCTCAAGAGCAACAGCTGCAGCTCACTAAATTCAGAGCAAGAAAGTTGGAAGCAGGATAGCCATCTCTAGGACTTCTCCTGATGAGAGGAGAGCCTTCCTGAATACCACAGTTATCACATAGGTCCATATGCCTGAGGTGAACTGTGACAATTTTTGAAAAGCACAACCATTCACTTGGCCATATCCAAATAGCTGAGGAGATCTCCTTCAGAACCCTGCCATGGGGATTCTCCCCACCCCAAGACCCAGCAGGCAACAGAAATTAACAGACAACACCTGAGATAGCCATAAGGGTAGAGGCCAGTGTAAAACACAACCAACAAAAGGCAAAGCAGTATGGCATTCCCAGAGCCCAGTTACTAAGGCGCAAGTAACCCTGGACACCCTAACATAAGTGAAATTCAAGAAGATGATCTTATATCTATTCTTATGAAGAGGTTAATGGAGGAAACAAATAAATTGCATAAAGAATTAGAGGAAGATACCTTAAAACAGATTACAGCCATCCCTAAAGAAATACAGAAAGATGCAGGCAAACACTTTGTGGCTTTCAGAGAGGAAATGATTAAATCACTGAAAGAAATAAAAGAAACAGAAAAATATTCAAACAAACAGGTGAAGGATTTGAAGAAAAAACAGGAAAGTATAGTCACAGAGGTGAAGGAAATCAACAAAACGGTTCAAGATCTCATGATAGAATTGAAAAAATTAAAGAAAACATAAACGCAGGAAATCATGGAGAGGGAGAAAATGGCAGGGAAAAAAGGAACTACAGAGGGAAGCATAACCAACAGACTATGAGCGATGGAAGAAAAAAATTTAAGGTATGGAAGATACAATGGAAGAATTCAATGTATCCATGAAAGAAAATAATAAATCTAAAAAATTTCTGACATAAATCATCCCAGAAATCCAAGACAACATGAAAAGGCAAAACCTAAGAATTATAGGAATAGAAGGAAAAGAACAGTCCTTCCTCCAAAGCCCAGAAAATACTTTCAACAAAATCATAGAAGTTAATTTCCCCAACTTAAAGGAGAGGCCTATAAAAATACAAGAGGCCTACACAACACCTAATAAATTAGGCCAGAGAAGAAAATCCTCCTACCACATAATAATCAAAACAGTAAGTATACAGAACAAAGAAAAAATACTAAAAGCTGCAAGGGAAAAAAGCCAAGTAACATTAATGGCAAACCCATCAGTATCACACCTGACTTCTCAACAAAGACTATGAAAGCAAGAGGGCCTGGAAGGATATCACACAGACCCTAATAGAACAAAGATGTCAGCCGAGGATACTATACCCAGCAAAACTCTCACTCCTCATAGATGGAGAAAACAAGATACCCAATGACAAAAACAAATTTCAACAATACCTACACACAAATCCAGCATTACAGAAGATACTAGAAGGAAAAATACAGCCCAAGAAAACTAACTATTTTTAAGAAAACACAGGAAATAAATAACTTCACCACAGGAAAACAAAAAGTAGCCAAACACACAAAAATACTACCATAGCCAACATCAAAATCAAAGAATCTAACAGCCACTGGTCATTAATCTCTTTAAACATTAATGGAATCATTTCTCCAATAAAAAGACACAGACTAACAGATTGGGTGTGTAAACAACACCTAACAATTTGTTGCATTCAAGAAACACACCTAAGTCATAAAGAGAGACATTACCTGAGTGTAAAGGGCTAGACGATATTTTTCCAAGCAAATAGACCTGAGAAGCAAGCAGGCATAGCCATTCTAATTTCTAATAAAATAGACTTTCAATCAAAATCAATCAAAAGAGATGGAGAAGGACACTACATACTCATCAAGCAAAAATTAAACAAAGAAGACATCACAATCCTGAACATCTATGCCCAAAATACAAGCGCTCGACCTCAACAACAGAAAGAGTAAATAGCCTACATACACATGGAAACTGAACAACTTGCTACTAAATGACAGCTGGGTCAAAGAAGAAAAAAGAATGGAATTAAGGACTTCCTAGCATTCAATGAAAATGAAGGCACAACAAACCCAAACTTATGGGACACAATGAAAGCAGTGCTAAGAAGAAAGTTCATGGCACTAAGTGCCTTCAAGAAGAAATTCAAAACATCTCATTTAAGAAACTTAATGGCTCACTTTAAAGCCCTAGGGAAAAAAAAAAGAAGCAGACCCACGAAAGAGGAGTAGATGGCTGGAAATAATCAAACTCAGGACTGAAATCAATAAATTAGAAACAAATAAAACAATTCAAAGAATCAATGAAACCAAGAGTTGCTTCTTTGAGAAAATCAACAAGATAGACAAACCCTTAGCCAAACTAACTAAAAGGCAGAGAGACACTATCCAAATCAACAAAATCAGAAATGAAAAGGGGGGCATAACTACAGACACTGAGGAAATCCAAACAATAACTAGGTCTTACTTCAAAACCCTATATGCCACAAAATGTGAATATCTAAGTGAAATGGACAATTTTCTTGACCGATTCCACTTGCCAAAGCTAAATCAAGAACAGATTATCAATTAAATAGTCCTCTATCCCCTATGGAAATAAAAGCTGTCATCAAAAGTCTCCCATCCAAAAAAAGCCCAGAGCCAGATGGTTTCAGTGTAGAATTCTACCAGACCTTCAACAAAGAGCTAACAGCAATCCTTTTCAAACTATTCCACAAAATAGAAACTGAAGGAACACTACCACACTCATTCTATGAAGCCACAGTCACCTTGGTACCTAAACCTCACAAAAAGCCAACAAAGAAAGAATTTCAGGCCAATCTCCCTTATGAAGATCGATGCAAAAATACTCAACAAAACACTTGCAAACCGAATACAAGAACACATCAAAGACATTATCTACTACGACCATGTAGGCTTCACCCCAGGCGTGCAAGAGTGGTTCAGTATCCGGAAATCCATCAATGTGATCCACCACATATGCAAACTGAAGGAGAAAAACCACATGATTGTCTCCTTAGATGCTGAAAACTCATTTGACAAAATCCAACATCCATACATGTTTAAAGTCTTGGAAAGATCAGGGACACAAGGCACATACCTAAACATAGTAAAGGCAATATACAGCAAGCCTATAGGAAACATCAAACTAAATGGAGAGAAATTTAATGCAATTACACTGAAATCAGTGACAAGGTAAGGCTGCCCACTCTTTGCATATCTCTTCAATATAATACTTGAAGTCCTTGCCAGAGCAATAAGACAATTAAAGGAAATCAAGGAGATACAAATTGTAAAGGAAGAAGTCAAAATATCATTATTTGCAGATGATATGATAGTATACCTGAGTGACCCCAAAAATTCTAACAGGGAACTCATACAGCTGAGAAACACCTTTATCAAAGTGGCTGGATACAAAATTAACTAAAAAAAAAAATCAGTAGCCCTCTTGTGTACAAAAAAACAAAAGGCTGAGAAAGAAATTAGGGAAACAACACCCTTCAAAATAACCACAAATGACATAAAATTCCTTGGTGTGACCCTAACCAGGCAAGTTAGAGACTTGTATAAAAAAATTTCCAGTATCTGAAGAAATAATTAGAAGAATATATCAGAAAATTAAAAGATCTCCCATGCTTGTGACTTGGCAGGATTAATATAGTAAAAATGGCTATCCTACCAAAAGCAATCTACAGATTCAATGCAATTCCCATCAACACAATTTTTTACAGATCTTGAAATAAAAATTCTCTACTTCATATGGAATAACAAGAAACTCAGAATTGCTAAAACAATTCTGTAAAATAAAAGATCTTCTGGAGGTATCTCCATTTCTGATCTCAAGCTGTACTATATTCCAGTACATGGTACTGGCATAGAAACAGAATGGTGGATCAATGGAATCCAATAAAAGACCCTGAAAGAAATCCACAAACTTATGGACACCTGATTTTTGACAAAGATGCCAAAACCATTCAGTAGAAAAAACAACAACTACAAAAAACAGCATCTTCAACAAATGGTTCTGATCTAACTGGATGTCTACATATAGAAAAATGGAAATAGATCCATACTTATCACCCTGCACAAAACTAAAGTCCAAATGGATCAAAGATCTCAATATAAAACCAGACACACTAAACCGCTTAGAAGAAAAGGTGGGAAAGAACCTTGAACTCATTGGCACAGGAGACAACTTCCTGAACAGAACACCAACAGGACAGGTTCTAAGAGCAACAATCAATAACTGGGACCTCATGAAACTGAAAAACTTCTGTAAAGCAAAGGACATTGTCTTCAGAACAAAATGACTGCCCAGAAATTTAAAAAGGATCTTCACCAACCCTATATCTCACAAAAGGCTAATATTCAGTATATATAAAGAGCTCAAGAAGTTAAACAGCCAAAAATCAAGAAATCCAATTAAAAAGTTGGGTTCAGAGGTGGGACCTGGGGCATCAACCCGCATGCAATCAGACATGCTCTTCTCTGGGTCGAAAGTGGCTGACCCTGAGTGCAGTGCTTAGCCTCACATCCTGAGCGTAACATTTTAGCTTTTTATGGTAGCCAACCATGCTTGGGGAGACTGTCCTGCTTCAATGGCTGTAAAGGCCTGAATGGTCATGGCTACATATCGGACGGGTTTGATGCTCTTTGGGTGGATGACACCTAAATGAACATTGGTACAAAGTCCCAATTTATTTCTAATATCAGAGATCAGACCTCTACTCTTGCCTGATGTGTCTAAAACAAAAAGGGGGAACTGCAGAGAGCTGCGTAATGCCGCACCTTAAAGATGGAGCTGGTTTCTGCCTTCCACCTTCCCGATGGTGAGTGCTCTCTGTCACGAACAACTCCACATTTGGCTAAGGCTGAGGATCTGGCTTGCTTCCATGTATATGGACCTATCTGCATTGCCCACATGGCATGCTGGGGTTGGCTACCCAGAGGCTATTTAAGCTGTGGGCTGGCTTTCCCCAGGGTCAGATGATTGTTCAAGGTTCCTGAATAAACTGCATTGAAAAAACAAAGTTGGGTTCAGAGCTAAATGGAGAATTTTCAATAGAGGAATATGGAATGGCTGAAAAACACTTAAAGAAATGCTCAGTGTTCTTAGTCATCAGGGAAATGCAAATCAAAATGACCCTAAGATTTCACCTTACACCCATCAGTTTGGCTAAGATAAAAAACACAAGTAACAACACATGCTAGAGAGGATGTGGATAAAGGGGAACCCTTCTCCACAACTGGTGGGAATGTAAATTTGTACAACCACTCTGGAAATCAATAAGGTGCTTTCTCAAACAAAGAGGAATAGCACTTCCTCATGATACAGGTTTACCACTCCTAGGCATATATCCAAAAGATGTTCATGTGCACAGTAAGGACAGTTGCTTCACCATGTTTCTAGCAGCTGTATTTTTAATAAACAGAAGCTGGAAACAAGCCAGATGCCCCTCAACTGAGGAATGGATATAGAAATTGTGGAACATCTCTACAATGGAATATTACTCAGCAATAAAAAACAAGGAAATCATGAAATTTGCAGGTAAATGGTGGGAAGTAGAAATGATCATCTTGAATAGCTATTCGAGAAGCAGAAAGACACACAGGGTATATACTCACACATTAGTGGACATTAGACATATAATATAGGATAAACCTACTAAAATCTCTACATCTAAAGAAAACAATCAAGAAAGAGGACTCTAGCTATAATGCTCAATCCCCATTCAGAAAGGCAAAGAGGACAGACATCAGCAGAAGGAGAAAAGAGAGAACAGTACAGAAGCCTGCCTCACAGGGACTCTGAAAGTCTCTACCCAGCATCAAAGCAGATGCTGAGACTTATGATGAACCTATGGGCCGAGTGCAGGCAATATTGTGAATGATGTGGGAAACAGACTTCAAGACGACAGGAGCTACAAAAGGAGAGCAACAGAACCAAAAAATCTGGGCACAGGAGTCTTTTCTGAGACTGATACACCAACCAAGTACCATGTATGGAGATAACCTAGAACCCCTGTGCAGATGTAGCCCATGGCAGTTCAGTGTCCAAGCAGGTTCCATAGTAATGGGACAGGGACTATCTCTGCCATGATCTGATTGGCCTACTCTTTGATCACCTCCCCTGAGGGGGGTGCAAGCATATCAGGCCACAGAGGTAGACAATGCAACCGCTCCTGATGAGACCTGATAGACTAGGATCAGAAGGAAGAGGAGGAAGAACACCCCTGTAAGTGGACTTGCGGAAGGGCATGGGTGGAGAAGGGGGGTGGGGAGGTGGGATTGAGAGGGGAGAAGGGAGGAGGCTACGGGGGGATACAAATCAAGTGTAATTAATAAGAAAAGTTTAAAAAAGCTAATAAAAACTAAAAATATTAAAAGCGAAAAAGAAAACAACATGACATCCACATGTGGCAATGTAAATCAATAGGATGGATAACACAGTACTTAAGCCATTGCAAAGCCATGGATAATTGCAGAAAAAGTCAGTTTTCAGTTAGACATGTCTTTCTGAATTATGTCTTCTGCTTTGTTGACAGATGTATGGACCATCACATGCTCAATGTGTTCATATGCATGAAAACAACTGAGGTAGTCATTGATCTGAATTAGTTCTTGAAATTGAAGATCCCCTTTATTAAACTTGGAGCAGTTTAGCAAGGACCTGCATTTGTTAACCTTATGTTTCCTGGGACAGTTTCTCCACTGTGCTATTGTGTGGATTTTTAGCATCAGAGTATAATAGTTATGTTGATATCTTGTAGATAAATGTAGGGACTTAGTACAGTAGGCAGGCCTTCAGAAATTCAAATAAAGTCCAAGCTGTCACTTTACATTTTCTCTTTACTTCTTAGTCTAGAGGTTAAAGCTGCCAAAATTGGCATAACAGCCTTAACCTTAGGCATGCTATGGAATTCTAGTCATGTTGTTTGGGAGTGAAGACCACATTTCTGTGGCACCTAGGGTAGAGAAGACATTCCTAAGAACAAGTTTAGAAGAATCAGCCCTGAGCAGGCAAATGTTTATACTAGTTACAGTTTATTCATTCTATATGCCAGCTGTAGCTCCTTCTCTCATTCCCTCCCAACTCCACCCTTTCTCTCTCCATTCCTCCCATGTCCCTCTCCAAGTACACTGATAGGGTGGTTCTCCTCTCCTTCCATCTGACCCTAGCTTATCTGGTCTCACCAGGACTGGATGCATTGTTTTCCTCTGTGGCCTGGTAAGGCTGTTCCCCCATCAGGGGGAGGTGATCCAAGAGCTAGCCACTGAGTTCATGTTAGAGACAGTCCCTGTTCCCCTTACTAGGGTACCCACTTGGATACTGAGCTGCCATGGGCAACACCCTGGTTGGAATATCAGTCTCAGAGAACACCCCTGTGCCTAGATTTTGTTGTTGTTGTTTCTGTTGCTCTCCTTGTGGAGTTCCTGTCTTCTCCAGCTCTTACTGTCTTTCCCTTCTTTCATAAGATTCCTTGCACTCTGCCTGAAGCTTGGTTATTAGTCTCAGCATTTGCTTTGATACACTGCTATGCTTCTGATCTTAATCAAGTCAGAGAGTAGGGCTGGGGAACAAATTAGAGTTACTTTCATTAACTACAGTAGAAAGAAGTAGAAAAGGTGCTGAGTATGAGCAATTGTGTCCAGGGAGGTGAGAACCTGTGGGGACACTTCAGCAACCAGAGAATTCCTTCCCACAATAGCAGGGACCCTTGATCCCAGAAGACCCCTGAATAATTTCTCTGGATATTTCTGTATCTCTTTCTTCTTTAATTTCCAGGATAGTAAAACTATAATAAAAATCTTCTGCCAGGGCTGCCAAAATGGAGCTAAACCAGGTGCATTTGACACCATCTCCTATTTCAGCAGTTTTGTAATAATGGACACCAACAATGAATACTAGAGTTTTTGTTTTTTGTTTTGAGTACACTTGTGGCTTTATGGGTGCAATTGGCTCCACTCATGTGTCAACAACAATCACCTTATTTAATAGAGAAAATATGTTGCAATAACTATTGACTAGGCTATTTTTGTTACATTATTTGATCTGTTGCCACTGAAGAGCAATTTCATAGTAAGTCAATTACAGCACTCCTAAAAAAAATAGGTGGTTGCACTTTTCCTTCTGCCATCATCACGGCATGGAATGATCTTACTTCTTTTAATATTTCAGGTCATATAAACATTTTTTTCTTATCTTGATTAAGTTCACTATTCCAATGGAGATACCTTTTAATTATTTTATTCAATTGAGAGGACAAGGTAATTTATGCTAATAAAAACTCATATTGTAGTTAACAGCATAGCTGAAGTTGTTCATAGGGCTCATTTAGTTGAATGTTATTTGCTTTAATCTTTAAATAAGACAGTTTGGATGGTTTTGTTTGTACTTGGGGTCTGTCTATAATCTATACGTATCCTTTATATCTTTACAATGGAAAGAAGTTGGAGGAGTAAGTAGTTTTAATTTTTGGGAGCATAATTTTCTTTTATGTCTTTAGGACTATTGCTACTTAGGAGAAAGGGGAAGGTTAATAGTTGATCTGGTTTGTAGAATTTCCTGAATAAATAAAAAGAATTTCCTGAAAAAATAAAAGAAGCCTAATTTTGGAAATAGGCTGGATGTTTAGTAGCACTTTTCCCATTATTGTCTTTGTGTAAAAACTCTATATATTTTGCTAATTTAAAATTTTACTACTGCTGTTCCAAATGGTGCTGAGACAGAAAGTAATAATAGTCATCACAAAACAATTAGACTTGGCTTGATGTCAAAATTTACTACAGAAAAATCATTTTAGTTATTTAAAAAAATGCAACTACCTTAGTAAAAATCATCCTCTTTTTAGTCCATACATAATTGTTGATTACTTGCTGTTGCATCCCAAGAATTCCATTTGTTACTTCCTACCCCTAAAAGCAACAGAACATGATGAGTGGTTAATTTTATAAAATTTATGTGTACTATAAGATTTACACAAACCCAGCTGACCATTTTGTATATAAAATGGGAGGGTTTTTAACAAATGAATTGTCAAGTAACCTCTACACCAAGATGCAGAAAAGATTGTTTCCCCAAACCATCCCTCTCCCATCTCTCCCTCACCACTTCTACCCTTAACCCTGACAACAATACCATATTCTTCATTGTCACAGAAGCTGACTTGTCCATGATGTGGAGCCATATATCATTTTGGGTTTGGCTTCCTTCACCACCATGTTTTTCAGATTTATCTGTGCTGCAGTGTGTTTTAGTATCTTGTGGCTCCACTTCATTGCTGATGTGCTGTCCTGCCTTTCCATTTAACATGTTAAATACATTTGGGTTTTATCTTACAAGTGATCACAAATGAGCTGACTGTAAATGCTGGCATACAAGTTTTGGTATGAGCAGGCTTTTAGTGTTCTTGCATAAATACCTAGAAGTGGGATGGCTCTGTTATACCGTAGTATAATTTTCACTTTATTGGAAATTTGTAGACTTTCTTTTAAGGCCAACACACCATTTTTCAGTCCTGTAACTGAGGCGTGAACATTATAGCATCTCTGTATTCTCATCAACACAAAACTGTTGAAGCAGCTTTCCATTCCTTTCACTTTCAAGTAGGTGAACAGTATATCTCATCTTTTTTTTTTTTTTTTCAATGCAGTTTATTCAGGAACCTTGAACAATCATCTGACCCTGGGGAAAGCCAACCCACAGCTTAAATAGCCTCTGGGTAGCCAACCCCAGCATGCCATGTGGGCAATGCAGATAGGTCCACATACATGGAAGCAAGCCAGATCCTTAGCCTTAGCCAAATGTGGAGTTGTTTGTAATAGAGAGCACTCACCATCGGGAAGGTGGAAGGCGGAAACCAGCTCCATCTTTAAGGTGCGGCATTATGCAGCTCTCTACAGTTCCCCCTTTTGTTTTAGACGCATCAGGCAAGAGTAGAGGTCTGATCTCTGATATTAAAAATAAATTGGGACTTTGTACCAATGTTCATTTAGGTGTCATCCACCCAAAGAGCATCAGACCTGTCTGATACCTTTTTCTCAGAGGCAGGACCTGGGGCATCAACCCACATGCAAACAGACTTGCTCTTCTCTGGGTTGAAAGTGGCTGACCCTGAGTGCAGAGTAACATTTTAGCTCCCATGCTTGGGGAAACTGTCCTGCTTCAATGGCTGTAAAGGCCTGAATGGTCATAGCTGCATTATGCTGTTATGAGACTCTAATCTTGCATATATACCACAGGCAAACCAAGGAGACCAACACCAGAAGGCCTGCTAACGCTCCCATGCCCGCCCATTCCTTCAGATGATTCATGGCTGCAGCAATCCATGATGATAATCCTGTGGCTAGTCTTGAGTCCACTCTGGTAGAATTTACTGTGACAATGGCCACTCTCAGCTGCTCCATCGTAGTATCGAATTCTCCAGTCCAATTACCTAAAATATAGCTAAACAATTGTTTAGACAGATTTGCAGCACAGGAAAAATTCTCATGTTGTATGCTAGTGACACAAAGTCCAGCATACTTCCATTGGCAGCCAAGTTGAGCGATTTGCCATAGGGTATCAATTTGCTCCTGCACGAGGTCAATCCTCTGATTGAACATCATCAAGCCTCCTTTTAGCTGAGCATTAATTCCTTTTTGTACATCTAAGGCATGAGCTACATTGGCTAAAAGATTATTCAGGGTCTGAGCAGTCTGCACAGTATGACTCATGGCTAATGGCCCGGTGATAGCTCCAACAGCCGCCAATGAAATGGCAGTAACAATGGCGGCTGTACTTCCAAGATCCCTTTTCTGTCTGAACAGAGTCATAGCGTGAGGGGAGTATCTCTCATCTTAAATTGCATTCTCTAATGAATTGTGTTGCATTTCTTTTTGTTTTACACATTTCCTGTCTGTGTGCTTACTTTGAAACAGTTTTTCAAAAATTTTTCTTAGTGACTTCATTTTCATTTATTATTTGAATTTAGAGATTGCTTCTAGTTTGGATAAGTCATTTGTCAGATATTTGATTGGCAAATGCCTTTCCCAGTCCCCCCACTTATCTGTTCATTCTCTGAGCATGGTCCTTTACAGAGCAAAGTTTTCATTTTGATGTTGAACTTACACTGTTTTCTTTGACAGATCATAACTTACTGTCATATTGATGTCCATAACACATCATCATAAATAAATTTATTTTTGTTTTCTTTGCAAGGGCTACAAAGTTAGGTTTTAAATTTACGTATGCTACATTTTTTTTTTTTCAATGCAGTTTATTCAGGAACCTTGAACAATCATCTGACCCTAGGGAAAGCCAGCCCACAGCTTAAATAGCCTCTGGGTAGCCAACCCCAGCGTGCTACGTGGGCAATGCAGATAGGTCCACATACATGGAAGCAAGCCAGATCCTCAGCCTTAGCCAAATGTGGAGTTGTTTGTGACAGAGAGCACTCACCATCGGGAAGGTGGAAGGCGGAAACCAGCTCCATCTTTAAGGTGCGGCATTATGCAGCTCTCTACAGTTCCCCCTTTTTGTTTTAGATGCATCAGGCAAGAGTAGAGGTCTGATCTCTGATATTAGAAATAAATTGGGACTTTGTACCGATGTTCATTTAGGTGTCATCCACCCAAAGAACATCAGACCCGTCCGATACCTTTTTCTCAGAGGCGGGACCTGGGGCATCAACCCACATGCAATCAGACATGCTCTTCTCTGGGTCTACAGCGGCTGACCCTGAGTGCAGTACTTAGCCTCGCATCCTGAGCATAACATTTTAGCTTGTTATGGTAGCCAACCATGCTTGGGGAGACTGTCCTGCTTAAATGGCTGTAAAGGCCTGAATGATCATGGCTGCATTACGCTGTTGTGACACCCTAATCTTGCATATACACCACAGGCAAACCAAGGAGACCAACACCAGAAGGCCTGCTAACGCTCCCATGCCCGCCCATTCCTTCAGATGATTCATGACTGCAGTAATCCATGGTGATAATCCTGTGGCTAGTCCTGTGTCCACTCTGGTAGAATTTACTGTGATAATGGCCACTCTCAGCTGCTCCATCGTAGTATCGAATTCTCCAGTCCAATTACCTAAAATATAGCTAAACAATTGTTTAGACAGATTTGCAGCACAGGAAAAATTCTCATGTTGTATGCTAGTGACACAAAGTCCAGCATACTTTCATTGACAACCCAGTTGAGCCATTTGCCATAGGGTATCAATTTGCTCCTGCACGAGGTCAATCCTCTGATTGAACATCATCAAGCCTCCTTTTAGTTGAGCATTAATTCCTTTTTGTACATCTAAGGCATGAGCTACATTGGCTAAAAGATTATTCAGGGTCTGAGCAGTCTGCACAGTATGACTCATGGCTAATGCCACAGTGGTACCTCCAACAGCCGCCAATGAGATGGCAGTAACAGTGGCAGCTGTAGTTCCAAGATCCCTTTTCTGCCTGAAGAGAGTCATAGCGTGAGGGGCATCAATGGGCACAGGCACCCAGCGAGGCATGTGAGTAACCAGGGCATACCTAAATTCACTAGCATTCCAGCATTGGGCAAAAAAGCAAGTATCATCACCACAATTACTTGGCTCTATCTGGCTAATAATGAATAAAAATGGGGGATATAAACAAACAGGTGTGGGCTTATAGGAAATATTATGAGAAGCCTTAACCCCCTCGTTGGAACATCTTGCATCAGTTCTAGAACTAGCAGTGGTGGTGTCTGAGGTCTGAGTAGGTTCAGGATACCATTGCCCCCAGGGGCGAGACATGCTCCATGTAAATTGACTAGCTCCATGTTTTGCTCCACTTTTGAAAGTCATTTAAGGTTCTTAAATTATTTCTCCCCCCCTTTTTTTTAAAAATTTTTCCTCAATTACACTTTATTCATTCTGCATCCCCCTAAAAGCCCCTCCCTCCTCCCCTCCCAATCCCACCCTCACTCCTCCCTCTGCATGCATGCCACTCCCCAAGTCCACTGATAGGGGAGGTTCTCCTCTCCTTTCTGATCTTAGTCCATCAGTTCACATCAAAAGTGGCTGCATTGTCCTCTACTATGGCCTGGTAAGGCTGCTCCCCCCCAGAGGGAGGTGAGCAAAGAGCAGTCCAATCAGATTATGTCAAAGGCAGTCCCTCTTCACATTACCATGTAACCCAATTGGACTCTGAACTGCCCTGGGCTACATCTGTGCAGGGGTTCTGGGTTATCTCCAAGAATAGACCTTGGTTGGAGTATGAGTCTCTGGGAAGTTCCCTGTGTTCAAATTTTCTTGTTCTGTTGCTCTCCTTGTGGAGACCCTGTCCTCTCCAGCTCTTACTATTTCCCAGTTCTTACATAAAATTCCATTCACTCTGCCCAACACTTGCCCATCAGGCTCAGCATCTGCTTTGATAGTCTGAAGGGCAGAGGCTTTCAGAGGCCCTCTGTGGTAGGTTCCTAGTTTGTTTCCTGTTTTCTTCTTCTTCTGATGTCCATCCTCTTTGCCTTTCCGGATGGGGATTGGACATTTTAGTTAGGGTCCTCTCTCTTGCTTAGTTTCTTTAGATGCACAGGTTATAGTGGGTTTGTCCTATGTTGTATGTCTATATGAATGAGTATATACCATGTGTGTCTTTTTGCTTCTGGGACAACTCACTCAGGATGATCCTTTCCATATCCCACCATTTACCTGCAAATTTCATGATTTCCTTATTTTTCATTGCTGAGTAATATTCCATTGTGTAGATGTACCACAATTTCTGCATCCATTCTTCAGTTGAGGGGCATCTGGGTTGTTTCCAGCTTCTGGCTATTACAAATAAAGCTGCTACAAACATGGTTGAGCAAATGTCTTTTTTGTGTACTTGAGCCTCTTTTGGATATATGCCTAGGAGTGGTATGGCTGGATCATGGGGAGGCACTATTCCTAGTTGTCTGAGAAAGCGCCAGATTGATTTCCAGAGTGGTTGTACAAGTTTACATTCCCACCAGCAGTGGAGAAGGGTTCCCCTTTCTCCACAACCTCTCCAACATGTGTTGTCACTTGAGTTTTTGATCTTGGCTATTCTCATGGGTGTAAGGTGAAATCTCAGGGTTGTTTTGATTTGCATTTCCCTAATGGCTAGTGAGGTTGAGCATTTCTTTAAGTGCTTCTCTGCCATTCGGTATTCCTCTACAGAGAATTCTCTGTTTAGCTCTGTTCCCCATTTTTTAAGTGGATTACTTGGTTTGCTGCTTTTCAGCTTCTTTAGTTCTTTATATATACTGGATATGAGTCCTCTTTCAGATAAAGGGTTGGTGAAGATTCTTTCCCAATCTGTAGGCAGTCGCTTTGTTTTGGTGATGGTCTCCTTTGCTTTGCAGAAGCTTTTCAGTTTCATGAGGTCCCATTTATTGATTGTTGCTCTTAGAGCCTGTGTTGTTGGTGTTCTGTTCAGGAAGTTTTCTCCTGTACCAATGAGTTCTAGGGTATTCCCCACTTTTTTTTCTAGCCGATTTAATGTTTTAAGGTTTTATGTTGAGGTCTTTGATACACTTGGACTTCACTTTTGTGCAGGGTGATAAGTATGGATCTATTTGCATTTTTCTACATGTAGACATCCAGTTGGACCAGCACCATTTGTTGAAGATGCTGTCTTTTTTTCATTGTATGGTTTTGGCGCCTTTGTCAAAGATCAGGTGTCCATAAGTGTGTGGGTTTATTTCTGGGTCCTCTTTTCAGTTCCATTGATCCAGTATTCTGTTATTATGTCAGTACCATGCAGTTTTTAAAAGTGTTGCTCTATAATACAACTTAAGATCAGGGATGGATATACCTCCAGAAGATTTTTTATTGTAGAGGATTGTTTTAGCAATTCTGGGCTTCTTGTTATTCCATATGAAGTTGAGAATTTTTCTTTCCAGGTCTGTAAAGAATTGTGTTGGTAATTTGATGGGAATTGCATTGAATCTGTAGATTGCTTTTGGTAAAATGGCCATTTTTACTATGTTAATCCTGCCAAGCCATGAACATGGGAGATCTTTCCATCTTCTCATATCTTCTTCTAATTCTTTCTTCAGAGACTTGAAATTTTTTTCATACAAGTCTTTGACTTCCTTGGTTAGGGTTACTCCGAGGTACCTTATGTCATTTGTGGCTATTGTGAAGGGTGTTGTTTCCCTAATTTATTTCTCAGCCCTTTTGTCTTTTGTATATAGGAGGGCTACTGATTTTTTTGAGTTAATTTTGTATCCAGCCACTTTGCTAAAGGTGTTTATCAGCTGTAGGAGTTCCTTGGTAGAGTTTTTGGGGTCACTCACGTATACTATCCTATCATCTGCAAATAGTGATAATTTTACTTCTTCCTTTCCAATTTGTATCCCCTTGATCTCCTTCAATTGTCTTAATGCTCTAGCAAGGACTTCCAGAACTATGTTGAAGAGATATGGAGAGAGTGGGCAGCCTTGTGTTGTCCCTGATTTCAGTGGGATTGCTTTAACTTTCTCTCCATTCAGTTTGATGTTGGCTATAGGTTTGCTGCATATCACCTTTACTATGTTTAGATATGTGCCTTGTATCCCCGATCTCTCCAATACTTTAAACATGAATGGATGTTGGATTTTGTCAAATGCTTTTTCAGCATCTAGGGAGATTATCATGTGGTTTTTTTCTTTCAGTTTGTTAATATGGTGGATCATGTTGATGGATTTCCATATATTGAACCACCCCTGCATACCTGGGATGAAGCCTACTTGGTCATGGTGGATGATATCTTTGATGTGTTCTTGTATTCGGTTTGCAAGTATTTTGTTGAGTATTTTTGCAGCAATCTTCATAAGGGAGATTGGCCTGAAGTTCTCTTTTTTTGTTGGGTCTTTGTAAGGTTTAGGTACCAAGGTGACTGTGGCTTCATAGAATGAGTTTGGTAATGTTGCTTCTGTTTCGATTTTGTGGAATAATTTGAAGAGAACTGGAGTTAGCTCTTTTTGAATGTTTGGTAGAATTCTGCGCTGAAACCATCAGGTCCTGGGCTTTTTTTGGATGGGAGACTTTCGATGACTGCTTCTATTTCCTTGGGAGATATAGGACTATTTAATTGATTTACCTGGTCCTGATTTAGCTTTGGTAAGTGGAATCGATCAAGAAAATTGTCCATTTCATTTAAATTTTCAAATTTTGTTGCATATAGACTTTTGAAGTAAGTCCTAATGATTGCTTGGATTTCCTCAGTGTCTGTAGTTATGTCCCCCTTTTCATTTCTGATTTTGTTGATTTGGATGGTGTCTCGCTGCCTTTTAGTTAGCTTGGGTAAGGGTTTGTCTATCTTGTTGATTTTCTCAAAGAACCAGCTCTTGGTTTCATTGATTCTTTGAATTGTTTTATTTGTTTCTAATTGATTGATTTCAGCCCTGAGTTTGATTATTTCCAGCCGTCTCCTCCTTCTTGGTGTGTCTTCTTTTTTTTCTAGGGTTTTTAAGTGAACCATTAAGTTGCTTGAATGCGCTGTCTCAAATTTCTTCTTGAAGGCACTTAGTGCTATGAACTTTCCTCTTAGCACTGCTTTCATTGTGTCCCACAAGTATGGGTATGTTGTGTCTTCATTTTCATTGAGTTCTAGGAATATTTTAATTTCTTTCTTTATTTCTTCCCTGACCCAGCTGTCTTTTAGTAGCAAGTTGTTCAGTTTCCATGTATGTGTAGGCTTTTTGCTATTTTTGTTATTACTGAAGTCCAGCTTTATTCCATGGTGATCAGACAGGATACAAAGGATTATTTCAATCTTCTTGTATCTGTTGAGGCTTGCTTTGTGACCAACTATGTGGTCTATTTTGGAGAAGGTTCCATGAGGTGCTGAGAAGAAGGTAAATTCTTTTGTGTTTGTGTGTAAGGTTCTGTAAATGTCTGTTAGGTCCATTTGATTCATGACCTCTGTTAGAGATATTGTTTCTTTGTTTAATTTCTGTTTGGTTGACCTGTCCTTTGTTGAGAGTGGGGTGTTGAAGTCTCCCACTATTAGTGTGTGGGGATCCATGTGTGGTTTAAGTTTTATCAATGTTTCTTTCACAAATGTGGGTGCTCTTGTATTTGGGGCATAGATGTTCAGGACTGTGATGTCTTCTTGGTGGAATTTTCCCTTGATGAGTATGAAGTGTCCTTCCCCATCTCTTTTGATTAATTTTGGTTGAAAGACTATTTTATCAGATATTAGAATGGCTACTCCTGCTTGCTTCTTGTGTCCATTTGCTTGAAAAGCCGTCTTCCATCCCTTTACCCTCAGGTAATGTGTATCTTTGTGACTTAGGTGTGTTTCTTGTATACAACAGATTGCTGGGTTTTGTTTACGCATCCATTCTGTTAGTCTGTGTGTTTTTATTGGAGAAATAAGTCCATTGATATTGAGAGAGATTAATGACCAGTGGCTGTTAGATCCTTTGAATTTGATGTTGGCCGTGGTCATATGGTTATGTGCTTGGTTGCTTTTTGTTTTACTCTAGTGGGGTTATTTACTTTCTGTGTTTTCTTGAATGTAGCTAGCTTTCTTGGGTTGTATTTTCCCTTCCAGTGTCTTCTGTAATGCTGGATTTGTTTGTAGGTATTTTTGAAATTTGTTTTTGTCAATGAATATCTTGTTTTCTCCGTCTATGAGGACTGAGAGTTTTGCAGGGTATAGTAGCCTGGGCTGACATCTGTGTTCTCTTAGGGTCTGCATGATATCAGTCCAGGCCCTTCTGGCTTTTATAGTCTCTGTTGAAAAGTCAGGTGTGATTCTAATGGGTTTGCCGTTATATGTTACTTGGCCTTTTTCTCTTGCAGCCTCTAGTATTTTTTCTTTGTTCTGTATACTTATGGTTTTGATTATTATGTGACGGGAGGATTTTCTTTTCTGGTCTAATTTATTGGGTGTTCTATAGGCCTCTTGTATTCTTATTGGCCTCTCCTTTATGTTGGGGAAATTTTCTTCCATGATTTTGTTGAAAATATTTTCTGGGCCTTGGTGCAGGGAATCTTCTTTTTCCTCTATTCCTATTATTCTTAGGTTTTGTCTTTTTATGTTGTCTTGAATTTCTTGGATGGTCTGTGTCAGGAATTTTTTAGATTTAACATTTTCTTTGACAGATACATCTATTTCTTCCATTGTATCTTCCATACCTGAGATTCTTTCTTCCATTCCTTGTATCCTATTGGTTATGCTAACCTCTGTAGTTCCTGCTTTCTTCCCTAAGTTCTTTCTCTCCACAATTTCTTCCATTTGTGTTTTTTTTTTAAATTTTTCCAATTCTATCTTCAGGTCTTGAGCTATTTTGTTGGTTTTCTTCCCCTGTCTGACTGTATTATTATGTTTTTCCATCAATTCCTTCAGCTGTTTGTTTGAACAATCCACTGTTTCTTTTATTTCATTCAGTGATTTAAGCATTTCCTCTCTAAAGGCCACAGACTGTTTGGCTGCAGCTTTCCATATTTCTTCACGGATGGCCATAATCTCCTTGTCTTTAATTTCCTCCATTTCTTTATGGATAGCCATGATCTGTTTGTTTTTATCTTCTTCTAATTCTTTTCGTATTTTATTTGTTTCCTCTTTTATCTTCTTCATGAGCATAGATGTTAGGTCATCTCCTTGAATTTCATTTATGCTGGGGTGTCTAGGGCTATTTGCCCCTGGATAACTGGATAGCTGGGTTCTGGAGATGCCATATTGCTCTGGCTTTTGTTGGTTGGACTTTTACACTGTCCTCTACCCATTGAGCTATCTTAGTTGTTTGAATTTAGTTTCTGGTTGTTCCTGGACTCTTGTAGTGGAGAGAATCCCTTTGGCAGGAAGATGGTTTTTCCTGAAGGAAGGCTTTCCAGCTTTTTGGGTATAGTCACTGGATGTCCGGTGTTTTTCAGGAGTTGCTACAGCTCACCTCAGGCATAGAGACCTGGGTAGTAACTGTGGTCCTGATTAGTCGAGAGGGCTCTCCTCTCACTGGGAGAAGTCCTGGAGACAGTTGCCCTCCTTCTGGGTTTCTTGCTGTAAATTTAGTGATCAACTGCTGTAACCTGTGTGTCCCGTGGTTTGGTCGGTTTTGTTAGGGATAACTGGTTGCCCCTTGGAGCAGTATCTGGGGGGTTGATCTCAGGGTTCCCGGTCTTTTGTAGGTCTGAGTTTGGGGCTCTGTGCCCCAGAACCCAAGAGGTAATTTGTGGCGGGTGAGTACTGCTCTGGTGTCTTGCGGCGCACAGTTCTGCCTGTAAGGTGTATTTGGTACAATGCAGGCCTCTGGGCTGGTGGAGCGTGCGCCCGCCTGCTAGTCTGCTGAAGCTGAGTTTCCGATCACTCTGTGCTCCCTGTTTGGGCCCAGATCTGTGATGGCTGGGTGTACTCACCTGTCTGCGATCTGCAGGCTGCTAGACTTTCCCTAGGTGACCCCAGCAGCACGGTTTCTTCCTTCCCTGTGGGGTCCTCTTTGGACAGGGGTTCCCAGTCCCTGTTGTACTGTGGCGCACAGGTTGTCCGTATCTCTGAGCTGAGCGCGCAGATCTCTGCGTGGCAGGAGCTCAGTTGTGTTGGCGGTGGGTACCCGCCGTCCTAGCGACCTTCCGGGGATAGACTGGGTGACCTGTGATCAGTCTGGCAACTTTGCTTCCCAGTGGGGTCCCCCCACGGCTGGGACTCTCAGCCTCAGGCACCCTTGTGCTGATGGATCAGCCTGGGAAAGTGATTGGGACAGGGATGCTTGTGGCTCTAGCCCGGAGACACAAAGCCCGCGTTACCCGGGATTTCTTCCGTGTTCTGGCTGGGTAGCCATGAGTGGACCCCACCAATTCCCACACCGTGGGAGCCTCCCCTCACCTGGGAAACACGATTGATGTAGTTTCAGGGCCCAGAGTTCTGTCTCCTGGTCTCTGCATGGCGAGTGCTGTCCTGCTTCTCAAAAGCGGTGCTCTCCCGGCGACGCCATCTTGGCTCCCCAAGTATGCTACATTTTAAGTTATGTTTTCTATATGATTTTAAGTCCTTTTTTCTTATATAAATCTCTTTTTCCCCCTCAGAAAGTATTTTAAAAGGCATAGTAATTTTCTTTTGAATTGTGTCTGTGTTTTCAATCGAATGTGATTGTCTGCATGTGCTAAGTTTTTAGATGGGTCCATTACACTGAATGAACAACGTACCTTTCTATCAATACCATACCATTTTCTTTTTAAAAATTTTATATTAATTATAGTTTATTCATTTTTGTATCCCAGCTGCAGTAATCCCCCTCATTCCCTTCCAAACCCACCCTCCTTTCCTCATCTCCCCCCATGCCTTTCTCCAAGTACACTGTTAGGGGAGGTTTACCTCCACTTCCATCTGACCCTAGCCTAACAGGTCTCATCATCACAGTCTTCATTGTCTTCCTCTATGGCCTAGAAAGGCTTCTTCCCCATTAGGGCGAGGTGATCAAAGAGCCAGGCCAATAAGTTCATGTCAGAGACAGGCCCTGTTCCTCCTGTACCTACTAGTCGGTACTAGGGTACCGACTTTGATACTGAGCTACCATGGGCTACATCTGTGCAGGGGTTCTAGGTTGTCTCCATGCGTGGTCCTTGGTTAGAATATCAGTCTTAAAAAGACCACTGGTCCCAGATTTCTTGGTTCTGTTGCTCTCCTTGCGGAGCTCCTGTCCCCTCCAGTTCTTTCTATCTCCCCCTTCTTTCTTAAGATTCCCTGCAGTCTGCCCAAAGTTTGGCTATGATTCTCAGCATCTGCTTTGATACCCTAATGTGTAGAGTCTTTCAGAGTCCCTCTGTGGTAGGCTCCTGTCCTGTTCCCTCTTTTCTCCCTTTTCCAATGTCCATTCAGTTTGCCTTTCTGAGAGAGGATTGATCATCTTGCTAAGGATCCTCCTTCTTGCTTAGCTTCTTTAGGTGTACACATTTTTTGGTATGATTATCCTATATTATATGTCTAATACCCACTTATAAGTGAGTATATACCATCTGTGTCTTTCAGCTTCTGGGATGCTTCACTCATGATGATGATCTTTCCAGTTCCCACCTTTTGCCTGCAAATTTCATGATTTCCTTGTTTTTAATTACTGACTGCTATTCCATTGTGTAAATATACCACAATTTCTGTATCTATTACTCAGTTGAGGGGCATCTGGGTTATGTCCCGGTTCTGACTGTTACTAATAAAGCTGTTACAAACATGGTTGAACAAATGTCTTTGTTGTGTGAGCATCTTTTGGATATATGCCTAGAAGTGGGATAGCTGGATCTTGAGGAAGCACTATTCCTAATTGTCTGAGAGAGCATCAGATTGATTTCCAGAGTGGTTGTACAAGTTTACATTCCCAGAAGCAGTTGAGGAGGGTTACCCTTGCTCCATATCCTCTCCAGCATTTATTGTCACTGAGTTTTTTGTTTTGTCTATTCTGATGGGTGTAAAGTGAAATCTCAGGGTCATTATGATTTGCATTTCTCTAATGACTAAGGATGTTGAACATTTCTCTAAGTGTTCTCTGCCATTCGATATTCCTCTATAGAGAATTTTTTGTTTAGTTCTGTACTCCATTTTTTAATTGGATTATTTGTTTTGTTGCTTTTAACTTATTGAGTTCTTTGTATATTCTGGAAATTAGCCCTCTGCCACATATAGGGTGGTTGAAGATCCTTTCCCAGTCTGTAGGCTGTCATCTTGTTCTGATGACAGTATCCTTTGGTTTATAGGAGCTTTCCAGTTTCATGAGTTTCCATTTATTGATTATTTTTATATTTTTTAACTTTTTTATTAATTACAGTTTATTCATTTTGTATCCTCCCATAAGCCCCTCCCTCCTCCCCTCCCTATCTCACCCTCTCTCCCTTTTCAGCATGCATGCCCCTCCCCAAGTCCACTTATAGGGGAGGTTCTCCTCTCCTTCTTTCTGATCTTAGTCTATCAGTTCTCATCAAAAGTGGCTGCATTGTCCTCTTCTGTGGCCTGGTAAGGCTGCTCCCCGCTCAGGGGGAGGTGATCAAAGAACAAGCCAATCAGATTATATCAGAGGCAGTCCCTCTTCCCATTACTATGTAACCCACTTGGATACTGAACTGCCATGAGCTACATCTGTGCAGGGGTTCTAGGTTATCTCCATGAATAGTCCTTGGTTGGAGTATGAGTCTCTGGGAAGTTCTCTGTGTTCAAATTTTCTTGTTCTGTTGCTCTCCTTGTGGATTTCCTGTGCTCTCCAGCTCTTACTATTTCCCACTTCTTACATAAAATTCCATTCACTCTGCCCAACAGTTGGCCATCAGGCTCAGCATCTGCTTTGATAGTCTGCAGGGACTATCAGAGGTTCACAGGAACCTCAGTGGCACGTTCCTAGGTTGTTTCCTGTTTTCTTCTTCTTCTGATGTCCATTCTCTTTGCCTTTCAGAATGGGAATTGAGTGTTTTAGTTAGGGTCTTCTCTCTTTCTTAGTTTCTTTAGATGCACAGATTTTAGTGGGTTTGTCCTATGTTGTATGTCTATATGAGTGAGTATATACCGTGTGTGTCTTTCTGCTTCTGGGACAGCTCACTCAGGATGATCCTTTCTAGGTCTCACCATTTACCTGCAAATTTCATGATTTCCTTATTTTTCATTTCTGAGTAATACTCCATTGTATAGATGTACCACAATTTTTGCATCCATTCTTCAGTTGAGGGGTATCTGGGTTGTTTCCAGTTCCTGGCTATTACAAATAAAGCTGCTACAAACATGGTTGAGCAAATGTCCTTTTTGTGTACTTGAGCCTCTTTTGGATATATGCCAAGGAGTGGTATGGCTGGATCTTGAGGAAGCACTGTTCCTAGTTGTCTGAGAAACCCCAGATTGATTTCCAGAGTGGTTGTACAAGTTTACATTCCCACCAGCAGTGGAGAAGGGTTCCCCTTTCTCCACAACCTCTCCAGCATGTGTTGTCACTTGAGTTTTTGATCTTGGCCATTCTGATGGGTGTAAGGTTACATCTCAGAGTTGTTTTAATTTGCATTTCACTAATGGCTAATGAGGTTGAGCATTTCTTTAAGTGCTTCTCTGCCAATCGATATTCCTCTATTGAGAATTCTCTGTTTAGCTCTGTTTCCCATTTTTTAAGTGGATTACTTGGTTTGCTGCTTTTCAGCTTCTTTTTTTTTATTTTATTTTATTTTATTTTTTTTAATAAATGAATTCCTTTACTCTTGACAATCTCCAGAGAAAAGACACTTAAAATTTTTTTTTTAAATGTATCACAGTTTCTTTTTTTTTATTTCTTTTTTTTATTTTATTTTTATCAGTTACATTTTATTAACTCTGTATCCCAACTGTGTCCCGATCCCTCATTCCCTCCCAGTCCCTCCCTCCCTCCCTTCCTCCCTCCCTCATCTCCACCGTGCCCCTTTCCAAGTCCACTGATAGGGGGGACCTCCTCCCCATTCATCTGATCCTGTTTTATCAGGTATCTTCAGGACTGGCTGCAAAGCCCTCCTCTGTGGCCTAACAGGACTGCTCCTCCCTTCGGGGGTGGGGAGACCAAAGAGCCAGTCATTGAGTTCCTGTTAGAAATAGTCCCTGTTCCCCTCACTTTGGGAAACCAATTGGTTACTGAGCTACCACAGGCTACATCTGAGTGGAGGTTCTAGGTTATATCCATACATGGTCCTTGGTTGAATGTCAGTCTCAGAAAAGACCCTGTGCCCAGATATATTTGGTCCTTGTGGAGCTCCTATCCTTTCCCCATCAGACTAACTCCCCTTCTTTCTTATGATTCCCTGTACTCTGCCAAAGGTTTGGTCATGAGTCTTTGCTTTGAAAACACTGCTAGTTAGAGTCTTTCAGATGCGCTCAGTAGACTCCTGTCATACGTTCAATGCACATCCCATCTGTCTTTCTAAATGAGGATTGATCATCTTACCCCATGTCCGCTCAATGGCCAAGATGAAAAACTCAAGCGAGAACACATGCTGGAGAGGTTGTGGAGAAAGGGGAACCCTCCTCCACTGCTGGTGGGAATGTAAACTGGTACAACCACTCTGGAAAGCTATCTGGCGCTTTCTAAGACAAATAGGAATAGTGCTTCCTCCAGACCCAGCTATACCACTGCTAGGTATATACCCAAAGTTTGTTCAAGTACACAAAAAGGACACTTGCTCAACCATGTTTATAGCAGCTCTATTTGTAATAGCCAGAACCTGGAAACAACCCAGATGTCCATCAACGGTGGAATGGGTACAGAAATTGTGGTATTTTTATACAATGGAATACTACTCAGCAATCAAAATGAGGAAATCATGAAATTTGCAGGCAAATGGTGGGATCTAGAAAAGATCATTCTGAGTGAAATATCCCAGAAGGAGAAAGACAAACATGGGATATACTCACTTATATAGACCTATAAGATATGATAAACATAATGAAATCTATACACCTAAAAAAGCTTTTCAGCTTCTTTAGTTCTTTATATATACTGGATATGAGTCCTCTGTCAGATAAAGGGTTGGTGAAAATTCCTTCCCAATCTATAGGGAGTTGCTTTGTTTTTATGACAGTATCCTTTGGTTTATAGGAACTTTTCAATTTCCTGAGGTTCCATTTATTGATTGTTAATCTTAAAACCTCAACTGTTTTCTTCTAAGAGTTTTATTGTGTTCGGTTTTATGTTCGGGTCTCTGATCCACTCAGAATTTAGTTTTGTGCAGGGTGATAAGGATGGATCTATTTGCATTTTCTATATGTAGACATCCAGTTAGACCAGCACCATTTGTTGAAGATGCTGTCTTTTTTCCAGTGTATGATTTTAGTTTGTTTTTCAAAAGTAAGTATCTGCAGGTTTATTGCTGGGTCTTCAATTTGATTCCATTGATATACTATTTTGTTTCTATGCCAGTAAAATGCAGGTTTTATTACTATTGTCCTGTAGTACAACTGGAGATCAGGGATGGAGATACTTCCAGATAATCTGTTGTTTTACAGGACTGTTTTGGCAATTCTGTTTTTTGTTTGTTTGTTTGTTTTTGTTTTTCCATCTGAAGTTGAGAATTATTCTTTCAATGTCTGTAAAGAATTGTGTTGGTATTTTGATGGGAATTTCATTGTATCTGCTAGGAGTCCTAATCGTAAAGCACAGAGGTTCCCCCTGTTCTCTACTCTCAGATATGGGCTTGGGGTAGCAGATTGTGTTGTCGCAGTCAAGGAGCATGGAGGCTCCTTTTAGAGCTAATAGTCAGCTCACTACAGCAGACCTGGGAGCTGATACTACAGCCCACTGAGAGGCCATGGGAATCATGGACAGCTCCCTGCAGACCTGAGAGGACTGTACAGTGTTCTTCTGCTGCTGCAGAACTAATAGGCCTGCCACTACTGTGTCAATTACAGAGCAGGGAGTCCAGTGCTTAGAGCAGAGGGTGCTGTGGCTCCCCTCTGCTGAGGAGAGAGGCCTGTTCTTGGGTTAAGTGGAAGTGATGGGTGATTGAATATTCATCACTCTTAGTCCTCAGACATGTCTATGGGCAATCTGGATCCAAATGGTCTCAGCTCATGGGTTTTCTCTTTTCTCCTAGGAAGCCCTAATGTCAATGTTCTGGCTTCAGCTGCCCCTCCACTCACCAGTTTCAGAGTTTGGGATCCTGTGCTCCTCAGATATAGTGCATGCTGGTTGCTACCATCTGGATCTTCTCTACAGTATATTGCAAATAAGAGTTTAAATGTTGTAACAAATTAACATTACCTATGTATAGATTTTTAAATATGAGACTTTTATAAGTTTTGAGCTCAATTTTATTGCAGATTTCTTTTTAATGTTTTATTTATTTATTTACTCACATTTCATTCTGTTTGTAGCTCCATTCCTCTTCACTCCATCCTCTTCCCCTATTTCTCAGAAAGGAGAGACACCCCAAATCAACCCAGCAAAGCACATCAAGTCTTAAGAGAGCATATCCTCTTCCTCTGTAGACTGGCAAGGCAGCCTTGCTAGAGAAATGTAACAAAAAGGCAGGCAATCACGTCCATGTCAGAGATAGACCTTTCTTCCCTTATTAGGGTCCCTGTATGAAGCAGAGCTGCCCATTGGCTACATCTGTGTAGAGGGCCTATCTCCATACCGTGCATGGTCTTTGGCTATAGCTTCAGTACTTGTAAGCCCCCCAACACTGGTTCATTTTAGTTGGCACTATTTGTCTTTTTGTGGAGATACTGGTTGTCCAGTTCCTTCTATTTTCCCCCTGATTCTCCCACAAGATTCCCCATTCTCCACTTGATGTTTGGCTGTGAGTCTTAACATTTGTTTGGATCCTCTGCTCTGTGGAGCCTCTAAGGGGGAGCTATCCTAGGCTCTTGTTTTCAAGCATAGCAAAGTATCATTAATAGAATCAGGGTTTGGCTCTCTCCCATGGAGTGGGTCTCAGACATTGGTTGGGCATTCCCTCAATATCTGCCTTATTTTTATCTCAGCAAATCTTATAGGTGAAGTCAATTGTTGATCGAAGTTGTTAAGGGTGTGTTGATATTTTCCTTCCTCCACTAGCAGCTCTTTTTTGTTAGAGCTTAGGCTCTTCAGTCTTCATGAGCTCTGTTGCTGGAATTCTTATGTAGAGTCATCCCCACATCCTTCCAGGAGCCGAGCCCCTTTTAGTTATGAAACTGGTCAAAGAAATGCCCCCTCCCAGGGTTTCTCTTTTATCTGCAAGCCATCTGTCTTCCCCACCCAAGTGTGCCCATGTCTGATCTCCATGTTCATTTCTCTCCAGGATCCCTCTCCTAACCTGTTTTGTCTCTCTTCAAATACTTCTGCTGTATATTCTATTTTTCCTTGTGATGAGGTTTAAGCATCTTTCCCTAGGTCCTCCTTGTTACTTAGCTTCATTATATTTGTGAATTATAGTATGATTATATTGTATAGTATGGTCAAAAATCCCATTATAAGTGATTACATACCGTACATATCTTTTGGAGATTGTGTTACCTGACAAAAGAAGATCTATCCATCTATTTGCCTGAAAATTACAAGATGTCTGTGGTTTTTTCAATTGTTTTTTTTTTAATTTTTTAAAATTAATTCAATGTACATCTTGGTCCAGGCCCGTTTCTCTTCCCATCCATTCCTACCCTCCTTCCTACATCCCCTCTTCCCTGAACTCCCATACCCAGACAACTTAACTCATTGATTCATTTGAGGATTGAGTTCATCTTCTTTCCTTGTGGCCTGGTAGGGAAGTCTTATCAATGGGAAGTGATCGAAAAGCAGAAGGCATAGTCCATGTCAGAGAGCTCCCCACTCTCCTAACTATTGGGTGTACAAGAAACCTAAGATGCCTATTGGACTTTTCTTCTTGGGGTCTCGGCATTGTAGTATGCCTATCCTGTACTATATGACTAAAATCTGCTTATAAGTGAATGTATATAGCCTGTGTGTCTATCTAGGTCTGTGTTACCTCACTGTTGATAATTATTAACATTTAATATTGATTTATCTTTTAGTTAAGTAGCAGTTATTCCTAAATCAGCTGTATAACCAAAACACTACACAGAGACTAAGACTTATTGAATTAACGTAGAGCACAAGGATGGGAAATAATTACTCCATTCTAAACCTCCAAATCTGCATGGCTTTCACACATTGGGATTCACATTATACATGCTTTTTAGTCATATGTTAGGACTGGTTCATTTCTCCTGATGTTTTCCAGTCCTCTCCTCTCAGGTCTCTCTTCTCCTTCACTTCTTTCTCCTCCCCTCCAGACCATGATATCCCACCCTAATTTCACCATTGCTCAGCATTGCCTGGTTGTTTTTATTGACAATCCAGAGGAACATGGTAGTATGTTTTCACAAACTTGAGATAGGTGATGCATCACAATGCAATATCTGTATTGAAACCAGGTAATAGGGTAGAGAAATCAGCATTTGAATGAACAAGGGTAAATTATATACATTCCGTGAGAACATTATACAATCATTTCCCCCTCTATGTCCAATGAAAGGCTTCTTTTATTCCAATATAATAATAATTATAGAATAGTTATGAAAACTATTAGGTGAGATTTACATGAGCAATGTCCAGTCCATTTGGCAACCTAGGAGGAAGTAATTGATTATCTATCCTATCTTGTCAAGTTTAGAATTCTATACTTAAATTATTTTATATCCTTATTGGTATTACCTGTATAAAAACAGTTCTTTTAAATTCCAAAGAACTTTAGCTTAATTGTGAAAATATAACTATTTTGTCATCATTCCCACCAGAGACTTGAGGAGGAATAAAATTAGTTACTTAAACAAATAGAAAGTGCATGTTAGCAGCTTCCAAAAGTTAGAAAATTGACAGAGACAGTTTGCTGCCTGAACAGTCACTCAAAACTCTCTACAACATTGGAGCATAATCTTCAGCCTGTGGCTCAGTATCATTGACTGACATATATATGAAGCAGGGAATGTTTAGGACTTGCTTACCCTGTCTTGGCAGACTTTGACAGTAGACTTGTCATGCATTTAAGCTTGCCCATTCTTGTCAGAATTCTGTCTGTTATGAAGTGAGGGCATTTTATTTACCCATGTGGCTGGTTTGCCAAATTTGAAGCCATCTCCATATAGAGGTTTTTTGATACACATCATCTTATTTGAGGTAGGCTGGGTGCTGCCAGGAGATGACATCTTTTTGCAATATCTATCTGTTAAACCTAGAATGTGTACTCCTGTGCTAAATTAGACTAGTGTCCTGACTGATAAACCTGACTGTGAGTTGATTAAAAATTAACTTGCATTACCTAATACCTTAACCTTTTTTTCTGAATAGAATCATAAATAACTTATAACCAATTCCCAATAAAAATACACATTCCTACCCCAGAAAAATCCAAAAACCTACTTAACCCTCTTTAATCAAAATTGATGTCCTTCTCATGAATATCTTCTAGATGATTTTTTGGATATGTAGTAATCCTGTTAAGGGGGCAAAGGAAATTGGGAAAAATGGTTAATTAAGCAAAAATTAATATTCATTGTTCAGTCTATGAATGTTGAGAAATTTCACACTTAAAAGACATCTTGCTTGGAACAGTCTGAGATGTTAGACCAGTTGAGATTAGTAGCTTTCTTCAAAGTTCTCTTGGGAGCTGGCTTTGATATGAAACAGCAGTTGAAACACTTGAAGCTGGAACAAGCAAAATACTGGAACGTGCAACATGCTAGAACACATATGTCAATTTCTCAGCATGCTGAATGGATGAATTTTGTCAGGGTTGTTCCAGCATCTCTGGTGTCCAGTTTTTTGTTGTGAAAAATGTGATTTCTCATAAGCATTATTTGGTCCTAATATTATAACTAAAATTATGAGATGTGTAGGATGAAACCAAACAGTAAACCAATTTTATCTATGTCATTTAAGAGAGTGGCATAATAAAATTTGAGGATATTGTAGACAAGAATTTATTGGCATGTATTGTTGAAGTTTTGCCTGGAGACATTTTTATGTCAATTTCACAGTTGTTTCCATATGAAGAGATCAGCAATTTATGTTACCTGTTCTGTTTAGTTGTTGCGCGCAGCCTTCGCCGATAAGGATGACGCGGCAACCGAAGATTTGTCCAGCAGAATCTTTATTATGAAGCTCTTGCAGGTAGATGGAGAAGGACCTCAAGCCTTGTGAGTGCTCTGCTTAAATAGCCCGCAGGGCTACGTGCTCGTCTGTAATTGGTGCTCCGCACAATACCCAATTAGCATGTGTTCTCTGATAGGGAGAGCACTCAAATCCGTATTAGCATCATGTGGCGCATGCGCCGCTGTAAGGCGAGTTCTGGCAAGAAGAACCAGGAAGCAGGAAGCCAGCGCCATCTTGTAATGGCGAATGCGGCTCCCGACATTTAGTCTTCTTGATTTCTCTTTTCCTATGGGTAGCCAAAATCTTCAGGGGAACTTCCTTTTTCATATCTGATTTTTTATTAGTTTTGATAGAACCCATAATTTCTCTCTTGTATGAACACATGCAAACCCCCTTTCCCAGCTTGACATATTCCATGCTCTCCATTTTGAAATTAGGACCTTTATATGCTGCTCTAATTCAGCAGTCTTTTTAAAATTCCATTGTGTCTTAGCAGGTGTGCTATTTATCTCATTTAAACATTTTCAAATTGATAAATCATTATTTAACCTCTTTTGGGAAGATATTATATTCCATTTCTGTTTTATGAGCATTTATTTAAAATTATTGTCAGATATTTTCATAGTTGTTAAACCTATAGGTTTCTAATTGATATCTGTTACAGGTTTCAGGTGTCATGTCAAGCAGAGAGCAGGAAGCCCTGCTGGAGAAAGGGTGCCCTGCACCTTAATGCTGATTTCAGATTGGGTATCCAGCCTGGGAGGGCTATAACCTCTAACAGTAGGGTCTTTCTAAAAGGTTGTATCTACAGATTTTTAGTTTTCTCCATTAAGATGAGAAAATAAAATATTTACATGTTGAAAGTCCTCAAAGTCAGAAGAACTCTCCTTTCACTTGACTAGGTAAAGGGGACAGGGTAGAAGAGGGAGGGAGAGTGGGACCAGGAGAAGCTGAAGGAAGGAGCTACAATAAAAAATATCATCCTCAGAGTCTTATTCACATTATGTTCCTGAGTCTAGGTCCCTCGTATGTTATCGCAGTGAACTCTAACACAGTTCTGGATTGAAAACATGTTCTGAGCATCGTTCCCTGGAAGTTACAGTTTTATACTATGGAGACACTATATAGCCTTTTGCTATAAAGTGGAAATGAAGGTAGATATGTACGTCATAGTTCATTCTCTTAAAAAGCAGCATTTGCCATCAGTAAGTAACTATAAACACTTCTTATCTGACATTGAAGTGAGTACAATCAGCAATGTTTGTCAATGACAAAACCATCCGTATATAACCGTAGAATGCACACTCTGGTTTAGAATTAGATTCACATGACACCAGGCTCACAGACATTTAGAAAATGATATGTATGGTTCTGCGCATATTTGTACAAAGTGAACACACAGGACGAAAAACAGAGTGGGAAATACATTATTTTGTTACCAAAGGTAGCATTGGTGATTGGTGGAAATGGAATTTATTATTTAATCAAGACCTCTGGACAGCATATTCTGATCTGAACTATGTCCAAATTAATCAATGTTAAAAAAAATTGTGTAAACCCTGTGGTTTACTTCAAACCTAGGGAATCACTCCAAGAGTTTTTGATGTATAAGGTAAATCTATCATGATTGAGCTACAGCCTCCAAAATTCTCTATATGCCCACTTTAAATAATAAGTTTATTTTACATTGCCCCTCTATTTAAAATAGATTCTTTTCTAATTGAATATGCCCACATTGCTCTTTCCCCCTCTGTCAACTCCACCCAGTTCCTCCCCACTTTCATCCCATCCAGGAACTTCTTTACTGTTCATCATTATTTAACAAAAAAACAATCTTGTAACAGATAATAAAAATAAAATACAACATAATGAAACAAAACTATCATATCAAAAAGGAGCAAGCCCAAACAAAAGATGGAAAAAAGCCCAAGAGAAATCCAAAAAAAAGACACACGTTTGGTCCCACATTTAAGAGTCCCATAAAATACTAAATATGCTTGCAAAGGACCTGGTGTGGACTGTGTAGGCGCAATACTAATTGTTTCAGACTCTGTAAGCTCATGAGTTTTCACCTCCTGATTCAGAGGGCTTTGTTTCCTTGTGTCCTCCATTCCCTCTACATCTGACACTCTTCCTGCCTCCTCTTCTGCAAGGTTCCCAGAGTTTTGAGGGGAGGGAAAATTTCATAGGGAAATCCCATTTAGAGATGTGTATTTTCAGGTCTCTCTCTACATAATACCTGGTTGTGGGTCTTTGTTTTCAATCCCATTTAATGCAGAAGGAAGCATCTATGTGGATGGAAGAATATGGCACTGGCCTATCAGTTAGCAGAGAGCAATATATTTTTTATAACAACAGCCTGGTTGATTGAAAAATTCCCTAGGATGTCCTGGCCCAACAACACAATTAACTGCATCCCTGTCCCACAAGTGGAAGACTGGTTTGGTCACAGTAGGTGGCTTATTGGAACTTCAGTTCCCATTATTAGGAGACCTCCTTAGGATCTCCTTCTATTATTTCAGGAAGTTTCCACCTCAGTAGTTTTCCAAATCAACTCTCAGATGACCCTCTATTGCAGCTTTATCTTGCAGGATTTTCTTCCTCTACACTATCTTTCTTGCTATTCATCACCATATCCACCCATTCCCTTCCCCAACAGTTCCCAGACCACCTGTAAAATGTTTTTTTATTTCCCCATCTCAGGGATTTCCAAGTGTCACCAACCAGCTAATTGCTCTATAGCTAACCTCTCTTCATGTATGGATTTTAAGTTGGTTTTATTTATCTAATGAATAAAACAACAGAAAAGTGAATACGTATCATATTTATCATTCTGCATTTTATTTATTTCATGCAGGATGGTTTTTAATGTTTCCATCCTTTAGGCTGAACAAATAATGAGGTCATTTTTTAAACGAATAATACTCCATTATGTAAATATTCCACATTTTCCCCAAAGAGGATTGTCAGTCCTGTCATTTGGTCCTTGAAAGTTGCTGTGATTTTAATCATTATATTGAATGACAAACTATCAGGATGACTATTTTCATTCAGCCTAGAGGTTTCCCTCCATCTTCTTCCATTTACTAGTGATTTGAATTGGATTGTTCCCATGAAGTTCACATATTTACATGTTTAGCACCCAATGAGGACCTGACTGGGAAGGGTTAAGAGGGTTGGCCTTGTTAGAAAATAAAATTCCTATTGGAGTTGTATTATAGGAGTGTGTGCTTTGAGTGTGTGCCAATGGAAGTGACCAGACAGAATTTGGTCTTTGATCCCTTGTCTTTGATTCTGTTTGTTTCTGCCATTGTTTTGGGCTATCTCTCTCTCTTTCTCTCTGCCTGCCTATTGTGGTTCAGTATGAAAAGATCTCAGCTCTGATGAAGAACAACAACAAGATGACTGCTTGCTGACATGATATCATGGATGAACTCTGTAAAAGTATAAGTAAGGTCCCAATGAAATGCCTTTTGTTCAAAGTGTTGTCTTGGTCAGGGGGCATTCTTATAGTAAATACTACACTGAAAAAGGAAATATCTGTGCATTTAATAAATTCTAATGAAATATGTGATAATGTGAAAGTCACATATCACTGACACGTAACATTATTAATGACTACTTAAAAGAAATATGTGACACTTTTCCTGAACTAAGAGTCTTGGAAACAGGAACTGTCCTCTCTGGGTTGTGTGCTTTCAACTGCCCAGATTGAGGCATGTAGGGCTGCTCAACCTTTCTCTCAAGAAGGGTGTCCACTTGTCCCTTTTAATACATGCCTCCTGAAACTATCACTGGTTTTTACCTGTTTCATGAAATCATTCTCCCTCTCAGCCAATCAGCACCTGATAGAATCTTTAGGTTTCCATGGAGACGAGTAAACAAATTTTCCTCAGTGTCCAGTATCTCTGATCCTGTGCACACACAATTTTTTTTTCTTGTGAAACCCAACAAATCTTTATCTCATCCCTTTATCCAGATCTATCGCTTTATTCCTGTTCACCTCTGTGACAATGTCAGGTAGGAAATGAATCTTTTATGTTTATTGAATTGGACATCTTCCTAAGTTGGGAAGCTTCAAAATGATGTGGGATTAAGGAATGTACAGAATGAAAAGATGGTCTCCTACTGTGGTCTTGGATCTGAAATTCCTTAGGGTTGTGACTTTTGACTCAGCAGTTACTCATGTACTCACTAAATGTACCTTTACATTCTTTTCACATTCTGGCAGGGCCTAGGGTTACCTGGGGAATTGATTCTTTAAGAGCAGGTAAAATGTCCTTATTGTGCACTTGAACCTCTTTTGGGTATATGCCTAGGAGTTTACATGTTTACATATTACAAGATACATGCTGTATCTTGAGGAAGTGCTGTTTCTAGTTTTCTGAGGAAGCCCCAGATTGCTTTCCAGGGTGGTTGTACAAGTTTACATTCCCACTAGCAGTGAAGGAGGGTTCCCCTTTCTCCACAACCACTCCAGCATGTGTTGTCACTTGATTTTTTGATCTTAGCGATTCTGATGGGTGTAAGGTGAAATCTTAGGATTGTCTAGGCATATACCCAAAAGAGGCTTAAGCACACAATAAGTACATTTGCTCAACCATGTTTGTAGCAGCCTTATTTGTAATAGCCAGAAGCTGGAAACAGCCCGGATGCCCCTCAGTGGAGGAATAGATACAGAAATTGTGGTACATCTACACAATGGCATATTACTCAGCAATTAAAAAACAAGGAAATCATGAAATTTGCACGTAAATGGTGGGATCTGGAAAAGATCATTCTGAATAAGCTATCCCAGAAGGAGAAAGATGCACATGGTATATATTCATTCATATAGACCTATAATATAAGATAAACCTACTAAAATGTGTACACCTAAAGAAACTAATCAAGAGGGAGGACTCTTGCTAAAATGCTCAATTCTTATCCAGAAAGGCAAAGAGGCTGGACATCAGAAGAAGGAGCAAAGAGGGAACAAGTCAGGAGCCTGACTCAGGGGACCTCTGAAAGGCTCTGCGTTGCAGACTATCAATGCAGATGCTGAGACTTATGGGCAATCTTTGGGCAGAGTACAGGGAATCTTAGGAAAGAAGTGGGAAACAGTAAGATTTGGAGAGGATGGGAACTCCACAAGGAGAGCAACAGAACCAAAAAATCTGCGCACAGTGGTCTTTCCTGAGACTGATACTTCATCAAGGTTATGCATGGAGATAACCTAAGACCCCTGCACAGATGTAGCTCATGGCAGTTCAGTATCCAAGTGGGTTCCATTGTAATAGGAAGAGGGACTGCCTCTGACATGAACTGATTGGCCTGCTCTTTAATTACCTTCTCTTGAGGGGGAAGCAGCATTAGCAGGCCACAGAAGAAGACAATGTAGCCACTCCTCATGAGGCATAATGGACTAGGATCAGAAGGAAGGAAAAGGAGACCTCCCCTATCAGTGAACTTGGGGAGGGACATGCATGCAGGGGGTGGAGGAAGGGAAGGATTGGGACTGGAAGAGGGAGGAAACCCCAGTGGTGATGCAAAGTAAATAAAGTGTAATTAATAAAAAATTTAAAACAATTAAAAAAAGAGGATGGAAAAGTGAAGGAAACCAGAGAATTTCTGGGACTGTTTTAGCTGAAACAGAGGGATGGGGAGAGAGGTGTAAGTCAAAGGAGAACTGAGGGGCAAGGAGCTATTTGACTGCTAGTGCTGTTCCACACCAGTGCTGCCAACCCTCTGTGAGGAGGGTTGCCTTGATGACCTGGCTAGATAGGCAGCTGTGTCCTACTCAATGTTCAGTGAGAAACCCTCCTGGTCCTGGTGTTTACAGTTAAACCTGGGTGTTCAGGACAGAAAAAAAGGTCTGTGTTACATGTCCAAGATTCAGAGTAGCAGTGTTTCCTGCTCTGGTCCTCCAGACAAAGTCTCTAAAAGAGGTGCTAGTGCCAGGATTGCTTATTCAGAGGTTCCACCTGAGCTCATGGAGTCTGGGTCTGAGGTAGCTGGTTAACTACTATTTCATGGCTAGAATTCTCTGCTACATAATGAGATCCTGGAAAGCATGGCTTATAAAGTAAGGCTCTGCACTCCCTTGAATAAAGGAATCTTTTTTTTCACTGTTAAAAGTGATTTTAGATATTGTCAACAAATTACTTTTATTGTTTATTTGGAAATTTTATTAAAAAATACATTACACTCCTTTTCTATTGTTCCAAGGTTCACATTCCTACCCATGTGTCATACTCAAAACAAAGTAAAAAAAAATGAATTCAGATATGTGTTGTTCATACACTGCTTTGAACATGGTCAAAGTCTCAGTGCCGAGGCCCTTAAAGATAACTTAGTTCAACCTTGCCCAACTCTGGCCCCACTCCCAAGCAGAAGCCATCAATCCTGAAGATCTCTAAACTTTAACACCTTGATCACATTGTTTCTTATTGATATATTTGTTGATTGATTACAATTTATTCACTTTTTATTCCCTCTCTTGCCACCTCCCTCTTCTCCCAGTAAAGCCCACCCTCTGTCTTCTACCCCTATGCTCTTTCTCTAAGTTTTCTAGGGGGGAATTATTTGTTGGTATAAGAAACATGCAAATAAATTGTCATTAGAGATTACGATGGTTTAATAAAGTGGTAGTTGAAGGTTCTGCTCTAAGATCCAAGATTTCCCTAGCACCAAAGAGGTAGCCATATTTCCAGTCCCAGACATGGTTTCCCTCTTGTGGAGTGGGTCTGAAGTCCAATTACTGAGCATTTGGTTATTTCAAAATTATTCATGCCACTACTCCACATTTAGGGATACCATGCCAGGTGGGTCACTGTTGTGGTTCATAGTTTTATGGATGTTTACTTGCCTCTTTCCTTTGGAAGCTTACAAGGTACTTTGTGATACCATGCCAGCTAATCTTGAGTGAGGGAGGCATTCAGATCAGTTTCAGCTTGGGGACATGTAGGCCTTTTTTCTGGAATGCCTAGGGTCTTCAGCAATAGCAATTCTTACCTTGCATCTTTAGCAAGTAACCAAAGCATAAAAATAGGCTGTATGGTTTTTGATTCCTTTCGTCACCCCTGAACAATGACTGTAAAGAGGGAATGGCTGCTCTTCTTCTTCTTCTTCTTCTTCTTCTTCTTCTTCTTCTTCTTCTTCTTCTTCTTCTTCTTCTTTTTCTTCTTCTTCTTCTTCTTGTTCTTTTTGGGCTTTGGCTCCTAGAGGGTGCATTCTCATCCCAGATGACATAAGTTCACTTAAACTGTATGTTTATATTTATGCACTGAATTACGTACATCATACGTTTTTTTTTAATTTTTTATTAATTACACTTTATTCATTTTGTATCCCCCCATAAGCCCCACTCTCCTCCCTTGTGTATCCCAGCCTCCCTCCCCTTTCTGCATGCATGCCACTCTTTTTTCTTTATTTTAAGGCATGGTTTCTCTGTGTAGCCTTGGCTGTCATGGACTCACTTTGTCCAAGAGTACAGCCTCAAACTCACAGCAATTTTCTGCCTTTCTGTTTTTGGGTTAAAAGGCGTGAGGCACCAAACCTCAATCTTCATAGATTTTTATAAAGACAACCAGTTAGTAGTAATGTTCCTTATGACCTTCAGGTATACTTTCACTATTTTATCCTCCTTCCTTCTTCTGAAATTACCTCCTTTCCTCCTCCTAAGATGACACTCTTTTATCCATTTTCCCATCCAGGTCATGTGTACCCTGCTATTTCCTCTATTGCTCCCCACACCCATTACCCTGGACATGGTCCCTTTTCCAGGTCTGATTTCTACAGTTCTTCTTGAGTATTTCTCCAACCTGAATATTTGGAGCTAGGAACCTCCAGTTAGAGAGAACATATGTCATTTGTGAGTTTCGGTTACCTTTCTTTCTCAGTTTGTTCTTCTCTTGTTTCATCAATTTACCTGGAAAGCTCAGGATTTAAAGCAAATATAACTGAATAATATTCAATAGTGAATCTGTATCGCACATTCATTATCCATTTTTGGTTGATGGATGTTTTGATTGCTTCTGCTTCCCAGCTATTGTGAGCAGAGCACAAAAGAATATGGCAGAGTAGGTATTATAATTAGGATGATGTTGAGATCTTTTGGTATATGCCAAAAAGTAATGGAGGTGGATCATGTGGTAGATGTACTTTTAGCCTTTTTGAGAGTTCTCCACACTGATTGATTTAGTTGCTTTACTAGTTTGCAATCCCACCAACAGTGTGTGAGGGCTCTTTTTTTCCCTAAATCCCCTTCCTAAAAATAAAATTTCTCAATACAGCTGAGGAAACAATCATTTAAGGGAAAAAAAAGAAAGAAAGGACCCTAACTAGTGGGGGAGAACCTTTGCTTGCAGCACACAGGATAGAGGATTTATATTCAGATTATAAAAATATCCCCAAAGCAAAGACAAAATACCAAAAATGATACATTAAGAATTGGATTACAGATCTAAATACAGAGCTTTCAGCAGAAGTAAAAAATGGCTAAGAAATATTTGGTAACATGCTTAGCAATTAAAGAAACAAAATTTAAATTACTATGAGAGTTAAATTTAATCACAATGAGAATGGCCAACATCAACAAAACATGTCATGACAGTGGATGGTAAGGATGGGGAAAGAAGGATCTCATTTACTCTTTGTGGCAGTTGCAAACTGGAGAAGTCACTCCAGTAGAACAAATACCCAAAAAGTCACAACTCCTCCTTTCCTCCCTTGCTTCTTCTATCCCTCCATTCCTCCCTCTCTTTCTCATGATGCCTGAGAACTGTTTCCAATAAACCTGCCTTTCTATAGAACTTTGTCTCGCCAGTAGCTCATTTCCTTATTTCAGTCATCTGGTGCTCTGATTAAGAGGAAGTTGATTCCCACCCAGCTCTGCAGGTCACTCCTGTCCTTTGGGCCTTTAAAGATGCTGTGACTATAATCATTATATTGAATGACAAACTATCAGGATGAGTATCTTCATTCAGCTTAGAGGTCTCCCTCCATCTTCTTCCACATCCTGGTGACTTGAATAGGAATGTCCCCATGAAGTTAACGTATATACATGTTTAGTCCACAATGAGGAACTGACTGGGAAGAGTTAGGAGGGTTGGGCTTGTTAGATAATAAACTTGTTATTGGCATTGTATTATAGGAGCATGTGCTTTGAGATTTAATATGTCAACTTAAGCGACAAGACAGAATGGAGTCTCTGTATCTCTGTATTTGTTTCTGTCTTTGTTTCTGTCTCTCTCTGTGTCTGTGTCTCTCTACCTGTCTCTTGTAGTTCAGTATGAAAAGTTCTCAGTTCTGCTGATTAATAAGAACAAGATGACTGCTTGTTGGCATGATATCATGGATGAACTCTGTAAAAGTATAATTAATGTCCTGATTAAATGCTTTTTGTTCAAAGAATTGCCTTGGTCAGGGGGCATTTTCACAGTAACCAATTCTCTGAGTAACGACATATCTATGCATTTAACAAATACTAATGAAATCTGTGAAAATGTGAAAGTCACCTGTCAATGACACAAGACTTTATTAATGATTACTTGAAAGAAAAATGGGACACTTTTCCTGAACTAAGAGTCTTGGAAACAGGAACTGTCATCTGTGGGTAGTGTGCTTTCAGCTGCCCAGATTGAGGTAGGTAGGGCTGCTCAGCCTTTCTCTCAATTAGAGTGTCCACTTTTCCCTTTTAATACCTGGTTCATGAAACTGTTACTGGCTTTTACCTGTTTCATGACATCATTCTCCCTCTCAGCCAATCAGCACCTGATAGAACCTTGAGGTTTCTATGGAGACAAGTAAACAAACTTTCCTCAGTGTCCAGTATCTCTGATCCTGTACACATGCGATTTTTTCTTGTGAAACCCAACAGGCTTTTATCTCATCGCTTTATCAAGACCCTATCCCTTTACTACTATTTTCCTCTGTGACAATGTCGGGTAGGAAATGAATCTTTAATGTTTATTGAATTGGACATCTTCCTAAGTTTGGAAGCCTGAAAATGATGTGGGAATAAGGGGAATGTACAGAATGACAAGATGGTCTCCTATTGTGGTCTTGGATCTGAAATTCCCTAGGGTTGTGAATTTTGACTCAGCAGTTACTCCTGTACTCACTAAATGTACCTTCACATTCTTTTGATATCATAAACTGGCAGTGTCTAGGGTTCCCTGGAGTACTGAATCTTATGAAAAGGAAAACAGAAAGAAACCAGAGAATTCCTGGCACTGTTTTGGCTGAAAAAGATGGGGGAGGGAAGAGGTGTGTGTAAAAGGTGAACCGAGGGGCAAGATACTATTTGAAAGCTGGTGCAGTTCTACACCAGTGTTGCCAACCCTCTATGAGGAAGGTTGCCTTGCTGACCTGGCTAGATAGGCAACTGTGTCCCACTCAGGGGTCAGTGAGTAACCCTCCTGGTCCTGGTATTTACAGTTAAAACTGGGCCTTCAGGAAAGTGAAATGGGTCTCTGTTTCATGTGTGGAACTCAAGAACAGCTGTGTTTCCTGCTCTGGTCCTCCAGACATACTCTCTAAAAGTAATTTTAATGCCAGGACTGCTTGTTGAGAGGTGTCACCTGAGCTCATGTTGGTCTGAGGTAGCTGGGTAACTACTAATTCATGGCTAGAATTCTCTGCTACATAATGAGAACCTGGAAAGCATGCCTTACAAAGTAAAACTCAGCCCTCCTTTCAAGGAATCTTTTCTCCATGTTAAAGGTCATTGTAAGAATTGTCAACATATTATTTTATTATTTATGTGGGAATTTCATACAATCTACATTACACTCCTGCTCCATTGCTCCCAGATTTACATTCCTACCCATGTGTCACACTCAAAATAAATTAAAAAAATACATCCATTCAAATATGTGTTGGTCATCCACTCATTGAAACATGGTCAAATTCTCAGTGCCAAGACCCTTAAAGATAACTGAGTTCATCCTTTCCCCATCCTGACCCCACCCCCAAGCAGAAGCCACTAATCCTGAAGAGCTGTATACTTCATCACCTTGGTCACATTTTTTTTTCTTATTGATATTTTTGGGTGAGTGTTTAAAGTTTATTCACTTTGTATCTCCTCTGCAGCCCCCTCACTCTTCTCCTCCCAGTGTCACCCACCCTCCCTCTTCTACCCCTATGCCCTTTCCTTATTGCCCTATAGGAAAGTCTGTTTTACCTCTATCTGACTCTAGCTGATCAGGTCTTATCAAGGTTGGCTGCATCATCTTCCTCTGTGTCCTCACATGGCTGAACCTCACAGGGGAGGTGATCAAAGAGCTAGCCACTGATATCATGTCCTAGGCATATCTCCTGTACCCCTTAGTAGGGAACCTATGTGGAAACTGAACAGCATATTGGCTCTCTTTGAACAGGGGTTCTAGGTCTACTCCATGCATGGTCCTTGGTTGGAATACTGGTCTTTGCATGCCCCCTCCCTGCTCCCCGAGCTCAGGTTTTGTGGCTCTGTTGTTCTCCTTGTGGAGTTCCTGTCCCTTCCAGTCTTTTCAATCTCCTTCTTCTTTCATACAGATTCCAGCATTCTGCCCCAAGTCTGGCTATGTGTCTCAGCATCTGCTTCCATAACCTGGTGGGTAGAGTCTTTCAGAGGTCCTCTGTGGAAGGCCTCTGTCCTTTTCCTTGTCTTCTCCTAATTCTGATATCTATCTATTTTTCCTTTTGAATGTGGATTAAGCATCTTCCCTAGGGTCCTCCTTATTGTTTAGATTTATTTTTTTTCTTTTTGCATTTCTCAATTTTATTTTTTTTAATTCTTTATTAATTACACTTTATTCACTTTGTATCCCCGCTGTGGTTCCCTCCCTCCTCCAGTCCCAATCCCTCCCTTCCTCCACCCTCTGCCTGTATGCCGCTCCCCAAGTCCACTGATAGGGGAGGTCTTCTTTTCCTTCCTTCTGATCTTAGTCAATTAGGTCTCATCAGGAGTAGTTGCATTGTCTTCGTCTGCAAGTATAGATTTTAATTTGTTTATCCTATCCTAAATGGCAAATATCCATTAAAGGTAATGTGGTAGGAATGTAACCTTGTATAACCACTTTGAAAATCAATCTGGTGCTTTCTCAGAAAAAGTAGAAATAGTGCTACCTCAAGCTCCAGCTATACCACGACCCATAACATGCTCCACCATTCATAAGGACATTTGTTCAACTATGTTCATAGAAGCTTTATTTGTTATGGCCAGAATCTGGACAAAGACCTAGGTGTCCTTTAGTGGAGGAATGGATACAGAAAGTGTGGTACATTTATACAATGGAATAACTCAGCAATTAAAAAGAAGGAAAAAATGAAATTTGCAGGCAAATGGTGGGAACTAGAAAAGATCATCTTGAGTGAGGAAACTCAGAAAGACACATATGGTATATACTCAATTCCAGTTTCTAAGAACTCTCTTCAGTGGTATCCTGCCTAAACTGTATCTTCTTTTTGGCATAGAGGCTAAGAGAACATGCACTGCCACATGGTTTCTGAATGAAGCAAGCACCATGGGTACCACCATGGCCTCCAGCTACAACACTGACAGTGGAGGTCTTTTGAGGAGGCCCTATCCAGAAAAATGAACCCTTATCCATCTCCACCACTGCCAGCTACTGTGGCTCTAGATTCGCTTTTCTTTGCCCGATGCATGGGGCTCTGGTCAGCCATCTTTATTTTCTCCATTTTTATGTCACCACATTTTCAAAACATAATCTCCATAGACATGGCATTTTTAGTTGTTCTGAAGATAGTGTGTTCTCTGTATACTTGTGCTCTCCTGCAGTGTATCTCCTCTGAGCCTTCATAGGTCTCCTAGGCGTCTTATAGCTGCTCCAACCTTCTTAGGATGCAGGCAGCTGATGCCATCTTGAATCCAACTTCATTGTAATGAGTTCATCATTTTGAAAAGCAATGACTTACTCCTGTTTTTTTCAATTAAAATTGTTTTTAAGTGTTCACTCTTCAATGGAGGCTGTGACTACCATCCTGCCTCAGTCAATAAATTGCAGAATAAAAACCTGTATTTTCGTGGCTATAGCTGTCATTACTTCAACAAGTTAAATATAGTTTAATGTATATTAACATTAATTCCCAGAGAAGCAAAGGTCTCCTTTCCTAAATTTTTTTTCATCTGTTGACAGGAGGGAACTTTGTGATACCTAGGCAATCAGACCACCAGAGTTGTCTAGATAATAAAGGACCTTTCACTACTGGAACAACAAACGTGGTAAGTCTCATTGCACTTTACCATAAAGGTAATTTACATGAAATCATATTTGGCAAATTTAAAACCCTAGTTTCTTTGTCTGTATTTAAACTAAAGAGCTAGAGTGATAATATATCACCTTTTCTTTACACTGTCAGTGGGAGAGAGAAAGGAGGTCAATACTGTAAATAGGTAGTTGGGAGTCTACCATAGATGCCCTCTGAAAGACTACACCAGCAGGGATTGAAGTAGATGCTGAGACTTGCAGCCAAACTTTGCCTAGAGGGTAGGGAGTCTTATGGAAGAGTCGGGGGATAGAAGGACCTGTAAGGGTCAGGAGCTCCACAGAAATAGGAACAGACTCAACAAATCTTGGCCCCGGAGGATCTCTGGAGACTGATGCACCAACCAACAACCATGCATGGAGAAGAATTAGGGCCCTGCTCAGAGGTAGTCCATAGGCAGCTCAATCTCCATATGGGATCCCTAGTAAAGGGAGCAGAGGCTGTCTCTGACATGTACTCTGTGGCCAGACCCACAAAGAAATAGGATGTAGCCCATCCTGATGAGACATGATTGGCTGGGGTCAGTTGGTAGGGGAGGATGGCTCCCCCTTTCTGAGGACTAGGGGAGGGAGATGGAAAGAAGAGGGAGTGAGGGTGAGTCTGGGATGTGAAGAGGGAGGGGGCTATGTTTGAAATATAAAGAGAATTTATTAAAAACATATACAACTATAAAAAAAAAGAATTCTTTGCTTTTCTGCTCTCAATCACCCTGACTCCCCTCAAAGCATTCAGGATAGGATTGTGCAAAGCTGTAGTCCAAAGTGCTGACAGTTCTCAAAGGTGTATTTCTTTCTGCTGCTTCTCAGCATGAAAAAAGGGTAAATGGTATACATTTCAAAAGAACATTATATCAACAGCTTTGTAAAGTCATGGTGCAAATCTCAATACACAGTCTGTTCTTAAGGACCCGTTTTTAAGTTACATGCTGGTTCTGTTGCTCCTTTGCATTGTGTTTTCAAGGGGCACAAAGATCCTAGGTCCGGAGTCTTCCACTTTACTACCATATTAAGGCAATCCCATGCTATGCCTGTTTACTAAATTTGTTGAGGTGAGTCACAACAAATGATGTTTTATTTGCTCAAATTTCTTTAGGGAGCAGTTTGTCATACAAGCTGGCACACATAGATGTGGCACAAACACACACACACACACACACAAGCACATACAAGCAAACATTGTGTACTAGCTAGCTGGAACAGCAGGAGGATGGATGGCAGGAGATGGGTTTTGATGTTTCCTGTCTTCTCTTTTGTCTTAGACAATCCTCAGACACGATGATGTCAGTCTATCTCCCCAAGAACGGTTCCAGATCTTAAGCGCTCTAGGGCAGGACATCAAAATCAACAAAAAATTTTCCAAGGCTTCTTACATGAGCCTTAGAGACGACTTCTTCCAAATGGCAGCTGACCTGGATGAATGTGGAAAAGAAGAAGCAGCCTTTATTCTCTATCATAAATTCCTCACGTGAGAACCTGCAGTTTCTATCTCCTTTTCTGGGACTGTTGTCTAATTTATGCTCCTCTCCTGTTCATGTTTGTCACATTTGCTGACAGTTACTGAAATTGACAATGTCAGGTTTTAATCATATTTCTGGCAGTTCATACACAATTTTTTTCTTCCCTATTCAAAGACACAAAGATGAAAGGTTCTATGGTCAGAAATAAAGAACTTCATGAATATGAGTTCTTTAAATTTTTTTAATTAATTACATTTTATTCACTTTGATTTCCAGCTGTAGCCCCCTCTCTGGTCCCTTTCCAATCTCACCCTCCCTCCCTCTTCTCCACCCATGCCCCTCCTCCAGTCCGCTGAATGGGGAGGTCCTCCTCCCCTTCCATTTGATCCAACTCAATTAGGTCTCATCAGGAGTAGTTGCATTGGCTTCCTCTGTGGCCTGGTAAGGCTGCACGCCCCTCATGGGGAGGTCATCAAAGGCCAGCCACTGAGTTCACGTCAGAGGCAGTTCCTGTTTCCATGACTAGGGAACCCACTTGGTCACTGAGCTGCAATGGGATACATCTGAACAGGGTTTGTAGGTTATCTCCATGAATGGTCCTTGGCTGGAGCATCCCTCTCAGAAAAGAACCATATTCCCAGATATTTTCTCTCTCCTTGAGCTCCTGTCTCCTCTTGGTCTTTCTATCTCCCCCTTCTTTTTCAATATTTCCTACACTCTGCCCATAGTTTGGCTATGAATATCAGCCTCTTCTTTGATACCCTGTAGGGTGTCCTCAAGGATCTGAGAGTCTTTTAACCCTAATTATGTGCTGTCTCCTGATTGCCAGGATGACAAACCATTTAGCTATTCTTCTCAACAGCTGATATTTGTTGGATGTGCCATTTTAAAATTACAGTAATGGCACATATCTTTCCACACACTGGGATGGAAACTGATATTGGCTTTCCAGGTGCCCTTCTGTGAACTCTAGGATCTTCTGAAATCCTGCATGCAGAAACCAATTTTCCTCTGGGCCTAATTTAAACATGTCAACATTTTCTGTACTTCTCATTCACTCTCCTTTATTCCTTTAGATTATATTTGGAAAAAATGAACATTGGCCCAAAACTCCGAAAAAGGGATGCGCACGGAAGAAGATCAAACTTCATCAAGGTGAGTCTTTGTTGCCTAAGCTGATGAACAAATATCTCCAGAGCAACCTGGAGCTACTCAAAGAAAATCCACAGATCCTGACACTTGGTGGAAAGGGGTCAGATGCTGCCTCAGACAATCAGTAAAGAGGAGAGGGATGAATGGGAATAACGTTCAAGCTGTGCATGAGTTACTGCTGCTTTTCCCAACTTATTTTATTCCACTTTATTCTCACATTAGAACTATTCTAATTCTCCATTTTGATTTTGTATTTCAGATCCTAAACATCGTTTTTGACAGGGCCGAGACTCTAAAGAGGAAACTACTAAACCAATATAACAGGGAATATGAAAAATACCTAATGGAGATGGTCAGTATGAGGAGCACAGAGACAGTGGGAGTATATGGCAGCTATTCAGCCTTTTGGATTGTCTTGTTATGTTCCATTGCAGTCTGAGAGTTAATGATTAATATCCACAATCACTTGCACATAAATGCACTTGCATCCATACCAGCCAACACACACACACACACACACACACACACACACACACACACTTACACACAATAATGGGTGGAGTGTAGAGAAGAGTGAGACTTAGCTATTACTAGAGACAGTCATATAGGAACTGAGTGGGGGGCTGCTGGCTGATTTCCACCACATCAGATTTATTGATCTGATTATGAGATATCAGACATGAACATATCTAGGTTTTGTTCATCTCTGTGATGACAAGACTTCTGAGATTTCAAGTATTTGCCTAAATCTTTTCCCTGTAGAAGCAGAAGGAGGAGGAAGCAGCAGAGCGAGCAGCCTTCGGGGAGGACATAAAATCAGGATGTTCCAGTTCTTGCACTATTTCATTTGATCCATTGTATGGACTTAAAGAAAAGAAAATTGGAGAAGTGGGACCTGGCATAACATCAACAGTAAAGGAGGCTCAACCTTCCTCACTACCAATCAAAACCTCCAGCCCACCACAGCAGTGTGCAGTAGAGGATAACACCAAGTTTGTCACCCCAAGCACATCATCATCTGCCAAAGAGCCTGGGGTAAATGACCCAGAGAAAAGCACAGGTAAGTGGCTGGCTCTTTGACCTCCTACCTCTGCCCCGAGGGAAGAGTAGTCTTGCTAGGTAGCAGAGGAGGACACTGCAGCCAGTCTTGATGAGACCTGATAAGCTGGGTCAGATGGAAGGGGAGTAGGCCCTCCCCTATCAGTGGACTTATAGAGGGGCAGGGACACATGAGGGAGGGAGAGTGGGATTTGGAGGAAATGAGGAAGGCTACAGCTAGGATATAAAATAAATAAACTGTAATTAACATTAAAAATAAATAAATAAATACATAAATAAACATGCTATTTCATTTTTTCCATTGTATGGACGTAAAGAAAACAGAAGTTGGGAAGAAGGACCTAGAACAGTAACAGCAAAGGATGCTCAACCTTCCTCAGTACCAACCCAAACCTCCAGCCCACCACAGCAGTGTGCAATAGAGGAGAATGCTAAGGTCGTCACCCCAAGCACATCAACATCTGCCGAGCAGCCTGGGGAAAATGGCCCAGAGGAAAGCACAGGCAAGTAACCACAGTTTCTGACTTGGAGAAGGCTTGTGTGGAATTGGTTCCCCATTTAAACCCAGGAATGAGCTAATTGCAAGATGAAGTTATAGTATAGAAATGCAGATTTATTGGGAGAAGCTTTTGGATACAATACTAGGGAAGAAGGGAGAGAGAAAGGGAAAAGCATGCACAGAGAGGGAATGAAGAAAGAGTGAGGAGAAGAAGAGGAGGAAAGATGCACAGAGAGTAGAGTTAGAGGAGAAAGAGAGATAAGGGAACCTAAATGTCTGGATTATATAATGAGGGGAAGCCTCTATCCCTGGGCTGGGAAGCACAGGGTAGTTGAACAGAGCTTTTCCTAACCATGCCCAGCAGCAGGTAGGGACCAAGGGATGCTGGGAAAACCTGGAGGGCAGGTGCACTTTGGTATGGTCTGAAACCTAACTATCCCCATTGCATCTGGCTCAGCCACACAGGTGTGAGTCTAGGGCTCACTAGGAAAGTTTGCACATGCTGGTGGACAGGTGTCTGAAGTTTGGAGCACTGAGCACCACCACAGAGAATGTTGCATTTCCTTGTCCATGTCCTCAGTCTTTGGCTTCCGTGGTCCAATTACACTCATCTCACAGTCACATCCAAAACTATTGCTCCATCCACTCAAGTTGGCTATATAGTCCATGGTGCCAGCTCCCAATCAGCTGTACCCAGAGCCTGGAGAAAGAAAACCGAGCTCACTTTGTGATTCCATCATGGGGAAGGACTCATGGAGAGAATCCCAATGACATTTCCTTTCTCTCCCAGACTCTCAAGATGAATTTTGCTAATGAACAGCAGGCCCTGTTTCCTAAGACTTTTCTCTCTTTTTCACTGCAGTTCAGAAAGTCGGAAGTCTACGTCCTGTGATCCTCCCTCACAATTTATGTGAGAAATTTCTAAAGTCTGCAAGGAAGAACACTAAGAAGAAAATTGAGACCTGTGGTGTTTTGTGCGGATCCATGGTAAAATTATGAAAAGTCCTTCCTGATCTGAGGTTGTTTCTTCCCCTTATCTTCCCATGACTGTCAGAGAACATATCTAGTGTCTTTGTTCATAGACTTCACCAGAAAGTAGGAACTGTGGGTGACAAGCCCTGGAAACCTTGAATTTGATGACTTTGTATTTGTTTGCTTTTCAGAATCCCTTGAACCATTTGTTTCAATGTTATAGTTAGAAATTTTCATTGTAATGGTTGCTAATGCTCTTAATTCCTGTTATTGCCAAACTGAGGCTGGAGGCTTCCTACAAGTTCAAGCCAGCTTCACAGGGAGAATGAGACATTGTCTTGAAGGACAAGGAAGCAGGCCAGCATACAAACAGACAGATAGGCAGGAATGGGGCATATAGACATGCGTGGTGACTAACTATAAAAGGAAAAGTAGGACTTAATTCCTTTTGGTACCTGCTCTGAAAACTTACTCTGGTAAGCCTTGGAATGTAAATTATAAACACCTCAGCTTCCTGAGCAGACATGTTGAGTTCTGCAGGCAGGAGTCTAGGCCTAGGATGTGCCAAGAGGGATATCTCAGGGTCATCTCAGCATCTGTTCCTTTATACAGAACCTACAAGAGCTCCCAAGATTGTGAAACACTGAGGGGAGGGAGAACAGTAAAGGTCATTCACTTGGGTGAGGGATTCACTTACTTGTGTTATGAACTAGTGGGATTGAGACTTCTAGGATATTTTAATAAGTTATTTTGTCTTGGCAGGTAGGAGAGGAATACCATATCACGCACGTAGTCATACCCCTCCAGGTAGGAGGCCCTGATTATTGCTATGCCACCAATGAAGAGGAACTGTTTTTTATCCAGGAAGAACTGGGGCTTCTCACCTTAGGGTGGATTCATGTAAGCAAATAACCTCCCTGTTGACAAGGGTCTCTTTTTTCTCTCTTAGAAACCTCCTACCTAAATCTTTCTCTGCACAGAGTCTATACACTCCACTTCATTCTTCTGTTTAAACATGCAGTCAGTAGTGTTCAGGGTGAGTCATAGGACCATTTCCTATTGTATTTATTCATTTTTTTAAATTTTACCTTTTAATCAAAGCAAGTCTACAAAGTCCCTATACCTTGAGAGTCTGGGTCAAGAAAAGTACCTTGCTTAGGATGTAAGGGAACATGGTATAGGGATCATGTCCCCACAAAATTATAAATTACAGTATTTTAAATAATACAAAGGAGTTATTTGTAATGATTGTATTTTGTATTTATGAAGAAGTACTTTCTTTTAACACACCCAAAGAGATCATACCTGTGAAGTTTTCAAGTGTTTACACTTGCTGAACATACTTCTGTTGATTTTCAAGCAAACACATCAACTTGCCTAGAGATTTCTTCTTAATGATTCTCTCATTATCAAGTACTGAAGCTCAGAGAACAAGAAGCTTTTCTTGGAATATTGAAAGGTGTAAGCCACAATCACATGGTTTATTTCTAGGTTTTAAGCTATCACATATACTCACACTCAGAACGTGAGAAGTTGAGATTTCTGAAGCAGTCTCCTGTGGCTTCATGATTTTCATACAAATTCTTACTCTTTTGCCTAACTCAATAAAATAATATGTAATAATCAAAATTTGTCTGCAAGAGAATCCATTCCCTGCCAGCTGAGGTGGAGGTCTAATAAGGAGAACAAGGAACATAGTGGGTGATGAAACAGCAACAATGTTGCAGGAATACTGGTTAGGAGGTACTCCAAAGCCACACAGCAAGGAGAGTTGAAGAATAAATCCTGCATGTGACTCACAGACAGGCTCCAGCAGGCAGATTATTCATATCTCCTCCAGGGATTTTGACCATATTGGCTAATGAATTTTACGCCATGGTAGGTAGAGACTTCAAGGTTTAGCAGATTCTTAGAAATCTGAGTACGTTGGCACCCTCATGGAATATTACCACTCAGGATGATGAGGCTACTGGATGGTGACTTCAGAACCAACCTGAGCTGAGAATAAGAATGTGCCTCAAAACAAAAGTCATCTGATGAAGTTCATGGGTATTTTTAAAATCTGTTATTAATATCATACTAAGGTGTGCATCTGATTCCTAGATTCTTGGAGAATTATGAGTCTGTTCTTGACAGAACTTGGTTAAGAGAGTACTAACACTTGAGGGAACTGTCGGATGGTATGAACATGGTTTTATCTTATTGATGTTGATTTTCTTGATTTTACTTTTTGTTTGACTTCACTTTAGATTTTCAAATGAGTGATATTTAAAATATAGCTAACTTGTGAGTGTACATACATGAATAGCACAGTTTAATAGCTCCTTGAATAAATATGATGTACATACACAACTTAAAGAAGGAAACAGGAACCTACCAGGAGTCTAGTTCCAATTCCTTCCTTCCTTCATCCAGATTGAATTTCACTTTCACCATCTATATCTGGATTTCAATAGTGGTCACATCCTACATGTGACTCCCACCATGCCAACATTTCCTGAAATGCAATGTCTAGATACATAACTTTTACCTCTGCTTTCCTTGGCTTACTATCTACAGGATTTATCCCCACTCTGCCCTGCAGTTGCCTGATGTGTTTTTACACTCTTGATCCAGTTAAAAAAGGGAGGGAAGAAAAGCAAAGAGGTGTAAATCAAGGGACATTAGTACAGTACCACATCTGAAGGGCAGAAGGGACTCCTCTTCACATAGGGGGTAATCACACGGGGTTCAGATCAGGAGTGAAGGCAGACACCTGAAGACCCAGAGAGATTGTTGAACCAATATTATTAGTGTTCATACCGAAGGTTGATGAGGAAAGACTCTCTCTGCTATTTGCAGCAGAGAAACAGATGTGGGTTAGAAGCTGACTGTCAAAACTTGAAATGGTTACCCTTTAGACATTCAGTATGAATAAGCATGGATGAATAAAAGAGTCTTGTTCTCAATAACGGAGCAGATAAAAGTGATAGAGAGATACTTAGAGTCTTTTGGGTTTTATGTGTTAGGACAAAGCAGATTGTCCCTTCTTCCTTCTCCACCTAGCAGATGAGTGTTTCTCTGGAATGATTTGAGGAATCTTAGTAGGGGCCACTTGTTGAAGTTGGTTGAGCTTGCCATTCTTGGTGGATCAGACCTGACTGACTATGCTTACTTTCAATTCTTGTCTTCTTTCATAGACCCATCCAACCCAGAGAGCATTCTTATCAAGTGTGGACCTACACACCCACTTTTGCTACCAGCAGATGCTGCCTGAGTCCATCGCAGTTGTGTGTGCCCCCAAATACAAAGAGTGAGTGTGTAAGATTCAGATCTGTAAGAGCAAAATGCTTCCATGCTGAAATTTATTTAAAATTTATCTATAGAAGGTCTTAACTGATTGCCATTCAATTAAGAGCAACATTCTAATTAATGCTAGATGCTCCTAAAAATATGTGGATATCACTGCTGATTTTCTAGGACAAACTATCAAGAAGTAACCTCAAAGACTGAGGATGAAATTCTAAACCAAACATTCTACATGAGTGTCCTCTCCTTTCATTCCTAATGTCAAGTTTTTGTGAATTCCTCAGCAGATAGAGTATTGGAAAAGCATTAAATTATCCTGTTTCCCTTGGTAAAAAAAAATACTCAGGCACACACATATATATATGTACACATACCCTGGATGTTTTCCCACAGTGATAAGAAGACTCTGAATTTAACATTTTTGTCCCTTGTTCCTCACATTATTGATCTAAATAGAACTAATATTTTTCCTGGTTCTTCTTCCTACTCATTTCTACTATTGAATCACTCTGCCCACTGTAGTTAAGGTAAATAACAATATTCAGAATGAGAGAGAGATAGACAGAGGGGGACATAGACATACAAAGGCAAGAGTAGTAAAATGAGAAATAGCATAAAAAAGAAAAAGAAAAAAGAAAGAAGAACGAGTAAAGGAGAAAGGAAAAAAGAAAAAGGAAGAAGAGAATAATGATTAGGAATAGCACCAGGAGGACAATGTCTAGGAGAAGGATAAAGATGACAGTGATGGCTTTGAATTGAAGTAGGAGGAGGTTCACAGGTTCTAAAAATGGGAAGAAGAGTTGTACAGAGAAAAGAGATAGGAGGAGGGTTGAGAAGAGAGAGTAAAAGAGTAAAAGGGAGAGAGATCTAAGAAAGGAGAGGAAACAGAAAACTAAAATTAAAGAAGGAAGAAAAGATGAGAAAAAGGTGGACAGAAGAGAGGGAAGACACCTAGGGGCATATCTAGGTTACTGAGTCTGCTTTTTCATTTCAGAATTGGAATTTTCTCACTGACACCTACTGGGATAAATGAAATTTCCTGCTGCTCCATGAGGGGGTTCCATCCTCATAGAGAGGACACTCCTCTCTTCAGCGTATGTATCTTAGTACAATGGATCAAGACCTTGGTCTGAGCCAGGACATAGAGCTGATAAGGTTTTTCATCTTTTCTGATCTACTTGGAAGTTCAGCATCATTGGTCACATTCCTAAACAACCATAATAACTATGTAATTAGAAATCAGTGGGCAGTGAAGATAAGCTTTCTCCCATTTACAACCTGGTCATTTATGTTCTATTTGGGTATTGACCCTTACTGATCCTTTTATCTCATATCTGTTGATTTTAATATAACCTACTTTCCAGGGTTCTTGAGAGAAAAATGGAAGGAAGACTGGGGTGTACATCAGGGTCAGAATGTGAGGTCAGCATGAGTGAGACCCTGGATTCTATCTCCAGTATCATGGGGAAAAGAAGTAACAGACAGAGTATGGAATCCATTAGTTTAAGCAATGCTTATTACATGTTACCTTGTTCTTCACCAGTATCAGTTACTAAGTTTCAGTTAGAGATCTGTAGAAAGGAAAGGCCATGTAAGATAGATAAATTAAGCATCTTTTATCCTGGGATCCTGCCTAGGTATTAGGGTTCTCACCTGCCTAGGGAGGTGTTTTCTTCTCTCATGTTGTGTTTAGTGATATCACACTCAGTATGATCAGATTTATCTCCATGTCAGATCAGCCTCAAGTCAATGAGATTCTGGCACTTTGTATCAGCCTGGACCCTTCCACAGAGTTTACATTTATAGGAAATGAAGCAACATAGTGAAAGGACAAGAACCTGCCTCATGAAGTATAAAAGGTCTAGAGATGAAGCCGTAGAGATCCAATGAGGTTTAAGATTCTGGGGTCGTATTGATTAATCCTTGTGACTTTGTTTTACATATGAATACCCTCAAGGACTATTATATGGTTATCTCCACAGCTCCAAGATTACTGGTTCCTTTTAATAAAGATATTTTTGACAACATGCTCTGGAAAACATGTCCAAAGATATATGGGTAGACACTGACTCTGTCTATAAGGAGTACTGTTTCCCAGACCTTTGTCCATGTATCTCACTGACCTCACAATCTCACCTCTAAGCTACGAACTACTGACCTTCAGAGAGGCTCTCATATTATAGGCTTATGTCTGGGGACATGGCTCAGTTGGGGAAGAGCTTGTGTTTCAAGCAGAAGGTCCTGGATTCAACTTGCAGCATTTCTGAAATATGCCATGATGGCACAGCTCTGGGAGCAAATGGCAGGAGGATAAGTTCAGAATTCTCCATGACTACTACCAAGGTTACATGGTCTAGACTAGGTCACAAGAGCCATTCTTTGGTATAAAATTAGAAGTATAAGTTGTTTCAAACAGGACTTTTCCATTTTTTGACCCTTTTTACGTTTCTTCAATTGCAGGATTGTGGCCATGTCACCACCAAGAACACCACAGTGATGATCACTGATTTACGATGAGTATAATCCCACTAACCAACATCTGTTGGAACCTGTTTGTCTGTGTGTGTGTGTGTGTGTGTGTGCCTGCATGTATTTTGTGTATGTGAGGAGCACACAGATATGTATTCATAGAGTGGTTACATATCTGTGTGTGTGTTCAACTTATGTCATGTACGTTACTTGTATGTAGTGTATGTTACATCTGTGTCCTATAAGTTCACAATGTGTGTATGGATGAACACTGTGTTCATTCTTTGTTCTGTAGATTTATTGTTTTGACTTATATGACATGAGGAGTTTATTTTCTGGTCTAGTCTATTTGTTGTTCTGTAGACCTTCTGTATGTTTATGGACACCTATTTCTTAAGTTAGGAAAAATTTCTTCTATGATTTTCTTGAAAATATTTTCTGGACCTTGGAGCCTGGAATCTCCTTTTTCATCTACTCCTATTTTTCTTAGCTTTTGTCTTTTCATGGCATCCTTGATTTCTTGTCTCTTTTGTGTTTGAAACTTTTCTGATTTTACTTTTTCTTTGAGAGATGTATCAACTTCTGCAAGTGTATCTTCAGCACCTGAGATTATCTCTTCCATCTCTTGTATTCTGTTGGTGATGCTCACCTTTGTGCTTTGATCTTTTCTCTATGTTCTCCAGCTACAGGGTTTTCTCTGTGTTTTCTTTATTGAGTCTAATTCTGTTTTCATGTCTTCACCATTTCCTTCATCTGTGTGAATGTGGATTCCTGTCTTTCCAGGATGCCTCTATTTGTTGTTGTTGTTTAATCCTTTTTATATACCGCTACATGTGCCTCTCCTTGTTTGGCTATATTTTCCTCTATTTCTTTGAGAGCTCCATTCTTTTCCTATTTATGTGCCTCTAATAACTGGATAAGGATAGATTTGATATCATTTTCCTGTGTTTCTGATGAATTAGCATATCCTTTGACATTTGGGGTTGCTCTTGAAGCCATGATGTCATGATATTGGTTGGATGTGTTCTTATACTGGCCTCTAGCCATCTGCTTATCTGGCAACTTCCCTGTTTCTTCCTGGAGTCTGTACTTCAGACTGGGTTCATATGTTCCTGATGTCTGGAATATCACTCAGGAAGATGAGAGAGGTTCACCTTTTAATAGTGGATGGTGATGTTTCAGCTATAGCTAAGGGAAGATTGTTGCAGGTGCATGTGTGCAAGTGCAGGTATGTGCATGGAAATGTGCCCTGAAGAACAGGGTTTTAGGGTGGGTACATGTCTGGAAGCTTTAGTACAGGAGGGGGTGCATGTGCTGGCACTGCTCACAGACTCAACACATATGGGCAGGTATTCTGAATACCTCAATGGCCTACAGGCCTGTCTTACTGACCTCCTGGTATTCAAATCTGTCTGGGCTCAAGGAATCATTTGCCTGGACTCCACTGATAGACCCAGAGTACATAGGCTTCAATGGTGAGAATGCTGTCCAAGAATCTCTCTGTTGCCCACAGTGTGGGTGTGGTTGGGAGGGATCCCATGTCTGGCTTCTAGAGTACATAGACCTTGGATCTAGGGCTCTGCATGCACTCACTTGAAGGCACAAACACTCTCTTGAAGGCATAATCGGAAAGGACAGGTTTTCCCCCTGTTCTCTACTCTCAGATTTGGGCCTGTATGGGCAAATGAGATTGTAGGAGATCTGTCAGCTCAGTGCTGTCCACTGTTTGTCTTCCAGGCAGGGAGACCCATAATTGGGGTAGCCACCTCTGAGTTATCAGCCACCTGGAGGCATCTGTTTGGGGCAACTACTGCTGCCTCTGACAAGCAGAGAGGCCTCTGCTTGGGACAAGAAGTGCAGGGGGTTGAATATTCACCACTCTCAGTCCCTGGAGACAACCATGTGTGACTTGATCAAAACTGTCTGTGCTCAAGGGTTGTTCCCTCTTGCCCAGGAAGCCTCAATGTTGATGTTATGTCTTCAGTTGCCCCTCCACTCATCAATTTCAAAGTATTGGATCCTGTGGTGGCAGGTGGCTGTATGTGCCACCCAATTCTGCAGTCAGTTGTACAGGCTATACAGACTCCCCTTGCAGAAGACTGTAACAGCCTCCCAATTCTGCTGCAAGGCACGCAGTTGTGCGGGTCTCCCAGTGGACACTGTAAGGGCCTCCCTGGTCTTCAGCAGAGGTGGGATGGTGGAAGCTAGCCTTCCAGGAACCTCCATGCTCTGTGACTGAGACAACAGAAGTGGCTACAACAAGTAAGGGTCTCCCAGACCAGTGGACAAACAGTGGACACCACTGAGCTGACAGATCTGCTGCACTCTCAGTCTCAACAGACCCAAATCTGAGAGGAGAGAACAGGGGGAACCCCTGTGCTTTCTGATTAGGCCTGAATTAGTGAGTGTGCCTTCAAGTGAGTGCATGCAGAGCCCCAGATCCAGGGTCCCTCTACGATAGAAGCCAGATATCAGATCCCTGCCACCCACAACCCAATGTTTACATGTGTGTTCTTGGGACAGCATTCTCCACATTGAAGCCTCTATTCTATGGGCCTAACATGGGAGTTGAGGCAAACAATTCCTGGAGCCCAGACTCATCTAAATAGCAGTAGGACTATTAAACAGGCCTATAAATCATTGAGGTATTCAGGGCACCTGCCCATGTGCATTGTATCTGTGAACAGCGCCAGCATCCACACCTCCTCCTGTGCTTACAACCCACAGTCCAGGCATCTACACACTTTAGCATCGTGTCCTTCAAGGCACACTTCCATTCACATGAACGGAATTCACCCTCCTTCACTTGTGCACCTGACCCTGTGACCTTCCTCCATTAGCTACAGCTGAAATACCAACATCCACTCCCATATGGTGGGCCACTCTCATTCTTCCTGAAGAATACTACAGACACTGGAGAAAGATGGAACCAATCTGAAGTACAGACTCCAGGAACAAACAACAAAGAATTTAAATAATCAGATGTCAAGAAGTCAGCGTAAGTACACATCCCAACAAAAATCTGGACATCAAGGCTTCACCAGTAACTCCCAAAATCAATGGACATTCTAATTCATTGGGAACACAGGAAAATGTTCTCAATTCTAGGCTTATCCAGATATTAGAGGCACATAAAGAAGAAACAAACAAAGCTCTCAAAGAAATACAGGCAAATACAGCCAAACAAATAGAGGCACAAGTAGAGGTACTTGTAGTGGCATATAGAGAGGAATCGAACAACAACAAAAAAATAGAGGCCATCATGGAAAGACAGAAATTCACATTTAAACAGATGAAGGAAATGGTGCAAGAAATGAAAACAGAATTAGAATCAAGAAAGAAAACATGGAGAAAACCCTGGAGATGGAGAATTAGAGAAAATATCAGAAAGCACAAAGGTGAGCATCACCAACAGAATACAAGAGATGGAAGAGAGAATCTCAGGTGCTGAAGATGCACTTACAGAAATTGATATGTCTCTCAAAGAAAAAGTAAAACTGGAAAAGTTCTAACCACAAACATCTAAGAAATCAAGGATGCCATGGAAAGACAAAATCAGGCAATAATAGGAATAGACAAAAAAGAAGATTCCAGGCTCCAAGGTCCGGAAAATATTTTTAAGAAAATCATAGGAAAAAAGTTCCCCAAGTTAAAGAAAGAAATGTCCATAAACATAGAAAAGGCCTACAGAACATCAAATAGACTAGACCAGAAAATAAACTCAAGTCACGTAATAGTTAAAACACTAACTCTACAGAACAAAAGAAAAATATTAAAAGCAGCAAAGGATAAAGTCTAAGTACCATATAAAGGCAGACCTATCGGAATCACACCAGACTTCTCAACAGAAACTATGAAAGACAGAAGAGCCTGGGAAGATATTATGCAGATTCTAAGAGACCACAGATTCCTACCCAGACTGATATACCCAGCAAAGCTTTCAATCAGCATTGATGGAAAAAACAAAATATTACATTGCAAAAATTAACTTATACAGTATCTACACAGCAACCCACCTCTATAGAAGTTAATACAAGGAAAACTCCAATCCAACAAAAACTTCTATGCCCAAGAAAACACAGGATATAGACAACTTCACAACAAAACAATAAAGGAAAACAAGCCTTAAAACACAAAAACACAGTAACACCACCAACTCCACAATAAAAGGAAATAGTATTCATTGGTCACTATTTTCTATCACCATCAACGGACTTAAGTCTCCAAAAAACAAACAAACAAACAAACAAACAAACAAAGAAACAAACAAAAAACCCACAGACTAAGAGAATGTTTTTGTAAACAGGATCCAACATTCTCCTCCATCCAAGAAACAGAACTCTGTAACAAAGATCAACACTACCTCAGAGTAGCAGGCTGGAAAAAAATGTTTTTCAACCAAATGTATCCAGAATATAAGCTGGGGTTGTTATCCTAATATGTATTAAAATAGACTTTCAATCCAAATTAATCAAAAAAGATGAGAAGTGGCACTTCATTCTCATCAAAGGAAAAATCCACCAGGAGGATTTTGATGTTCAGAATCACAATTCTGAACATCTGTGCCCCAAATATAAGACCACTTACATTTGTAAATGAAACATTATAAAATCTTACATTACACATTGATCTCAACACCCTGATAGTGGGAGACTTCAATACTCCATTCTCACCAAGGGACAGATCATCTAGACTGAAGGTATATAGGGAAATAATGACACAGATTTCCTAAATCAAATGGACCTAATAGAGGTCTACAGAACTTTCACTCAAACTCAAAGGAGTATATATTCTTTTCAGCACTTCATGGAACTTTCTTAAAAATTAACCATATATTCGGTCACAAAGGAAGCATCAACAGATACACAGAGATCCAAATAATCCCTTGTATCTCTTTAGACCACCATGGACTAAAACTAGACCTCAACAACAGAAATAACAAAAATCCTACATGCCCATTGAAACTAAACAATTCTCTACTCAGTGACAGCTTGGTCAGGGATGAAATAAAAGAAGAAATTAGAGATTTCCTAAAATTCAATGAAAATGAAGGCACAACTTACCCAAACATATGGGACATAATGAAAGCAGTGCTGAGAGAAAAGCTCATAGCACTAAGTGTCTCCAGAAAGAAGTTTGAGAAGAAGCTTGAGACAGCATACAAGCAACTGAGGGCACACCTAAAAGCCCTCAGGGGAAAAAAGACGCAGTCACACCGAAGAGTAGTAGACTGTTTGAAATAAACTCAGAGCTGAAATCATTGATTTAGAAACAAAGAAAACAATACAAAGAATCAGTGACACCAAGAGCTGGCTCTTTCAGAAAATCAACAAGATAGACAAACCCTTAGTCAAACTAACTAAAAGGCAGAGACTCTACAAATCAGCAAAATCAGAAATGAAAAGGGTTACATAAGAGATAGTGAGGAAATCCAAATAATAATTTGGTCTTACTACAAAAGCCCATATGCCATAACATTTGAAAACCACACCATTTTCATCACTGTCAATCTGCATTAAGTTTTCAAATTAATTTCTACATGGTACAAAAAATTTTTCTGCAAGATTTTTTTTAACCATTTTAGTTCTTTGTTTTTCCACACTCATTTTTGAATTAGTTTGTCAATATTTATGATTATTTTAAGTTTTTATTGGTTATGTTAAACCTATAAATCAATTTGGTGAATACTGAATTGTTAAGATTATCAGTCTTCTAGTTAACATGTTCAACTCTCATTTCTGTGTGCTTTTCATAGTCTTTTTCATTTGAATAATTTTTGATACATGTAGCCTGGACATAATTGTCAGATTCTAAGACATGTGATATTTGTTTTGTTGTTGTTTATTGGGTCCTTCCCTGGATGGCCATATAGTTGGTCCTCCTTGACAGGTTAGTCTGCAGAGGAAATAAGGAGTCTGAAGAGTAGAAGGAAAAGTGAGTTAGGCAATGATCAAGGGAATCTCATAGCTCTGACTGACTAGCAACCAGGTGTTTATTTATTTATGCATATTTCACAGAACAAAGAAAGACATTATTATCAAATGAATACAGATTATGTGTTTGATTTTTCATTATGTGTCCAAGGTTCTAAGTTCAGTCACCATTAGAAAATACAAACAAAATAGATTTTGTTGTTATTATCAGCCTTTTAACTCCAGTTTAAAGAATCTAAAAAATAACTTCTTCAAAGCAAACACATTTATTATAATGCAGCCTGTTTTGAGTTTGGTAGTCTTTGCAGTTTTAAAGCCCTCCAGATAAACAGAAATGATCTGAACTGGTCTTGCAAATACTAATACCTAACTTGTTTTACTGTATGTTTCATCATCTTCGCTTTAAAGTAGGAACAGTTTAATTTAGTTAATCAACCTTAATTACTGTGTTCTATTCTTCCAGCGATGTATCCTGTATGGCCTCCTATATTTAAACTACATTTTCAGAGAGCTCTAAGCTTCTAATAACATAAAAAGTGCCTTGAATCTGTAAGCTATTCTCCTGGCTAGTCAGAGGGTCTCTCTTTATCCTGCACCAAGTACACTGTTTGAATTTGCTCACGGGCAAATAACCCAGGAAGATTCCTGGAAAAATGGCTTTATCTATCTGCTGATCTGTGCTTAATAATCTTAAATTCTCTACAAGAAAGACTTCAAAGTAGTGGACAGATAAAGGTAACTTTAGAATTGTCCTAAAAAGACAATCATATTTTTTTCATAAAGAGACATAAAATGAATCATGCAGAAAGTCCCCAAGAACGCAACACACAGAGACCACAACTCAAAAGTTAGAAATAGAATGACAGTAAAAGGTACATTCAGCTCAGCTTTGCTGGAATTGTGCCAAGCATCTGTGCTGGGTTCATGACTCCCACAGTTTTTTGATAAATGGTCTGACTGTGCTGGTTTTGCTGATCATGAATTGGTAATTTTTTTAATACTTCAGCTTTTCTATTCCTGGATTATAGGCATGGACTGCCATGCCAACCTGTGTTTTATTCTTTTTGATATGCATTGTACTGCTTTTAATTTTGACTTCCATTTTGTTGTAGTCGATAGAAACAGATTTCTATGCATAGGTCTTATGTTGAAGCCTATATCCAAAACTTGTATGTTAGTTTTAGAAAATCTTCTTTTTATGAAATTCATTTTTGTTTTATACATGGGAGTGATTTGTCTGCATGTTTCTTTATGCACCATTTGCATGACTGGTGCTGGCAGAAGCCAGAAGAGGGCACTAAATCTCCTTGAACCTGAGTTATAGTTGATTGTGTCCTGCTATGTAGATGCTGGGAACAGAACCTGGATCATTTTGAAGAGCAGCAAGTGCTCTTAACCACTGAGCCATTCCTCAAGTCCTCAGAATTTTTTCAGGTTTTTTTTTAATGTTCTGCACAGATAATTTTTAGTTCTTTAGGGTATTTTAACAAAGTATAGCAGTTTTGGATGGCCCAATCATAATTCATTTCTCATGTTCTGGGAAAAGTCTGAGATCATGACCTTGGAATTAACTATTTCTTTCCTTGGTTGTAAAATGGTCAATCTAAAAGTGTCTTCATGCCATCTTTTGTCCTGTGTCCTAAATGTTTCATTCAAGGATACTTTATATTATAAGAATCTGGATCAACTAAGTTACTTCATTTACTATTTTCTTTAAAGACTTTATCTCTAAAAAGAGTAACTTTCTTGGAAAATAAAACTTTATGTGAATTTTGAAGACCATCATACAGGGAGTCCCAGCATACTCACCATTGAACTGTTATTTCTTCAGTATATCTATTATTGTTTTTTCTTTCAGACTATTAATTTATTAATCCAGGATGGACTTGAACTTAAGATTTTCTCACTTCTGCTTCCCAAGGGCTAGAATTGTAACTGTCACCATACTCAATTATCTCATACATTTTGATTGGCTCTTTTATTTCTATTGATAGGAGAAGAGATGGGTTATAGCTCGGTTTGTAGAGAGTTTACCTAGCATGAAAATCCCTGGGATTGGTACTCAGTGCTTTATGAACTCCTAGCATTTAGGAGTTGTAATTTGGAAGATTGACAATTCAAGGCTATCTTTGTGTATGAGTGATTTTGAGCCTCGTCTGTGCTTGAACAGTTCAGTAGAGAAATGCTAATACTTTGTTAGTTAGTAAAGGACTCTAATAAATATATTTTATGAATGTAACTTTAATAAAAAATAAGAACTATTCTTTTTAGTTTTGTACTAATATTTGTAAGGTGCAAGCTGTGGAGGTGGTCAGAATGTAGTCAGACTTGATATGAGAATTAGGGTAGAAATCTACTTGAATCAGAATTTGAATCCATTAGAGGGGGCAATCCCGTGGGCGGGGCAATCCTTATGTTGGTCTTTGAAACATTCTTGACTGTCAACAAGTCTGTAGCTTCTTCCTGTGGTGTATCGGTATTGAATATTTTGGTGATAAGATTTTGACCATGAAATTATTACTTGAAGAATAATCTCAATATTTCTTTAAATAGCTAACATTTATGATAATACCTATTCTTTTGATCTTATATTAATTTATTGATTTCTGAAACTACAGGAAAATGCTGGAAGTGATAGTCACAGAATAGAAAAGGAGTCAGAAATATCAGTTGTAAATGTTTTTATTTCCTCAGATGAGGGGATAAAATAAGAATGATTCCCAAGCCTTTCTATTGCTTTTTGACCTCTCCCTGTCTGGATCAACTCAGCTGTTCTGACCTAAACTTTTCTCCAAGCTGACTGATTGAAATTGGCCTCTCTTGACTTCTGACTGAATTACCCTCCTGGCTTCACAGTAATTCTTCTGACTTTTCCTCCTTCTCTGGCTTATTCTTTTGTCACTCTTGTCCAGCTTGTTCTCTCTGCAAGCTGTGTCTGTAAAACTGGTTTAGTAAGAAACTCCCCTCCCCTCCTTTTCTCTCCTCTCCTCTCCTCTCCTCTCCTCTCCTCTCCTCTCCTCTCCTCTCCTCTCCTCTCCTCTCCTCTCCCTCTCCCTCTCCCTCTCCCTCTCCCTCTCCCTCTCCCTCTCCCTCTCCCTCTCCCTCTCCCTCTCCCTCTCCCTCTCCCTCTCCCTCTCCCTCTCCCTCTCCCTCTCCCTCTCCCTCTCCCTCTCCCTCTCCCTCTCCCTCTCCCTCTCCCTCTCCCTCTCCCTCTCCCTCTCCCTCTCCCTCTTCTCTTCTCTTCTCTTCTCTTCTCTTCTCTTCTGCCTCGCCTCGCCTCGCCTCGCCTCGCCTCGCCTCGCCTCTTCTCCCTACACTGCTTTTAAGTAGCATTGCCTTCCTGTCCTGTTCTTGTGAGAGTTGTAGGTATCTTATCTCTCATTCATTTTGTCATTTTTTTCTGATTTATCACTTTGTCTACCTTTCAATTAGATAACACAAACAAATTTGGCTGCTTCCTCCTATAAACTAACCTTACATTTATTGTTTGGGATTAAAGATGTGTACTAAGTAAATGTCAGTATTACAGCCAGAACATACTGTAATTTAGAGTGTGTCTGCATTCCAATCAAATCACATAGACCGAGAAGGCCTTTGGATATGGTCTTTGGCCAGGGCAGCCATGTTGCTGGATTAAAATTCCTCTACAGTCAGTGTATAGTGTTCTCTTGATATTCTCACTGTTAATGCTATGGCAGGAGGAACTGTGAAGGCACACAGTGGGCAGGGAATCAAGTCAAATTGGTAATGCTTAACCTACTACAAAAGAAAAAGGTCTCACTGATGGGGAAAAGGGAGGCACCAGACAAAGGATGTCTAGACAAAACAATATTTCCTATGCAAATAAAGCTATAATATAAGTGTCGTTGAAGGATCATTAGAAGCAAATTTTCTTAGAAATGATCCTTATTGAAAAGCATTAAAATTTTTTTTTGTGCATTGATCTGAGAATGATCAACTAGGATAAAATAAAGACTCTTTGAGAATAAATTTTTACCAAACCCTCTGTAGAGTGCAGGGAATCATATGAAAGAAGGGGAGTTAGTATGATATGGAAAGGATAGGAGCTCTACAAGGACCAAATATATCCGGGCACAGGGTCTTTTCTGAGACTGACACTCAACCCAGGACCATCTATGGATATAACATAGAACTTCTGCTTGGATGTGGCCCGGGGTAGCTCAGTAACCCGTAGTTTTCCAAAGTAGGGGGAATGAGGACTATTTCTAACAGGATCTCAAGGGCAGGCTCTTTGACCCCCCCCCCCCCCCACAGTGGAGGAGCAGTCCTGTTAGGCCACAGAGGAGGACTTTGCAGCCAGCCCTGAATATGCCTGATAAAACAGGGTCAAATGAAAGGGGAGGAAGTCCTCCCCTATCAGTGGACTTGGAAAGGGGCAGGGAGGAGACCAGGGAGGGAGTGTGGGGTTGGGTAGGGAATGAGGGAGTGGGATACAGCTGGGACACAGAGTTAACAAAATGTAACTAAAAAGAAAAATAAAATTAAAAAAAAGAGAGAATAAATTTTTATCCCCACAGGCATTTTTTTTCTTCATTATGCTCAATAATCCAGAAAGGTTCCTTCACAGTTTGATCTGATCATAATAAGGCAGAGTAGGGGATGGAATTTATAAATGCCACCCAAACATAGGTAGTGCCTTGAAGCCTTTTGCTGTAAATCTTGTTTTGAAGTTAATTGAAGAAAAGTGCTGGACAAGACAGCAAAGAAAGGATTAAGTTTCTATGAAAATGTGCAGTTTTCTCTTATCATTTATCATCGAATACAACTGAAGTGATATCTCTCTACTATATAATTATCTGCTAGTAGGGATATTTGGACTGATTAGTATTCTACTTTTTAGCAGGTTTTATATTACCTGAGTAGGCACAGTATTAGAAAGCATGCACAAAGACATTGTGACAAAAATCATGTTTCCCTCAAGGAACTTAATGGCTCACTTAAAAACCCTAGAAAAACAAGAAGCAGACACACCAAAAATGAGTAGACAGCTGGAAATAATCAAACTCAGGGTTGAAATCAATCAATGAGAAAGAAAAAAAATTCAAAGAATCAATGAAAGCAAAAGCTGATTCTTTGAGAAAATCAACAAGATAGACAACCCTTAGCCAAGCTAACTAAAAGGCAGAGAGACTGCATCAAAATCAACAAAATCAGAAATGAAAAGGGGGACATAACTACAGACACTGAGGAAATCCAAACAATCATTAGGACTTAGTTCAAAAGCCTATATGCCACAAAATTTGAAAATCTAAATGAAATGGACAATTTTCTTGATCAATTAGACTTACCAAAGCTGAATAAGGACCAGGTAAATCAATCAAATATTCCTATATCCCCCAAGGAAATGGAAGTGGCCTTTGAAAGTCTCCCGTCCAAAAAAAGCCAAGGACCAGATGGTTTCAGTGCAGAATTCTACCAGACCTTCAAAGAAGAGCTAACTCTGGTTCTCTTCAAGCTATTCCACAGAATAGAAAAAGAAAGAACATTAAAAAACTCATTATATGAAGCCACAGTCACCTTGGTACCTAAACCACACAAAGATCCAACAAAGAAAGAGAATTTTAAGTCAATCTCCCTTATGAACATTGATGCAACAATACACAACAAAATACTTGCAAACTGAATACAAGAACACATCAAAGATATCATCCACTATGACCAAGTAGGCTTCAACCCAGATATGCAGGGGTGTTTCAATATATGGAAATCCATCAATGTGATCCACCATATTAACAAACTGAAAGAAAAAAACCACATGATAATCTCCCTAGATGCTGAAAAAGCCTTTGACAAAATCCAACATCCATTCATGTTCAAAGTATTGGAGAGATCAGGGGTACAAGGCACATATCTAAACATAGTAAAGGCGATATACAGCAAGCCTATAGCCAACATCAAACTGAACTGAGAGAAACTTAAAGCAATCCCACTGAAATCAGGGACAAGACAAGGCTGCCCGCTCTCTCCATATCTCTTAAACATAGTGCTGGAAGTCCTTGCTAGAGCAATAAGACAGTTGAAGGAGATCAAGGGGATACAAATTGGAAAGGAAGAAGTCAAATTATCACTATTTGCAGATGATATGATAGTATACGTGAGTGACCCCAAAAACTCTACCAGGGAACTCCTACAGCTGATAAACACCGTCAGCAAAGTGTCCGGATACAAAATTAACTCAAAAAAATCAGTAGCCCTCCTGTATACAAAAGACAAAAGGGCTGAGAAAGAAATTAGGGAAACAACACCCTTCATGATAGCCACAAATGACATAAAGTAACTTGGAGTAACCCTAACGACGTAAGTCAAAGACTTGTATGAAAAATATTTCCAGTCTCTTAAGAAAGAATTAGAAGTAGATATCAGAAGATGGAAAGATCTCTAATGCTCATGGCTTGGCATGATTAACATAATAAAGATCTTACCAAAAACAAACTACAGATTTAATGCAATTCCCATCAAATTACCAACACAATTTTTACAGACCTTGGAAGAAAACTTCTCAACTTTATATGGAATAACAAGTAACCCAGAATTGCTAAAACAATCCTCTACAATAATATCTTCTGGAGGTATCTCCATCCCTGATCTTAAGCTGTACCATAGAGCAACAGTTATAAAAACTGCACGGTACTGGCATAGAAACAGAATGGTGAATCAATGGAACTGAACAGAGGACCCAGAAATACACCCACACACTTATGGACACCTGATCTTGATAAAGATGCCAAAACCATACAATGGAGAAAAGATAGCATCCTCAACAAATGGTGCTGGTCTAACTGGATGTCTAAATGTAGAAAAATGAAAATAAATCTATACTCATCACCCTGCACAAAACTGAACTCCAAGTGGATCAAAGACCTCAATGTAAAACCAGACATATTAAATCGGTTAGAAAAAAAAAAAGTGGGGAATACCCTTGAAGTCATTGGCACAGGAGACAACTTCCTGACAGAATACCAACTGCGCAGGCTCTCAGATCAACAATCAATAAATGGGACCTCATGAAACTGAAAAGCTTCTGTAAATCAAAGGACACCGTCACCAAAACAAAATGAATGCTAACAGATTGGGAAAGGATCTTCACCAACCCTTTATCTGACAGAGGACTAATATCCAGTATATAGAGAGAACTAAAGAAGCTGAAAAGCAGCAAACCAAGTAATCCAATTAAAAAATTGGGAACAGAGCTAAACAGAGAACTCTTTGTAGAGGAATATCGAATGGCAGAGAAACACTTAAAGAAATGCTCAATGTCATTAGCCATCAGGGAAATGCAAATCAAAATGACCCTGAGATTTCACCTTACACCCATCAGAATGGCCAAGATGAAAAACTCAAGTGACAACACATCCTGGAGATGTGTGGAGGAAGGGGAACTCTTCTCCACTGCTGGTAGGAATGTAAACCTATACAACCACTCTGGATAACAATCTGGCACTTTCTCAAACAACTAGGAATAGTGCTTCCTCAAGATCCAGCCATACCACTCCTAGGCATATATCCAAAAGAGCCTCAAGTACACAATAAGGACATTTGCTCAACCATGTTTGTAGCAGCTTTATTTGTAATAGCCAGAAGCTGGAAACAGCCCAGATGCCCCTCAACTGAAGAATGGTTGCAGAAATTGTGGTACATCTACACAATGGACTATTACTCAGCAATGAAAAATAAGGAAATCATGAAATTTGCAGGTAAATGGTGGGACCTAGAAAGGATCATCCTGAGTGAGCTTTCCCAGAAGCAGAACGACTCACATGTTATATACTCACTCATGTAGTCATATAACATAGGATAAACCTACTAAAATCTGTCCATCTAAAGAAACTAATCAAGAGTGAGGACCCCGACTAAAATGCTCTATCCCCATCCTGAAAGGCAAAGAGGTTGGGCATCATAAGAAGAAGAAAACAGGAAACAACCTAGGAAACTGCCACAGAGGGCCTCTGAAAGCCTCTGCCCTGCAAACTATCAAAGCAGACGCTGAGACTTATGGGCAACTGTTGGGCAGAGTGCATGGAATCTTATGTAAGGAGTGGGAAATAGTAAGAGCTGAAGAGGACTGGAACCACACAAGGAGAACAACGGAACCAGAAAATTTGAACACAGGGGACTTCCCAGAGACTCATACTCTAACCAATGACTATTCATGGAGATAACTAGAACCCCTGCACAGATGTAGCACATGACAGTTCAGTGTCCAAGTGGATTCCATAGTAATGTGAAGAGGGACTGCCTCTGACGTAATCTGATTGGCCTGCTCTTTGATCACTTCCCTCTAAGGGAGGAGCAGCCTTACCAGGTCACAGAAAATGACAATGCAGCCACTCCTGATGTGATGTGATAGACTAAGATCAGAAGGAAACAGAAGAGGACCTCCCCTCTCAGTGGACTTGGGGAGGAGCATGTGTGAAGAAGGGGAATGGAGGGTGGGATTGGGAAGGGAGGGGGGAGGGACTTATGGGGGGATACAAAGTGAATAAAGTATAATTAATAAAAATAAAAAAAAATTTAAAAAATCATGTTTCCCTCATTTTAGGAGAAAACAAGAGGGTTTTATGGATAGTGTCTGACCAATCTATATTTTGAGGATGATGGGACGGGATAAGAAAAATGGATTTAGGGTTTGAAACAAAGTTACTCATAATCCTTATGATCACTAATTTTAAATTCACTCAAAATCACATAATTTAAAATTTTTCATAGATTTAGAAAATAAATTAGAATTGAACAGTCTAAATATCTATGTGTACCTCTTTAAATTTTAATGTTTATGTATCCATAGCACTTCCTGCTAGGAACACACTCTCTGGATTTACCAATAATTTTTCCAGAAAAATATTTTGTTGTTTATGACTTAGTTTGAATAATTTTTCATCTCTAATATTTTGGTTTCTCAAGGCACAGGTAGTTATTTCTGTTCCATTCCATTCATAAAATCTAATCGAGTTGTAATATGTTTATATTTTTACATAAGTGTGTGGGTTTTTTGGGGGGTTTTCTGTTCGATTCCATTATTCCACCATTCTGTTCCTATGCAAGTACCATGCAGTTTTTTTTTTTACTGTTGCTCTATAGTAGAGCTTAAGATCAGGGATGGAGATACCTCCAGAAGATCTTTTATTGTAGAGGATTGTCTTAGCAATTCTGGGTTTCTTATTATTCCATATGAAGTTGAGAATTTTTCTTTCCACATCTGTAAAGAATCATCTTGGTAATTTGATGGGAATTTATATAGATTGCCTTAGTAAGATGGTCATTTTTACTATGGTAATCCTGCCAAGCCTTGAAGATGGGAGATCTTTCCATCTGCTGATATCCTCTTCTAATTCTTTCTTCAGAGATTTGAAATTCTTTTCATACAAGTCTTTGACTTGCTAGGTTAGGGTTGCACCAAGGTACTTTATGTCATTTGTGGCTATTATGAAGGGTGTTGTTTCCCTAATTTCTTTCTCAGCCCTTTTGTCTTTTGTATATTGGAGGGCTACTGATTTTCTGGAGCTAATTTTGTATCTGGCCACTTTGTTGAAGGTGTTTATCAGCTGTAGGAGTTTCCTGGTAGAATTTTTGGGGCCACTCACCTATACTATCATATTATCTACAAATAGTGATACTTTGACTTCTTATTTTCCAATTTGTATCCCCTTGATCTCCTTCAACTGTCTTATTGCTCTAGCAAGGACTTCCAGCACTATGTTGAAGAGATATGGAGAGAGTGGGCATTCTTGCCTTGTCCCTGATTTCAGTGGGATTGCTTTAAGTTTCTCTCCATTTAGTTTGATGTTGTCTATAGGCTTGTTGTATATTGCCTTTACTATGTTTACATATGTGCCTTGTATCCCTGATCTCTCCAATACTTTAAACATGACTGGATGTTGAGTTTTGTCAAATGCTTTTTCAGCATCTAAGGAGATTATCATGTGGTTTTTTTTCTTTCAGTTTGTTAATATAGTGGATCACATTGATGGGTTTCCATATATTGAAACACCCCTGCATGCTTGGGATGAAGCCTACTTGGTCATAGTGGATGATATCTTTGATCTGTTCTTGTATTCAGTTTGCAAGTATTTTGTTGAGTATTTTTGCATCAATGTTCATAAGGGAGATTGGCCAGACATTCTGTTTCTTTGTTGTGTCTTTGTGATTGTTTAGATACTAAGGTGACTGTGGCTTCATAGAATGAGTTTGGTAGTGTTCTTTCTGTTTCTGTCTTGTGGAATAGTTTGAAGATAACTGGAGTTAGCTCTTCTTTGAAGGTCTGGTAGAATTCTGTTGAAACCATCTGGTCCTGGGATTTTTTCGGATGGGAGACTTTGAAGACTGCTTCTATTAATTTGGGGGATATAGGACTAGTTTATTGATTTACCTGGTCTTGATTCAGCTTTGATAAGTGGAATCGATGAAGAAAATTGTCCATTTCATTTAAATTTTCAAATTTTGTGGCATACAGAATTTTGAAGTAAGTCCTAATGATTGTTTGGATTTCCTCAGTGTCTGTAGTTATGTCCCCCTCTTCATTTCTGAAATTTGTTGATTTGAATGGTGTCTCTCTGCCTTTTAGTTAGCTTGGCTAAGGGTTTGTCTATCTTGTTGATTTTCTCAAAGAACCAGCTCTTGGTTTCATTGATTCTTTGAATTGTTTTATTTGTTTTTGATTTATTGTTTTCAGCTCTGAATTTGATTATTTCCAGCCATCTACTCTTTTTTGGTGTGTCTGCTTCTTCTTTTCCTAGGGTTTTTAGGGGAGCCATTAAGTTGCTTGAATAAGCTGTCTCGAATTTTTCTTGAAGGCACTTAGTGTTTTTATGTTGTCTTGAATTTCTTGTAGCCCTGCTTTCATTGTGTCCCACATTTTGCGTATGTTGTGCCTTTATTTTCATTGAGTTCTAGGAAAACTTTAATTTCATTTTTATTTCTTCCCTGACCCAGCTGTCATTCAGTAGCAAGTTGTTCAGTTTCCATGTGTGTGTAGGCTTTTTGCTAATTCTCTTGTTGTTGAGTTACAGCTTTATTCCATGTTGATCATATATGATAGAAGGGATTATTTCAATCTTCTTGTATCTGTTGAGACTCACTTTGTGACCAACCTTATGGTCTATTTTGGAGAATGATCCATGGGGTGCTGAGAAGAAGGTAAATTCTTTGTGTTTGGGTGTAAAGTTCTGTAAATTTCTTTTAGGTCCATTTGATTCATGACCTCTGTTAGAGACATTGTTTCTGTGTTTAATTTTTGTTTTGTTGACCTGTTCTTTGTTAAGAGTGTGGTGTTGAAGTCTCCCACTATTAATGTGTGGGGATCTATGTGTGGTTTAAGTTTTAACATTTTTTTTTTTACAAATGTGGGTGGGTGCCCATGTATTTGGGGCATAGATGTTCAGAATTGTGATAACTTCCTGGTGGCATTTTCCCTTGATGAGTATGAAGTGTCCTTCCCCATCTCTTTTGATTAATTTTGGTTGAAAGTCTATTTTATCAGATATTTGAATCGCTATTCCTGCTTGCTTCTTGGGTCCATTTGCTTGAAAATCCATCTTCCATCACTTTACCCTCAGGTAATGTCTATCTTTGTGACTTAGGTGGGTTTCTTGGATGCAACAGATTGCTGGGTCTTCTTTAGGCATCCATTCTGTTAGTCTGTGTCTTTTTATTGGAAAATTGAGTTCATTGATGTTGAGAGAGATTAATGATGAGTGTCTGTTAGATCCTTTGATTTTGGTGTTGGCTGTGATCATTAGTTTATGTGCTTGGATGGTTTTTGTTTTACTGTAGTGAGGTTAATTATTTCCTGTATTTTCTTGAAAATAGCTAGTTTTCTTTGTTTGTATCTTCCCTTCTAGTGTCTTCTGTAATGGTGCATTTTTATGTAGGTATCTTTGAAATTTGTTTTTGTCATTGAATACCTTGTTTTTAATGTCCATGTGGACTGAGAGTTTTGCTGGGTATAGTAGCCTGGGCTGACACCTGTGTTTTCTTAGGGTTTGCATTATATCCGTTCAGGCCCTTCTGGCTGTTGTGAAGTTAGGTGTGATTCTGATGGTTTTGCCATTATATGTTACTTGGCCTTTTTCCCTTGCAGGTTTTAGTATTTTTTCTTTGTTGTGTATACTTACTGTTTTGATTATCATGTGGCAGGAGGATTTTCTTATCTGGGTTAATTTATTGGGTGTCCTGTAGGCCTCTTGTATTCTCATTAGCCTCTCCTTTAAGTTGGGAAACTTTTCTTCATTGATTTTGTTGAAAATATTTTCTGGTTCTTGTAGGAGGGAATCTTCTTTTTTCCTCTATTCCCACTCTTAGGTTTTGTCTTTTTATGTTGTCTTGAATTTAATGGATGGTGTGTGTCGGGAATTTTTATTTATTTATTTATTTTTTATCAGTTACATTTTATTAACTCTGTATCCCAGCCGTGTCCCGATCCCTCAATCCCTCCCAGTCCCTCCCTCCCTCCCTCATCTCCACCGTGCCCCTTTCCAAGTCCACTGATAGGGGGGACCTCCTCCCCATTCATCTAATCCCATTTTATCAGGTATCTTCAGGACTGGCTGCAAAGCCATCCTCTGTGGCCTAACAGGACTGCTCCTCCCTTCGGGGGTGGGGAGACCAAAGAGCCAGTCATTGAGTTCCTGTTAGAAATAGTCCCTGTTCCCCTCACTTTGGGAAACCAATTGGTTCCTGAGCTACCACAGGCTACATCTGAGTGGAGGTTCTAGGTTATATCCATACATGGTCCTTGGTTGAATGTCAGTCTCAGAAAAGACCCTGTGCCCAGATATATTTGGTCCTTGTGGAGCTCCTATCCTTTCCCCATCAGACTAACTCCCCTTCTTTCTTATGATTCCCTGTACTCTGCCAAAGGTTTGGTCATGAGTCTTTGCTTTGAACACACTGCTAGTTAGAGTCTTTCAGATGCTCTCAGTAGACTCCTGTCATACGTTCAATGCACATCCCATCTGTCTTTCTAAACGAGGATTGATCATCTTACCCCATGTCCGCTCAATTGATTATCTTTTTAGGTGTATAGATTTCATTATGTTTATCATATCTTATAGGTCTATATAAGTGAATATATCCCATGTTTGTCTTTCTCCTTCTGGGATATTTCACTCAGAATGATCTTTTCTAGATCCCACCATTTGCCTGCAAATTTCATGATTTCCTCCTTTTTGATTGCTGAGTAGTATTCCATTGTATAAAAATACCACAATTTCTGTACCCATTCCACCGTTGATGGACATCTGGGTTGTTTCCAGGTTCTGGCTATTACAAATAAAGCTGCTATAAACATGGTTGAGCAAGTGTCCTTTTTGTGTACTTGAACAAACTTTGGGTATATACCTAGCAGTGGTATAGCTGTGTCTGGAGGAAGCACTATTCCTAGTTGTCTTAGAAAGCGCCAGATAGCTTTCCAGAGTGGTTGTACCAGTTTACATTCCCACCAGCAGTGGAGGAGGGTTCCTCTTTCTCCACAACCTCTCCAGCATGTGTTGTCTCTTGAGTTTTTCATCTTGGCCATTCTGATGGGTGTAAGGTGATATCTCAGGGTCTTTTTGATTTGCATTTCCCTGATGGCTAATGAGGATGAGCATTTCTTTAAATGTTTTTCTGCCATTCGATATTCCTCTGTCGAGAATTCTCTGTTTAGCTCTGTTCCCCATTTTTTAATTGAATTACTTAGCTTGCTGCTTTTCAGCTTCTTTAGTTCTTTGTATATACTGGATATTAGTCCTCTGTCAGATAAAGGGTTAGTGAAGATTCTTTCCCAATCTGTAGGCAGTCGTTTTGTTTTCATGACGGTATCCTTTGCTTTACAGAAACTTTTCAGTTTCATGAGGTCCCATTTATTGACTGTTGCTCTTAGAGCCTGTGCTGTTGGTGTTCTGTTCAGGAAGTTGTCTCCTGTGCCAATGAGTTCTAGGCTGTTCCCCACTTTTTTTTCCAATTGATTTAGGTTATCTGGTTTTATGTTGAGGTCCTTGATCCACTTTGACTTTAGTTTTGTGCAGGGTGATAAATATGGATCTATTTTCATTTTTCTGCATGTAGACATCCAGTTGGTCCAGCACCATTTGTTGAAGATGCTGTCTTTTTTCCATTGAATGGAATTGGCTTCTTTGTCGAATATCGAGTATTCATAGGTGTGTGGATTTATTTCTGGGTCTTCTCTGCGGTTCCATTGATCCTCCTTTCTGTTTCTATGCCAATACCATGCAGTTTTTATTACTGTTGCCCTGTAGTACAGCTTGAGATCAGGAATGGAGATACCTCCAGATGATCTGTTGTCGTACAGGATCGTTTTGGAGATTCTGGGTTTTTTGTTTCTCCATATGAAGCTGAGAATCTTTTTTTCAAGGTCTGTAAAGAATTGAGTTGGTATTTTGATGGGAATTGCATTGAATCTGTAGATTGCTTTTGGCAGGATGGCCATTTTCACAATGTTAATCCTACCAATCCATGAGCACGGGAGATCTTTCCATCTTCTGATATCTTCTGGGATTTCTTTCTTCAGAGACTTGAAGTTTTTCTCAAACAGGTCTTTCACTTGCTTGGTTAGAGTCACACCAAGGTACTTTATGTTATTAGTGGCTATTGTGAAGGGTGTTGTTTCCCTAATTTCTTTCTCAGCCTTTTTGTCTTTGGTATATAGGAGGGCTTCTGATTTTTTTGAGTTGATTTTGTATCCTTCCACTTTGCTGAAGGTGTTTATCAGCTGAAGGAGTTCTGTGGTTGAATTTTTGGGGTCGCTCATGTATCCTATCATATCATCTGCAAATAGTGACACTTTGACCTCTTCCTTTCCGATTTGTATCTCCTTGATCTCCTTTAGTTCTCTTATTGCTCTGGCTAGGACTTCAAGTACTATGTTGAAGAGATATGGGGACAATGGACAGCCTTGTTTTGTCCCTGATTTCAGTGGGATTGATTTAAGTTTCTCTCCATTGAGTTTGATGTTAGCTGTAGGCTTGCTATATATTGCCTTTACTATGTTTAGGTATGTGCCTTGTATCCCTGATCTCTCCAAGACTTTAAACATGAATGGGTGTTGGACTTTGTCAAATGCTTTTTCGGCGTCTAAGGAGATGATCATGTGGTTTTTCTCCTTCAGTTTCTTTATGTAGTGGATTACATTGATGGATTTCCGTATGTTGAACCACCCTTGCATGCCTGGGATGAAGCCTACTTGGTCATGGTGGATGATATCTTTGATGTGTTCTTGGATTCGGTTTGCAAGTATTTTATTGAGTATTTTTGCATCAATGTTCATAAGAGAGATAGGCCTGAAGTTCTCTTTTTTTGTTGGGTCTTTGTGTGGTTTAGGTATTAAGGTGACTGTAGCTTCATAGAATGAGTTTGGTAGTGTTCCTTCTGTTTCTATTTTGTGGAATAGCTTGAGGAGAATTGGAGTTAGCACTTCTTTGAAGGTCTTGTAGAATTCTGCGCTGAAGCCATCTGGTCCAGGGCTTTTTTTTGGAGGGGAGACTGTTAATGACTGCTTCGATTTCCTTGGGAGATATAGGGCTATTCAGTCTTTCTACCTGATCTTGACTTAGTTTTGGTAGATGGAATCTTTCAAGAAAATTATCCATTTCATTTAGATTCTCAAATTTTGTGGCATATAGGCTTTTGTAGTATGACCTAATAATTGTTTGGATTTCCTCAATGTCTGTGGTTATGTCCCCATTTTCATTTCTGATTTTGCTGATCTGGATAGTTTCTCTCTGCTTTTTAGTTAGTTTGGCTAAGGGTTTGTCTATCATGTTGATTTTCTCAAAGAACCAGCTTTTTGTTTCATTGATTCTTTGGATAGTTTTATTTGTTTCTAGTTGATTGATTTCAGCCCTTAGTTTGATTATTTCCAGCCGTCTGCTCCTCTTGGGTGTATCTGCTTCTTTTTTTTCTAGGGTTTTCAGTTGGGCCATTAAGTTGTTTGTATGTGATGTTACGAATTTCTTCTTGCAGGCACTTAGTGCTATAAATTTTCCTCTGAGCACTGCTTTCAATGTGTCCCATAAATTTGGGTATGTTGTGCCTTCCTTTTCATTGAATTCTAGGAAGTCTTTAATTTCTTTCTTTATTTCTTCCTTAACCCAGCTGTCATTGAGTAGTAAGTTGTTCAGTTTCCATGTGCGTGTCGGCTTTTTGTTGTTTCTGTTGTTGTTGAGGTCGAGCTTTAGTCCATGGTGGTCAGATAGTATACAAGGGATTATTTCAATCCTTTTGTATCTGTTGAGGCTTGCTTTGTGGCCCACTATATGGTCTATTTTCGAAAAGGTTCCATGCGTTGCTGAAAAGAAAGTGTACTCTTTTGAGTTTGGGTGGAATGATCTGTAGATGTCTATTAGGTCCATTTGATTTAGGGATTCTGTGAGTGCTTTTATTTCCCTATTTGGTGTCTGTCTAGTTGATCTGTCCCTTGGTGAGAGTGGAGTGTTGAAGTCTCCCACTATTAAGGTATTAGGATCAATGTATGATTTAAGCTTTAATAATGTTTCATTTACGAATGTCAGTGCTCTTGTATTTGGGGCATAGATATTCAAGATTGTGATGTCCTCTTGGTGGATTTTTCCTTTGATGAGAAAATAGTGGCCCTCCTTATCTTTTTTGATTAACTTGGGTTGAAAGTCTATTTTATTAGATATTAGGATGGCTACTCCAGCTTGTTTTCTGGAACCATTTGCATGAAAAACAGTTTTCCAGCCCTTTACTCTGAGGTAGTGTTTGTCTTTGTTGCATAGGTGTGTTTCTTGGATGCAACAGAATGTTGGATCCTGTTTCCTTAACCATTCTGTTAGCCTGTGTCTTTTTATTGGTGAGTTGAGTCCATTGATATTGATAGATAATAGTGACCAATGCATGTTAGTTCCTTTTGTAATGGAGTCGATGATCTAACCCTGTTTCATTGCTTGTTTTCTTTTCATTTTTGTTGGGACATTATCTGTATGCCCTGTTTTCTTGGGTGAATTTGTTTTCATTGGATTGGGGTTTTCCTTCTAGTATCTTCTGTAGGGATGGTTTGCTGTGTAGATATTGTGTAAATTTAGTTTTATCATGGAATATTTTGTTTTCTCCATCTATGTTGATTGAAAGCTTTGCAGGGTATAGTAGTCTGGGTTGACATTTGTGATCTCTTAGAGTCTCCATGATACTTGCCCAGGCCCTTCTGGCTTTCATAGTTTCTGATGAGAAGTCTGGTGTGATTCTGATAGGTCTACCTTCATATGTTACTTGGCCTTTTTCCCTTGCTGCTTTTAATATCTTTTCTTTGTTCTGTAGATTTAGTGTTTTGACTATGATGTGACATGATGTGTTTCTTTTCTCGTCTAGTCTATTTGGAGTTCTGTAGGCCTCTTGTATATTTATGCACATCTCTTTCTTTAAGTTGGGAATATTTTCTTGAAAATATTTTCTGGACCTTGGAGTCTGGAGTCTTCTTTTTCGTGAATTCCTATTATTCTTAGATTTTGTCTTTTCATAGCATCCTTGATTTCTTGGATATTTTGTGATTGGAACTTTTCTGATTTTACTTTTTCTTTGAGAGAAGTATCCATTTCTGCAAGTGTGTCTTCAGCTCCAGAGATTCTGTCTTCCATCTCTTGTATTCTGTTGGTGATGCTTACTTTTGTGGTTCCTGATCTTTTCTCCAAGTTCTCCAGCTCAAGGGTTTTCTCATTTTGTGTTTTCTTTATTGATTCTAATTCTGTTTTCATGCCTTGCACCATTTCTTTCATGTGTTTGAATTTGGATTCCTGTCTCTCTACGATGGCCTCTATTTCTTTTTTCATTTCCTTCTTATCTGCCACTAATTTTTCCTCTACTTGTGTATCTATTTGTTTGGCTATGTTTGCCTGTGTTTCTTTAAGGATATTGTCTATTTCTTCTTTCTTTGCCTCCAATTGACTGGCCATCTCTTTGAAAGACTTGTTCATTTCCTCCTTATGAGCCTCAAATAATTGGGCAAGCATGGCTTTAAAATCATTTTCCTGTGCTTCTGCTGAATTGGTGTATCCATCGATTTTGGGGTTTGCTGGTGAAGTCATGATGTCCTGATTTATGTTGGAAGTGTTCTTTTGCCTACCCCTGGCCATTGGCTTATCTGAAACGTTCCCTGTTTGTTTTTGGATTCTGCAGATCAGACTGGTGCTGTCTCTCTCTGGTTTCTGGAGAGTTCTTCAGGAAGCTGAGCACTCTCAGTGTGTGCTGAGGACTAGCTGTACAGACAGGTCTCTTGGCAGAGATCTTGGTGTCTGGGGCTCTCTGCTCTCTGGTTTGGCCCTGCTTCTTTGATGTGTTCTGCCAGTTCTGTGCTGCTGTCACTGCCAGGTTCTGAGGTCTTGCTGCAGCTGGAGATTCCAGGGTGGTCACTTCAGCAGGGATGGGGTAACCAGGCTCTCTGTTCTCTGGTTTGGCCCTGGTTAGTCTTAAACTGGAGGGCTGTGGTGCCCCGCCAGTTCAGTGCTGCTCCGCTGCCACGTCCTGCTGTAACTGGAGACTGGGTTGCTAGTCCCAATGCTTTCTGGGAAGTCCTGGGATCTCTTCGTTGTGCTCTCCCAGTTTGGGAGGCCCAGCGCCTGGTGTGTCCAGGTTGTATGACGTTTCTGCCTGGTTTTGGTGAGTATATAGCGTATTCTCTGTCACTGTGGGATTGGGCGGGCCGTACCGTCAGTGATGGCAATCCTGTGGAGCTAGTATGGTGTCTAGCAGATTCGCGCCCTGGGAGGATGGTGCAGCCGCTGTGCGAATCTGGGACTCCAGGGCACGTATTGCTGGCTTTTGTCTGCTGCTAAAGTGCTTGGGGCTCTGTCTCAGAGGCTGTATACCCCAGGCAGTTAGGTCTGTGCTGAGAAAGATGAGTCCGCTGTGCCGCTGTGCCGAGGAGGAAGGAGGTCTGGGGGAAGGGAGTGCTGCAAGAACAAAGGATCGTTTCTCTCCTTCCCCAAGCAAGTCTCTGGGTGACCCGAGGCCAAAGTTTTCACCTCCTGCGATGTTCCCTGGTGTTCAGAAAGCCTCGCTGTGGTTTTCCTGGGTTGGGGGTCCTTCCATTCTCCAACTCAGAAGATCAGGTATCCCACCGCTCAGAAACTGTGTGTGCTAGTCGCCATCTTGGCCGTGTCAGGAATTTTTTAGATTTAACATTTTCTTTGACAGATACATCAATTTCTTCCATTGTATCTTCCACACCTGAGATTGTTTTTTCCATCTCTTGTAGTCTATTGGTTATGCTTACCTTTGTAGTTCCTGTTTTCTTCCCTAAGTTCTTTCTCTCCACAAATCCTCCATTTGTGTATTCCTTAATTTTCCAATTCTATCTTCAGATCTTGAGCTGTTTTGTTGATTTCCTTCACCTGTCTTTGTATTTTGTTTCAATTCATTCAGCTGTTTGTTTGAACAATCCTCTGTTTCTTTTATTTCTTTCAGTGATGTAAATATTTCCTCTCTAAACACCACAAACTGTTTGGCTGCAACTTCCTGTATTTCTTTACAGATGATCATAATCTGTTTGTTTTTATCTTCCTCTCTTTCTTTATGGATGGCCATAATCTGTTTGAGTTTATCTTCCTCTATGTCTTTATGAATTTTTTTTTTGTTTCCTCTGTTATTCTCTTCATGAACACAGATGTTTGGTCATCTTCTTGAATTTCATTTATGCTGTGGTGTCCAGGGCTACTTGCCCCTGGATAAGTGGGTTCTGGAGATTCCATATTGCTCTGTCTTTTGTTGGTTGAGCTTTTACCCTGGCCTCTACCCATTGGGGTATCTTAGGTGTTGGAATTTAGTTTCTGGTTTTTCCTGGAATCCTGTGGTGGAGAAAATCCCCTTGGCAGGAATATCGTTTTTTCTGAAGGAATCCTCCTCACATTTTTGGGTATGGTCACTTTATGTTTTTCAGGAGTTGCCTCAGTTCACCTCAGACATAGAGACCTGAGTGGTAACTGTTGTCCTTGTTAGTTGAGAGGGCTCTCCTCTCACCCGGAGAAGTTCTGGAGACACTGCCCTGCTTCTGGGTTTCTTGCTGTAAATTTAGTGAGCTGTTGCTGTAACCTGAGTGTCCCGTGGTTTGGTCAGTTTTGTTAGGGATAACTGGTTGTCCCTTGGAGCAGTATCTGGGGGTTGATCTCAGGGATCCTGGCTGTAGGTCTGAGGTTGGGGCTCTGTGCCCCAGTACCCAAGGGGTAATCTGAGGCATGTGAGTACTGCTCTACTGGTAGCAGCAGGCTACCTGGTGCACAGCCGGTCTCTGGGTTAGGCCGGTCTGTGGGACGTTTTCCAGGGATATACTGCATGAACTAATTTGGGTCCCTGTTTCCTTCCTTCCCTGTGGGCTTTACTCCCGACAGGGACTCTCAGTCTCTGATGCACTGTGGCGCACAGCTCTGGCTGTGCTGGAGAGCTGGGCATGAAGCAAGTCTCTGTGCTCCTGTAGCTGGAGCCCAGTTCAGTGATGGCAGCGTGCACCTGCTGGTTTGCAAGACCTTTTCCAGGGGGAGACTGGGTGAACCTTGACCAATCCCGTTTCCTTCCTTCCCTGTGGGTTTTTCTCATGACTGGGACTCCCACTCTCTGGTGTTTTGGTGCCCACCATTCAGCCTAGGAAGGTGATCAGGACATGCAGGCATGTGGCTCTGGTCTGGCAGCCTAGTGCCTGCAGGACCCGGGATCTATTCCAAGTTCTGGCTCGGTGGCCTGAGAGTGGACCGGACTGATTCCCACGCCATGGGGGTTTCCTCTCACCTAGGAAACTAGATTGCTGTTGTTTTATGGCCCAGAGTTCAGTCTCTTGGTTGCTGTATGGAAAATGTTGTCCTGCTCCTCAAGCGCAGTGTTCTCCTGGCACCGCCATCCTGTCCCTCCTCCATATATTTCCTCATTTTATTTGTTTTGGAAACAAAATTATTTGAGAACTATAAGCTTCTTATTAGTAGACGTGACCTGAGAGATCTTACTAATTTGTTGCCAAGTTCATTACTGTGCTTATGATGACTGATGGTATTTGTAGAACATTTATTTTTAAACCTTTAAGAGCAAGAATAAAAATTCCCCCAAATAGTAACTTTTTTCTCTTACTGATAATAATTTATTCTATAATAAGAGATATCTATAAAACTGAATGAAGCTGTAAATTACCTATAGGTTTTGGTCAAAGAATATATTTCTCTGAGTTGATAAGCTGTGGTATTATGTTATTTAATATATCAATATTACTTAAACAAACTCTTGATAAAATTGCTTTTGTCCTCAAAACTCTCGTTCAATATTTTCAGTAACATTGGTAGAACTTCAACTTGTCAAGCCTATGTCACATTTATAAATGTCAGTCGTGAGGTGTCTGAAGAAATACAGCTTTTAAAAATACATATATCAGCCAGTCCCCTGTCTTCTGGGTGGCCTGGGGCAAACCAGCAGAACTGAGCATTCTTCCGGAGCCCCATCACTTGCCTCCCCATGGAGAACTGAAGTTCTCCAGGAACATCTAACTTAAACCCCTACATGCAAATTTCCTGCCTTCCTGGTCCTCCTGGGATACAGCCAGTAGACATGAAAAACATGCTGTTCTCCTGAGCTCCATTGACATGTCCAAGGTTCTGCCTGCCTTCCTAAGACACCTACCAGCATCAGGAACACACAGCCAGCCCCAGGGAAAACCAGATGGCTACAGGCCAGCTTAAGAACATAGTCAATGGAGCTGGAGAGATGGCTCAGTGCTGTCTGCTCTTCCAATGGACTTGGGTTCAATTCCCAGAACTCACATAGCAATACCTGTCTATAACACCAATTCCAAGGGATCTGACACCTTCAGAGCTAAACACATAAAATAAATCAAAAAAAACAAAAACACAGTCAATAAGAGCCAGGGTGATATGGCATCACCAGCGCCCAGAATCTGAGCTGTAGAAGATATGAGTGAAGAAATCAATACATCAGAAAAAGAAAACATTAAATCTAAAAAGTTCCCAAAACAAAACATCCAAGAAATCTGCTACACTATAAAAAGTTTTTTGCGGGTTTTAGTTATTATTGATTTATCTTTTAGTGAAGCAGAGGTTATTTCTAAACAAGCTGTATATTCAAATCACAATACAGACACTGGGATTTATTCAATTAACCGAGAGCATAATGCTGGGCAATAGTTACTCCATCCTCAATCTCCAAGCCTGCATAGTTTCCTACAATTCAGCTTTCACCCATTACACTTGCTTTTAGTCATATCTTAGGTCCAGTTCATCTCTCCATGTGAGTCCAAGCCCTCTCCTACTGTTTCTCTGCCTTCTCTCCTGTTTCCTATCTTTCCCTTCTGGGTCAGGATGTCTCACCCATCCTTTCCACTGCTCTGCATTGGGAATGGCTGTTTAACTTGCAATATAGAGAACAAATGGTGGCATGTTTATACAAACTTGAGACTTGAGAGAGGTGATAAGCGTCACAATGTAACATCCATATTGAAACCATATAGTAGGGTAGAGCATTTAAATGAACAAGGGTAAATTGTATACATCCCCAAAGAATATTATACCAACATTTCCCCCTTTAAGTCCAATAAAAGGCTCCTTTTCTTTCAATACAATAATAATAATACAAATTATGAAAACTATTATCTAAGTTTATATGTGCAATGTCCAGTCCGTGTGTATTTAGCAACTTAGGAGAAAGTATTTGATCATCTTATCAAATACTTTGATAAGTATTGATTATCTTTGATAAAGTATTTGATTATCTTGACAAGTTTAGAATTCTACACCTAAATTAACTTTTATCCTTATTGGTATTAGCTACATGAAAACATTTTCTTAAATTCCAAATAACCTAAGCTTAATTTTGGAACTATAACTATTTGGTCTTCAACTGCACCAGAAACTTCAGAAGGAATAAAATTAGTTATTAAAGTAAATAGCAAGTGCATGTTAGCAGCTTACAAAAAATAAAATAAAATAAAATAAAATAAAATAAAATAAAATAAAATAAAATAAATGACAGATAGAGTTTGCTGCCTGAACAGTCACCCAAAACTCTCTATAATGCTGGAGCATCATCTTCAGCCTTCTGGTTCAGAATAATTAACAGCCATAAATTTGAAGCAGTAACTATTTAGGACTTGCTTACCCTGTCTCGGCACAGTTCAGCACTCAGCTTCTCCTGTATTTAAGCTTGCCCATTTTGGGGAGAATTCTGTCTTTTGTGAGGGGAGAGTTGTTTTTTTTTTTTTTTTTTTGCCTGAGTGGCTCATTTGCTGTATTTGAAGCCATCTCCATGTGGAGGCTCCTCCGTGTTCATCATCTTCTTTGAGATAGGTGGCCAGGAGATGACCTGTCTCATTGTTAAAGAATCTTTAAAATAATAAAGACATTTTTAAATGCCATATTCTGTAGGTCTCTGCCATTTTTGAAGACTTACCTATCGTTATGTAATCAACCTGTCTACAAAATCATGTCTGTTTGTTAAACCTAGGATGTACACTCCTGTGATAAATAAGACTAGTGTCTGACTTGAGTATTAGTTGATTAACAATTAAATTATTACCTAATACCCTAAACAATTTGCAATAGCAGTTTAAAAGTATTAGAATTAACCATGAATTTGTATCAATATACTAAAATATACCAATGAATTACAATAGTCTTATTTTTGCACCAATATAAAAAATCCTATGCCAGAGTTAAAGTTAACCTCATTTGATAATAATAAATAAAACCTTAAGTTGAGTCAATTCAATAATCTGCCTTTTGTCATATTATTCCAATAAGCTATCCCTGTATTTCCTTGTCTTTCTTTTTAACCCCTTTTCTCCTTATCTCAGAAAGAAAGATAGAGAAAAGAAAAAGGAAAAGAGAGAATTCCCTGATTCTAACCTTGTTTTCTTTTTGAATAAGACCATTAATAATTTATAACCATCTCCCAATGACAATAAACATTCATAGACACAGAAAACACCCAAAAACCTACCCACACCCCTTAAATGAAAATGAACATCATTCTTATGAATTTTTCTAGCTGACATTTTGGACATGTATAAATCCTTTAAGGGAGTTCAACGGAAATTGGGGGAAATGGTTAATCATTAACATTTGTGGTCCAGACCTTGAATGTTGAGAAATTTCAGGCTTCATAGAAGTCCTGTCTAAAATGCTGGACCAATTGAGATTACTAGCTTTGTTCAAACCTCTCTTGGGAGCAGGCTTTGATGAGAAACAACAATTGAAGCAGTTGAGGCAGGAACAAGCAAAATTCAGAGACATGCAAGATGCTGGAACAGATATGTCAGTGTCTCAGCATACTGGAAGGATAGATCCTGTCATGTTTGATCCAGCTTCTCTGGTGTACATTCCTTTTGTTCTGCAAACACATAACTTCCCCAAAGCATTATACAGTTCTAAAATTATAAATATATGAGATGTACAGGATTAAACTAAACTGTAAACCAGTTTTATCTATGACAATTAAGAGAATAGCATAATAAACTTTGAGGATATTGTAGCCAAGGATTTATTGATTGTGAATTGTTGAAATTCTGGATGGAGACATAATTTATGTCTCAGTCATTTTCAGAATTGTTCTCATGTAACGGGATCAACAGTATAAGTGACTATTATTATTGAACATACAATTATTATCATATTGAAATCAAAGCAAGGTTATATAGCTGAAAATATTGTTTTTGGGCTCTTGGGCTTCTGTTGTTTTAGGCCAAGTTGCTATCTATCTCCTGAGAAAAGGCCATCCATTAGAGAGACAAGGTGGTTGCCTTGCGTAATTGAAAAGGCATGTTTTCAGTAAATTTTACATAAACTTTTAAAATTTGTTTAAGCATACCCTAGGCATCTTGTATATGTTTAGAGGTTTAGGCCTAGGTTTTTATATATGTTGTAGTTACTTTTGTCCTATCCCCTTTTTTAATATAGATTGGACAGTTATGCCTTTACAGCCAAACTTTATGTAAACTCCCTTTTACCTTTAACATTTAAGCATATTCTAGGCATCTTGTACTTGGGTTTTTACATTTGTTTTGGTTATTTTTGGATTACCTCCTTTTTGATATGAGATGGACAGTTCTCCCTTTTAAACATATGAATTATAATTTTTGAGTTTTTAAGGCTTAACTAAGCTGGTATATACTTTGCCACCTGTAAGCCTCCTGTCTCTTTTGGCACCAGGTATGACCAACATTTGTCCTCCATGAAAATGTTTCATGTTTGAATGTATAAGCCAGCTTCCAGAAGAGTGTGACACCTTAATTTAATCAGCATTTAAAAGCTTTTTGACATGGGAGGCTTGCAGTTTGCATGTTTGTCTTCCAACCTAATTTTGAGTCCTTATATTAACCAACAGAATATATCTCTTAAGCCAAAATGCCCTTTGGCACCAGTTCTCCTGTGGAAGTCTCACTTTCTGAGATTGGCTGGCTTTTTTAGAGCAGTGTATCATCATCTCTCCTTACATAAACCTAAAATTAATGTAACATCTGTTATTAAGAAAAAAGAACTTATGTGGTAACTTTAAGGAAAATTTTGTCTTTTTTTTTTTTAAGTCTTGGACTATCTCTGCAAGTGGCTAAACAGCAGGAGTTGCCACCCTGGCTTTTATTATGTAAATTAGGCTGATCTGGAACTCAGAGATCTGCCTGTTTCTTTTTTCTTTGTGTTGAGATGAAAGGTGTGTGCCTTTACCAACTTGTTTAAACATTTTTTAAAATATTTTAAATATTTTGTTTAAATATTTTCAATATCGTAACTCAAAGCCTTTAAAAAATCAGAGACAAGAAAATTCTTAGTTTTGGGTCAGTTGTGCCAATTTAAGTTATAACAAGCAAAACCCATTTGGTTATGTTTTGGAAATTAGTTGTTACAGTGAATTGGTGGACTCTTAACAGAAAGAGCTAACATGTATCTTGCAGCCAGAGAGCTTTGAATTTTAGCTGTTATTAATCTAATTATTAGGAAGAGTGCCCTTTCAATTGTCTGTAACTTAGTATTCCATTTCTTAGCTTTTCCCGCATTTTCTCATGAACATTTTGGGAGAAGGCATGGAGAAGAGCCATCATCATTGCCAAAAGGGTTTTAAACATCCTCTGCCACGGTATTTTTTTTTATTTTAGATGCAGTTTTAGACCAAGCTCTGTCTAGAGTCTGTCTGCCTCCAGTTCCTTTCTTTCCAGCTAAGGCTGATGAGCTGAGCCAGCCACAGTATAAGGAAGCCATGCCTGTGGACTCCTTACCTTAGATTGTGTTGGCAGCCAGTTTTGTTATGTTAAATCTCATGTCTGCCCACAGTAGGCAGTCTTTTGCTTCTGGGCCTGTTTAAGAGTCTCTCTTAAAGAGACAGTAACTGACCTGGTTGTTTTTAGGTATTAAGTTTGGGTTGCTTGGGTTGTATTACTGGAAACTTATTCCCACCACCAAATTGTGATAAGGTATGATTTCAAGGGTGTGGATACTTAGATTAGTTGCATGCCATTTGTTGTGGGTTGTTATTATTTATTATTGACTACTTTTTAGTTAAGCAGCAGTTATTCCTAAACCTCCTCTATACCCAAATCACAACACAGAGACTAAGATTTATTTAATTAACCTAGAGCACAATGCTGGGCATTAGTTACTCCATCCTCAATCTCCAAGCCAGCATAATTTTCTAACATTCAGATTTCACCCATTATACTTGCTTTTAGTCATATCTCAGGTCTGATTCATTTCTCCATGTGGTTCCAAGACCTCTCCTGCAGGTTCTCCACCCTCCTTCCTGCTTCCTCTCTCTCCCTTCTGGACCAGTATGTCTCACTCTATCCTCTCCATTGCTCAGCATTGGGGCTGGTTGTTTAATTGACAATATAGAGAACAAATAGTGGCATGTTTACACAAACTTGAGACAGGTGATGCTTAGAATGAGCATCACAATGCCATGTCCAGATTGAAACCAGATAGTGGGGCAGAGAAATCAGCATTTGAATGAAAAAGGGTAAATTGTATACATTCCATAAAAACATTACAGGAACAAAAGTCCTAACCTAGGGATTTATTTTCAACATAATCATAGAAGTTTTCCAACCCAAAGAAAGAGATGCCTCTAAACATACAAGAAGCATACAGAATAGCAGATAGATTGAAACAGAAAAGAAAAATTTCCAGCTACATAATAATCAAAACAATAAATGTACAGAACAAAGAAAGAATATTAAAAGCAGAAAGAAGGCCTAGTAACATATAAAGGCATATCTATCAGAATCACACCTAACTTCTCAACAGAGACTCTAAAAGGGAGACAGACCTGGGCATATATGTATTGCAGACTCTAAGTGACTACAGATGTCAATGCAGACTACAATATCCAGCAAAACTTTTAATCACCACAGATGGAGAAAACAAGATATTTCACAACAAATCTGAATATAAACAATAACTATGTAAAATCCCAGTCCTACAGAAGTTAATAGAAGGAAAACAACTGAAGGAGTTTAACTACACCCTAGGAAACACAGAAAACAAATAACCCTATACCAGCAATACCAACACACACACACACACACACACACACACACACACACATCCTTTACTACCACCAACACATACACACACACACACACATCCTTTACTACCACCAACATCAAAATAACAGGAATTGAGAAGCATTGGTCCTTAATATCTCTTAACATCATTGGACTCAATTCCCTGATAAAAAGACACAGGTTAACAGAATGGATATCTAAACAGATCCATCATTTTGCTACATACAAGAAACACACCTCAGCAACAAGATAGACATTTCCTCAGAGTAAAGGATTGGAAAAAGGTTTTCAAGAAATGGACTCAAGAAACAAGCTGGAGTAGCCATTCTAATATCTAATAAAATAGACTTTCAACCAAAATTAATCAAAAGAGATTGGGAAGAACACTTCATACTCATCAAAGAAAAAAATCCACTAAGGTGATGTCTCAATTCTGAATATCTATGCCCCAGTTTAAGGAGACCCAAATATTTTTTTCTGAGACAGGGTTTCTCTGTGTAGCCTTGGCTGTCTTGCACTTGCTTTGTAGTCCAGACTGGCCTCAAATTCACAGAGATCCACCTGCCCCTACCTCCCATAGTGATGGAATTACAAGGTTTTGCCATTACTCACATGGCTGGGCACCCCATTTGTAAAAGTAACTATACTAAACTTAAATCACACATTTAACCCCACACATTAATAGTGGGAGATTCAACACCTTTCTCAGTAATGGGCAGGCCATCAAGACAAAAACTTAAAGGAGAAATAATGAAAATGGGTGTTGTTATGAAACAAATGGACCTAACAGATACCTACAGAACAGTCTATCTGAACATAAAAGAATACATCGTCTTCTCTTCACCTCACAGAAGCTTCTCTAAAATTGACCATGGTCAGTCACAAAACAAGCCTCAACAGCTACAAGAACATTGAAATACCTTCTTGTATCCTGCATGAACGTTCATAAGGGAAATTGGTCTGAAATTATCTTTCAGTGTTCGGTCTTTGTGTAGTTTAGATATCAGGGTGACTGGCCTAACTTAAGACCTACTTAAGCCATGGAATAAAGCCAAACCCTATCACTATTAATGATATTCCACTATACACGCAGAAGGAGCCTAGCATAACTCTCCTTGGAGAGGATTCATCAGGCTGCTGTTTGGAAACAGATGCAGCAACCCATTGCCAAATAATAGGAGTAGCTCAGGAAATATTATGAAGGAAGGTCAGGAAGCATTGAATGAGCTAGAAGGGTCAAGGACACCAAAAGAAAACCTACAATGTCAATAAACCTGGATCCATGGGGCTCACAGAGACTGAAGCACCAAACAAAAAACATTTGTTTACAGGATCTAGGCCCCCTACACTTATGTAGCTGATGTACAGGTTGGTCATCATGTGGGTCCCCTAACAATTAATGTGGAGGCTGTCTCTGACTCTGCTGCCTGACTCTGCATCCCTTTCCCTTAGCTGGGTTGCCTTGTCTAGCCTTAGTGGGAGAGGATATGCTTAGTCCTTCTGTGACTTGAGGTGTAGGGCGGGTTGTTACCAATGGGGGTGCTTCCCCTTCTCTGAGGAGAAAAGAAAGTGGACAGAGGGAGAGGAGTGAGCATGCGCATGGGACTGGGAGGAGAGTAGGTAGAGGGCTTAGGTAAGGCTGTAAAATGATTAAATAAATTAATGAAAAAAGAAAATATATCTATCAACTATGCTAGAGCAAAACAATATATATTTTTTATTTAATGTGAAAAATATATAGCATAAATATATATAGTATAGAGTGTATATATATATATATGCATATAGTGAATCTGGAAAAAGTGATGTACTTATATGTTCCCAAATAATTCTAGCAGATTAAAAATTCTTTGTAACATAGAGTATATAACATTTGATATGTAAAGAAAAAGTGTGTATATGTGTATTATAGCTATAAACATAGAACATATATGTGTGTACTTATCTGTGTGCATCTATATCAAAGAACATGAATTATTTTTAAGAATTTTGGTGTTCCTGGTATAGGGAAAAGAACAATCACTATAGAAGTTATGGTTAAGTCATTATAGAAAGATATTTTCTCTCAGGTAAGAAATAATTGAGTATAATAAATTTGAATTGTACATTCGGATATTATATTTTAAGTCTGTAGGATTCATAACTAGTAATATAACAGAAAGGTATATGAATTGCAAGTGTCTTGGGATGATTCTACTGCCCCTAAGAAATACATACCTAGAAACAAGAATCCTGTTGATCTCAGACTCTGTTGTAATAAATTGCACTAATTACACCCACTAAGACAAGAGCTCAACAGCCAAACTGCTCAAGTAATTTTCTTAGAACTCATTCGGTCATGTCAAAACTACCCAAAACTATCTAAGAATTGAGATGGTGGAAACAGTATTGTGTTAAACTGAACACAGTCAGTATTGACAAGAGAGGAGATGATGGTGGAGAGCATGATGAGTGGCCCCACTCAGGGAACGGCTCTGTTTTGATGCAGTCTCACAGGCTTGGAGGGTTAAACCCAGAATCTGATGCCCAGTTTTATAGAAATGTGAAAATGTCAAATAGAAACAAAAGTGTGGGTAGCTGTGATATCTAGAAGACTTTAAGCTATTAACCAAATTAGCAACAGTGTCCACAATGAGCTATGATTATATTCAGTTTTACCATCATTTTTTAATGCATATCATCACAATTTAATATATTTTAACATCTAACTTAATTTGGACACCATGTTTAAATGCTTTCCTCACATACTTCATATTTTATAACATATAACATAGAATACCTTCCAGACATTTATAGAATATTTTACGTTTATATGTGTTGACACTGTAAAAAAATGTGCTCTCTCTCTTTCTCTCTCTCTCTTACATACACACATACACAACAATTCAGAAACATAATCTGAAAAATTAGAAACTATAAAATTTACAAATAAAATACAGTCTTTCCCTAGTAATCAAGAAGAATGAGATCTGGATTCCTCCCGAAAGTGGCAAACTATGATAATTTCTGTCCTGAGAAATGAAGGCATGGTTGAAAAGGATGACAAGTAAAGATTTTATGCTCACTACTTTGGATTATTCATTTATGAATTAAAGGTGAAAATAATAAGAATAAGCAGCCAAATGAAGTTGTTAAACTAAAGAACTCTGGTGGAAGGAAGTTGACCTTGCAAGTATTTTGGAAGTTGAGGTAAAAGATTTTATTTTTGCTGGAGGTTGTACTACAAAGATTGTTAAATATCCCACATAGAAGCAGTGAGACCACTTGTTTCTCTCCTTGGGAGGCTGACTTTAGATCTACCTAGTCCCAGGTGAGACTTACTCTGAAGTCCCTTGCAACAAAGTAAATGACTGAAAACATGAGAGATGGAAGCATGTATGCTATTGATCTTGGTCACAGAAGAAAGTCTCCCAGTAGCTGCAAACACTTGGCTTTTTATATCATTCTTACTCAAATTTCCCTGCACTAGGAAACTAGGCTAATAAACATATACTTACTTTCATAATAAAAATAAGATTTGAAAATGAAGACATTCAACAACTTTTTGGCATTCTCTGCTCTTTTTATTATAGACAACTACAGCTTTATATTATTCAGGATGTGAAGTACTTATGAATAGCATTGATCATTTCATTACAACTTGATAAAGTGCTGGGTAGAGTCTTTCAGAGGCCCTTATGGTAGGCTCCTGTCCTGTTTCCTGTTTTCTCCCTCTATTGATTTCTGTCCTTTTTGCCTTTCTGAGTGAGGATTGATCATCTTACCCAGGACCCTCCTTCTTGTTTAGCTTCTTTAGGTGTACAGATGTTAGTATGTTTATCCTATATCATATATTAATATCCACTTATAAGTGATTATATACCTTGTGTGTCTTTCTGCTTCTGGGATACCTTACTCAGGATGATCTTTCCTGGATCCTACCATTTGCCTGGAAATTTCATAATTTCTTTGTTTTAATTGCTGACTGGTATTCCATTGTGTAAATGTTGCACAATTTCTGAATCCATTCCTCTGTTGTGGGGCATCTGGGTTGTTTCCAGATTTTTGCTATTACGAATAAAGTTGCAACAACCATGGTTGAGCTGAAAGGGGGGGAGGGTGGCACCAGGAAGGGAGGAAGGAGGGGCTTATGGGTTGATACCAAATGAATAAAGTGTAATTAATAAAAGCTAAATAAGAAATTAAAAAAAGAAAAAAGAATATATATTTTTGTTTTGTAAATTCAGTACTTAAAACCTGGTAACTGGGGTTCTTTACTCAAGTTTTATACAATAGAATATTCATTAGTAGAAATTATAAAACAGTTTCTGAGTAATCACCATTTGTAAGGAAAACATTTTGGAAGGCTATTCATGAATATATGATTTTATTGCAATGCCTCAAGGACCAACACATTGCAGCATAGTACATTGAAATATGTCTGTTTATTGAGTTGAGAGAAATAGAGCAGACAGAGTCTTGACCACAATATTACATAAACACAGGAATGAAATAAGCCACTAGGACAGGCCTTCACTATTTCTATCTCAAATACCACTTTAAGCAAAAATTTTGACAGATTATTCAAGAAAACCTTATCTTAAAAGGACTAAAATTTATTATTGTACAGATAAAATGAGGCTGGTATTTGAGTTAAGATGGAACATGTTCTGATATTTTGTCTTGCTCCTATGTCTTTTGGACTTTTTTTTTCTTGCCTTGGTAAATTGTATTTCTGACTTGATATGTCTCAACTTTGAGAGGACTGTAAGTATATGGCTGGGTATGATTGTGCTACTACAAATGAATACCATGGGCTGCATGTTTTACAGAGGATATAAGGGAATATTTCTTGCAGGGTGGTACACTGTGAAATCAGAGGTCAAATTGCCTGTGGAATTGGTGCCTGGCAGGGGCTCACCTCCTGTTTCTAGCTGGTGGAAACCATCTGTTTCTATTTTGGTGGAAGAGAAGGGCTGATCTCTACTGTCCCTTGGATAAGGTTATTTATCCAACTCAAGATGATGTTGCCCTTATTACCTAATCACTTTCCAAGGCCTTACTTTTAGTGTTATTGTTGTGAGGAATAACATTTTAACACTCTATTTTGAGTGGGCAAGAAACACCAAGGCCACCACACTGCATAAGCTTAAAAAATTTGTTTCCTGAAGAGATTTATGTCTATATTCATGGTGATTTCAGGAAAAGGCACATTTTTCTATTTATTGTCTAAATAACTATCTTTTAATCAAAACTGGCCAACAATCTACCATTTTGTTTAGGTTTGATAACTCTAATAGCCTATGAATTTCTTGGCAAGTGAGCTACTGTATAACTCTAGTTTTCACTGGGATGTATAATGAAAAATGATTTAGCATAAATGTCCCCTTTATCATTAATAAAATGAAAATAAATGAAAGATACATTTGAATGAATCTGATTTTATTTTTATCATGTTCATGTGACATTTTCATTTAGTATGAGACTCTTCAAATTGAAAAACACTTTTAATTTGAAGCTATTGAAAAGGTAGGCTCCTGTCCTGTTCCCTGTTTTCTCCCTCTTCTGAAGTCCATCCTCATTGCATTTCTGAATGGGGACTGAGTATCTCAGCCAGATTCCTCCTTCCTGATTAGCTTCTTTAGGTGTATAGATTCTAGTATGTTTATCTTCTATCATATGTCTAGTATCCACTTAGGAGGACTATATACTCTGTGTGTCTTTCTGCTTCTGGAATACCTCACTCAGGATGATCTTTTCCAGTTTCCACCATTTACCTGCAAATTTCATGATTTTCTTGTTTCTTTTAACTGCTGAGTAATATTCCAGTGTGTAGATGTACCAAAATTTCTGTATCCATTCTTCAACTGAGGGGCATCTGGCTGTAGTACTCTCCCTCATCTCCTCCTGGTCCCACACTCACTCCCTCTTGCCCCCCATGTTTCTGCCCTATTCCACTGATAAGAGGGTTCTCTTGGCAGGGCAAAGTGATCAAAGAGCCAGCCACTGAGTTCATGTCAGACACTGCCCCTATTCCCTTTCTTGGAAATTCACATGAAGACTGAGCTGCCCATGGGCTACATCTGACCAGGGAGTCTAGGTCTTCTTCATGCACTGTCCTTAGTTGATTCATCAGTCTCTGCAGACCCCTTGAGCACAGTTTTTGGCTCTGTTGGTCTCCTTGTGGAGCTCCTGTCCCCTCCAGGTTTTTCTATCTCCCTCTTCTTCCATAAGATTCCCTGCCCTCTACCCAGAGTTTGGCTATGAATCTCAGAATCTGCTTCAAAACCCTGCTGGGAAGAGTCCTCTGTGGTAGGCTCCTGTCCTGTTCCCTGTTTTCTCCTACTTCTTATGTTTATCCCATTTGCCCTTCTGAATATGAGTTAAGTCTCTTCCCCAGTGTGCTCCTTGTTTTGCTTCTTTAATTGTGCAGATTTTAGTATGTTTATCCTATATTATATGTCTAATATCCACTTATAAGTGATTATATACCATGTGTGCCTTTCTGCTTCTTCATTACCTCACTCAAGATGATCTTTTCTTGTTCTATCTATTTGCCTGCAACTTTTTTATTTGCTGAGTAGTATTCCATTTTGTAAATGTACCACAATTTTTGTCAACAGAACAAAATGACAACCTACAGTTTGGGAAAAGATCTTCACCAACCCTACATCTGACATAGGGCTAATATCCAGTATATAGAGAGAACTCAAGAAGTTAATTCCCCAGTGATTTTAAAAAATCAATGTTTGTGAAATACTAATAGGTTAAATGTTTGGAAACATTAGTGAAGAGGTAAACTTCAACAGAAACGAGCACCCTACTCAGTGCTGCTTTGGTTTGAACATGCACAGGAACACCATGTGTCTCTCTGTGTGTGGGCCTGTGTGTGTGCATTTGGGTGTGCATGTCTCTGTGTGTGTTTGTGTGTGTACGCCTGTGTGTGTGCTGTCAGAGAGTTTGCAGTTGTAACAGCACCAAGTAGATATCAGTGCTGCCACCGAGGGAGTCTAATGTGTCATGGTTGTTTCAGGACACAGGGGAAGATAGGCAGTGAGTAATGTGTGTTCTGGAACCCGACGACTCAGATTGGGGACCAGAGGCATGGACCAGAGGATAGCTTAAGTTTTGCAACTAGATGAGATGGCCCTTCTTTAATTATTTATTAGGAACTAACAAGGTCTGCAGGGAGCAAAGTGTCAGACACAGTCTATTTCCTTTGGCCATGGATGATATTATCACACATGGGTTTTTATGATGTTTAATCTAAAACTCATTTTTAATGAGAACATTAAGCCTACTCATTTATCAAATATATGTATTTCAGCAAGGAAGTATTTCTACTAAAAAAGCTATCAATTTGTTGAAATATAAATGGTGGCACAATATCATTTAACTGAAGAGAGAGTTTTCACTGAATCCTGGGCTATAATACCCAGAATTATGTTCTGTATTTTAATACAGATGTTGAGAAAATAAGATACTGAGTAATAAACTGTGAAATGGCTCAATTAATAGTTGTTTTTAATTAAGAGTGATCTCATTTTTAAGGATGGTAGAAGGATGCCAATGCCTATTATGAAATGTTCCTACTTAGGTATGCTTAGAATTGGTTAGTTAACTATTGCAGGGTGTATAGACATGACTATCTGGAACTAAAAAAATAAATTTCACTGTGAGCTGACCAGAGAGTTCTGTTTTCTGTGTATAACTTTCTTCTTTTAAAAGTGGCCATTTCAGTTATATTTACTTATTGAGCACCATGTGCTCACCTTGAATGCTCACAGTAAATGACTCTAAAGAGTAATTTCCATCTGAAGTCTACAGTCCAGCACAGTTACAGGGAGCTATTATTTTATTATTGTAGGTTACTTGGCAAGAAAGGCAAGCACAATTGCTGTGCTCACACTCAGCTTGTATGATGACAGCTTCATCTGCTCCATCACTACATTTGGATCTCAGTCTATGTTACTAACTGTCTGTCACACTGAAGAAACTTTCTGAATCTGTGGAAGGAAACTGACTACTGGATTGGAAAATATTCACCCTTCTGCAAGCTCTTCCTCCGAATAATGGCTTTCCTTCTTTTCTTCTTTCTTTTTTTCCTTCCTTCCTTCCTTCCTTCCTTCCTTCCTTCCTTCCTTCCTTCCTTCCTTCCTTCCTTCCTTCCTTCCCTCCTTCCTTCCTTCTTTTTTCTTTTATTTTTGGAGACAGGGTCTCATTATATAGCCTTGGCTGGCTTGGAGCCCACACCAAGCTGGCCCAAACTTATAAAGCTTCTGCTTCCCGAGCACTGGAACTAAATGGGTGTGTCACCATGCCCAAGTTGATGGGTTTCTTATGGTTAAGTTATTAAAGTTGTGCCTATCAAATAGGGATATGTTAAAGTGTATACAAAGCTAACTTTTGTAAAGAAAGTAATCATAAAATATATTTGATAATGATGCAGCTAATGTTATGTGTTATATTCAGATTTACTCCTATAATAAAAACCTGTCAACAAACAATTACCTATTCAGAGTAAAATATCCTTATCCTCAGCACAGGAAATTAGGCCTGTCGGTGAGGTGACTGTGTTCACACCCTTTCATTTGCTGCTCTGCTGAGCTAAACAACCAGTGTCACTCTTCCTTAAGCCAAGGGATGTGTCCCAGTTTTCTCTTATATTTATGGTTGTGAGCCTAGCCTTTAACCGCTGAGCCATCTCTCCAGCCCCCCAGTTTTCTCTACTACTCAGTCCTTAAACTGCTGCTGATCTATGAAATGGTTTGATATGGAGAAGTTTTCATCCAAGGGTAAAGGTTAGATTCCAGAAAGTCTGACTAGGAAAATTTAGAAGGCATCAGGCATCCTGTAATGGGAAGAAAGCAGGCAGACAGAAGAGAAACACTGTCTAGATTCAGCCAGTTGGTGGAGGGACACTGAGGTGGAGGTTCACCAGTGGCGCTGCTGCAAAATGGTTTCCAAGACTGTGCTAAACCTTGAAGTGTGGCTGTAGGTTCCCTCTACCACTGCTCCTGAACCTGTTCAGCTGTTGAAATAACTACTCATTATTTGAGATAAATTAAACTTTCCTGTGGAACAAAGGTCCTGGTGCCTAATGATTTACCCTGTGGCCTGACTACATTGGAATGCAGTCAGTGTTCCCCAACCAAGTCACAAGTGAAATATTGTGGCAATATTGGGACAGTTCCAGGAGATGCCTTCTTATGTCTCTTCTGTTTGCTTAGAAAAGATAAATTCTACAGAAGGTCTTCACCTGTAATCAGGAAATACATCAGTAATGAGGAAATACAGACACTTTTGACTAGGGCACTGAATAAACAAGGGCCAAATAATTATAGAAGGTGAACTTTTTAAAAAATTTTTTGGACACAAGGTCTAACTATGTAAGCCTTGTCTGGTCTTTAACTCACTGTACAGTAAGCTTGACTTGAATTCAAAGAGATCTACTTCCCTCTGCCTCCCCAGTGCTGGGATTAAAGGCCTGTGCCACCACGCTTAACCCTGAAAGGTGGGTGTGAGTGCGAGTTATGCTGGGACTTGAACCCAGGTCCTTATTCATCCTAAGCACACACTACCATTGAACTGTACTACCAAAACTATTTACTTTATTTTTGTCTCCAACTGTCTGTTTAGCCTTGCTTAGTATGAGGGCATCTCACCTCTGATCACTCAACAAATGCCATCAAGCTGAGGATATTTGCATCTTCAAAGCCACACAATTACAAATAGCCTCACTTAACAATTGCCTCACCTTGTTCTGTTCTGGGTTAAGAAAATCATTTCATCTATGTTTTCATGTGATGATTTAGCTCTTAGCTCACATAGGATGTACTGTATTATACTGACATTAGTCCAAGCCATTTGCTATATATTTATACACCAAAAGAATAAAGGATACCCAGAAAATTCTCATCCTGATTCTAAGGATGATTTTTAAGCAGCTTGTCTTGGGAATGGCTCTGTTTTATGTATTCTTCATTTAGCTCATGGAAATTTCTATTGAGATGCATCCATACCCTTGCCCCATAATGATTTCTCTTGAACATAAAATATTTTAAAAAAATGTTATTCTTAGTCACAGATTTTGCTTATACGCTGTCCCCCCTAAATCTTAAGAGCTGATTTCTCTAAACTTAGACACATAATAATTACATACATTTGTGGAGTCTAGTATGATTTCTCAGTCACATGTACAACAGCAAAAGCTGAGTTTCAACCAGTTCTAATGAAAATTTGAGGTTTGGATGTACTGAGCGCACTGGTCATATAAGACAATGCTGGCCACCAGCACACAGGAGGCAGAGACATGGAATCCATGGGACAAGCTAGTTAGACAGGAGGACTGGTAATCTATAGGTTCAGCAAGAGACTATGCCTCATTCTATAAGGTGGAGAGTGACCAGCAAAGATACTCTTGAGCCTCCACAGGCATGTGCATGCCCACATGTTCCAAAATGCACACAGACATGCATGGTACAACACAATACCCATTACAGCAATAAATAGAAACGCTGTGCTTGTCTCCTTGCTGCTGGACAAGAGCACCTGTCTCCTTCTAGTGATAATGGTGACCTGAGATCAGAACACCATGTGGCCTGTTATGTCTAAAGGGGTTCTGTCCATTGGCTTTGTCTTACTGTGGGGTATCCCTTGCAGACTGGAGCCATAGGGAAGAAACACTATTTAGTGAGGAAAGTCCCTCCCTGTTTGGAGTTTACACTCTCATAAAGCACTATTCAGCCTTTCACAACACTGGTAAATGTTAGTCCAGCGATGCTGTCATTCAGTCATCTTCTATGCAGTATATGAAGGTGACACAAATGCTGATAAGCTGGAGGTGAAATGCCTTATAGAGCAGTGCTCTGTTCCAAAAAATATCGGTTGATAATGATTCAAGAACGTTAGAAATAAAAATAACCCTCTATCCATATATCTGCAGGGAGAGAGGTATGTGGTATTTAATCATTTGTTCTCCCCAAAGCTCTCTGGGAAGAAAATCTTGGTCTCATTTTAAATAATCAGTGGAAGGTTTTTCCTTATGCTAGGTGACTCTGGAATTAAAGTTTTGACCTAAAGATTTTCGAATCTTGTGATTTCACAAAATTAGTGATGCAGTTTTATTTCTAGCCATGTATTCTTTCCTGCTAAATTTTAGAGGGGTGATGAAGAAAACCTCATCAAGAGACGATGATTATCCTGTGAGTTTTGTTCTCTTGGGAGCTGTGTCATTTTGATTCTCTGTGTTGTGTCATTCACTGACTTGGAGAATTGCTCCCTCAGTTCTTGGGTTGAGTGAACATTTGAGTGGATCCTTATGAAGCATTCATCAAACAGGAAATGCAATTATTAAAGAAATGAAATAAGAGAACATATGCTGAAAATAAATTAGAAAACTTTTCAGAGTGACCTGTCCTTTAAGCCTTCTAAGGCAGCTTGACTGCACCAGCACATTTGCTCCACCAGGCAGCAGGAGCTACCACACAACAGGAAACTGGACTCTATTTAAAATTTGAATTTCTTCTAACAATTTTTGTGATTTTCACCTTACAGACATTGATGCCTTTCTAATCTTTGATTTTTGAAAGCTGATATCTGTTTCTTTATTAAATAATTGATCCCTAAAAGTAAAATGCAGTTTGCAGAAAATGTACATAATGGTAAAATAAAATGGTAAAAGTGAAAAGCTTTCGAAATCTGTGTTCCCAAAGAAAAATGGTAAGTTCCTGAAGCCTTTAGTTTTCTCTGTGACTCAATGCATTTTAAAAGCAGTGATTGTGAGGCAACAGAACAGGGAAGCCTGTGTGGAGATGAAGATTCTTGTACTTCCAGATGTGTCCATAACATTGACCTACATCTTTACATAGAATGTTTAACATATTGGCTACATTTCCATTTTCTTTACAACCTGAATATAAATTTAAGGCATGACTGTACTCCTAATTCAGTAAAATCCAGCCACAGCAGGGAATAAGAAAGTTACTTTTAGCAGATGATTTTTGCAGTTCAAAGCTGCTCAGTTCCTATGTCTCATGGGAGCAAAGGGTTTCAGATATGCAATTTCATTAAATGTTGGCAAGAGTGAGAACCTCAGATATTGCTGATCAGCAGTTCAGCAATCAGAAGCCTGAGTATTGGCTGGATCCAGATTGGATAGTAGTTTCTATAGAGAATTTAAATAAAGGGATTTATTATTCATTATATGTATGTGTTTGTATGATGCATCAGGGTATTTGCACCTGAGTGCAGGTGAGCACAGAGGTTAGCAGCATCAGACCCAAAAGAGTTGAAATCACAGGCAACTGTGAGCCATCCTGTGTGCAGTTCTGGGAACTGAATCCAGGTCCTCTGCAGGAGCAGCAAGTGCTCTCAACTGCTGACCATATCTCTGCCCCCCAGAACTTTTTTCTAAAGACAATGTCTCAAGTAGTTTGAGATGGCCTCAGTCCACTGTGTAGCCTAGCATAACTATGAATTTGTGATCCAGTTGCCTCTACCTCTGAAATGATGGTGTGTTTGCCTCTGTGTGTGTGCATGTGTGTTTGAGTGTGTGTGTGTTTGTGATTGCAGTGGGTTTATGTAGTACTAGGAACTGAACCCAGTTCTTTTCACATACTAGGTAAATACTTTGCCAACTGACCTACATTTTCTGTCCTTAAGCATTTTTTTAGAGTATTTCTAAGGCTTGGAGAGACGATTCTGTACTTATGAATAGTTACTGCTCTTACAGACAACCTGTGTTCAGTTTCCAGTGTACACACATCAGTAAAAACTGTAATTCCAGTTCAAGGGGATCTGTGCCTTCTTCAGGCATCTGCCCACACCAGGCACAAGTGTGCTGTACATACATACCTGCAGTCAGAATACTCATATACATAAAGTAAAGAATAAATCTTTAAAAAGTATTATCAGGATTGGAGGATAATAGTAGCTTTTAAGTCTTTCTTATGATAGTTAAATAAAATATAAAAACCAGGATCACCCAGAAAATTGTTTGTCTGAATTTTGAAATCCAATTTTTTTGTTTGTCTGCTTTTTAGTTTGTTTTGCTTTTTGAATAATGAAGATTTTATTCCTCCATTCGAGGTCTGCCTTGTCATAAAAAAAATAATAATTGACTCATTTGTGAAAGTGTAATGCCACGTTCATGGGACCCCCGGAGACCACCAAGAGACTACTCGATGCAATAGCAAGAGAGCTTTATTACTAGAGTAATCAAACTCGGGACCCAAGTCTCACTGATGCAGCAGTAGAGAACTGGGAACCCGATTTCTGAATGAGCAGAGTTTTTAAAGGAAAAGTCTGTGAGCAGGGGGTTTCCATGACAGCATGGGGGGGCATGTCTTGACTTTACAGGATTAGGTAAAAGTTGGGGGGGGAGCGAGATGACCTTCGCTGAGGCACAATTGCCTAAAGCATATGCTTCTGTGAGGCACAATGGCTATTCTTCTAAACTATATCTGAAACAATGGGGAGAATTTTCCCACCCGATTCCCAACCGATTCTCATTGATTATTGCCAGGGAGATTGTCTCTATTTTCTATGAAGTATTTATTCTGTGATATTTCCTGGAGGCTGTTGCTAAGAGAGTAAATTTTGTTTTCTGCCAGGTGCACATTTTGTGATTTTTCCTGGTACTTGAATTCAGCTCCCAGTCAAGATGGCTCTTTATTTCAAAAATGGAGTTATCCCCGGGCGAACTATACCCAGGCTAACTTAAACTCTTCACAAGGTCATTTTTTTTTCAATGCAGTTTTTTCAGGAACTTTGATGTTTGCCTGAAAACACATGCCCCTCCCTTCCCCTTTCCCCTGACAGTAACCAAAATTCCTATTGAACTGATATCTGGTCCTCTGTGGCTTCTGCCTAGGAGGCCATTGCATTTGGTCTCTGGCTAGCTGCCTTCATCAGACTGTCACCCTATACTCTATTGTTTTTCTCTCAATGACATGCCAGGAGACATCAGCCCAGATGCCTTGTTGACCCTTATGGACTTTATCTTGCTGCTGGCCTTCAAAAGTTTACTAATAATCCCTCTGCCCACTGTCTGTATGCTCATTTTAAATTTTTTGGTAGCTTCTTCAATATTCCTTGTTTGGTCCAGAGTGAGCCCCCCTCTCCAGAGGCATCCTGAGCCTCAGGCTCTTAGAATCTTTTCTCCTTCTGTTTTGTGATATTCCCTGACCTTTAGGTGTGGAAGTTGAATTGTCAGTAACAGTTGGAGTTGTGCATCCCAAATTCACTTATTCTTTGTATTTTGACCACTTGTGGGTCTTTGTAATCGTCTCCACATGTAGCAAAAACAAGCTACTTTGGCAGGGGTGAGGTTGGTCAGAGCTACACTTGTGTGGGTAAAATCAAACAGAAATTGTATTAGTGTAGGAAACTGGCAGATGTACACTCTTCTCTTTACCTATGACCTCTCCAGCTGTGGGTAATTGGTTAGATCTATGGTAGTAGGTATGTTGAGTGAGCCTTAGTCTAACTAGACAGCCATTGGTTAACCCCAAGATGAAAGTGCCACTATTTACCACTGACACACTCATTCTTAAAAACATTTGTTGTTTTTATGTTTATCTTGTGTGCCTCTGTGTGTAGTTGTATACACATGCAGAGATCAACTCTTGGGAGCTGGTTCTTTCCTTACATCATATAGGTGTCAGGGTTCAAACTCAGGTTGAATTCAGGTCACCAAGTTTGTTGGCTAATGCCTTTACCTGCTGAGCTGTCTTACTAGCTCCACACATTTATTCTTGGGAATACTGTCTCAGTGAAGTTTCCTGACCTCCATGGCCTCCTTTCATAGGTCCCCACATATAGTCAGCATTATGACCTATTTATTTTCACATTGTGTCTATCTTTCTTATGAAAATGCACTATTCTTATAAAGAGCAGACATTCTTACCCCCAATTTTTGAATTATTAGGGTTTGATACAGTGTTTTTCATCGAAGAGTCTGATTGTTTTTGAGGCAGGGTTTCCCTGTGTAGCCTGACTCTCTTTGTAGACCAGCAGGCTGGCCTTGAACTCACTGAGATCCTTGCACCTCTGCCTCCTGGAGCCCTGGGATTAAAGGCATGTGCTGCTCATTATTCTTTTTTTTGATTGAGTGGAGTGAATCAATTAAAATGAAGAATGCTATAGGTATTGCTCCATGGAAGATGACAGCATGCGTTTTCCTGAAGTCCCCTGAGCAGGCACAGATAGAATTCTTAGACCCTGAGGTGCACATGAAGGCACAGCCCTAAAGCTAGAACAGTGATCTGCTATGGACTTGTGGAGTTCCTGCTGTTTTTCCATCTTCTAGTGTGTTTGGGGATAAAAAGCCAGGAAGCTCTTCATTCTAGGCTCCTCTGACCCTGGTGGACAAGACTGCAGAGTGCTACAATAAAATATGTGAAAGTCACAGAGAACCACCTGCTCTCAGGTGACGCCTCCTAGGCAGGCATTGCACTTCCTGTTGGAGATCAACTTTGAATTCCCTAATCTCTTGTTTATCTCTCCTCAAATTCAAAGCACTTTTCTGGGGGCGAATTTAGTGTATTCACCTATATCCAGGCAGTGGTAGTTAGAAATTTGCAGAGTAATTGTTCAGATGTTTGTGTGTGTGTGTGTGTGGGGGGGGGTAGTATATCTTTTGTTTCTTCCTCACCTTTATCCATAACTTGCTTTATTGTTGTTTTTTTTTTTTTTTTCCAAATTCCCATTTATTTTTTGGCTCTTGGGGCAATGTCATCTTTTCAATATGAAAAAAGCAGCAAGTTCATCACAAATTAGAAAGGTAGAAAGTATGGACAAACCAAGGGCAGGAGGAAAATGGCAGTAGCAAAGATGTCACCTCCCCTCTGGGAGGTCTCCCAAACAAAAGGTGGCAGTATACCTTTCCAAGTTTAGAGTTTAAGTGAACTGGGCAGTTTCTGGACATTCAGAGACCAAGGCTCTGCCCACCACCACTCACTTTGCTACATCTCTTGGAGAAGGGAGGAACAATAGGGGCAAGACAGCCCCAATGGCAGCTTTGGCTCTGGACAGCTGGGAGGCTATCAATGGAGATAGTACTGTCAACTCCTATCATGAGTCTGAGAGATGAAGCAGAAAAAAACAAAACAAAACAAGAACCTATTGACTGAAAGCCTCAGTGGATTCTCCTCTAAATGGCCTTGACTGGAAAACCCACCCTTCTCTTCCTAGTGACCTCTACCTATTAACCCTCTACTCTTCTTTCCCATCCACTTCTTAGCTTTTTACGATGGCAGCTACTGTCTGGGTTCTTATTGCTGGACTGGTTCTATATAGGGTCTGGAAAAGATTTCAGGATCTTAGAGAAGATGGTGGGAGAGTGTTAACTGGACAGTTAATGAAGAATGTGTACCAGGAAGAAATAAGAGGGCAAAGCACAGAACGGAGAAATCTAGGTTTGTCAGAGTGGAGAAAAGAGATATTCTACAAACAAATATTTATTCATCACCTACTATTAGCCAGCCACCATTAAACCTGCAATTAAAAAAGAAAAAAAAAAAAAAAAACAGGACAGAGGCTGAAGACACTCTGAAGGAGAAAAACGAGCAGGGGAGGAAGCAGAGAGAACTGAGCAGCCTGAGGTGACTCTGGATGCTCTGCTTTAGGCCTCTCCTTCTGCTTCCTCTCCCAAAATCTTCTTCCTCCTCCCCAGTGGCATCCTGGTACTGCTGATACTCAGGGACAAGGTAATTCATGTAGCTCCTGGCTTTGGTGAACTCCATCTCGTCCATGTGCCCTTGCCCGTGTAAGACTAGAGGAAGGCTTTCCGGTGGAACATGGCCAGGAACTGCTCCGAGATGCTCTTGAAGAGCTCCTGGATGGCACTGCAGTTTCCGGTGAAGGTGACTGCCATCTTGAGACCGCACGGAGGGGTGTCACAGACAGCCGTTGTTGGGGACCCACTCCACGAAGTAACTGCTCTTCTTGTTCTGCACACTGAGCACCTGCTCGTCCACCTCCTTCATGGATATCTGTCCACGGAAGACAGCTGCCACGGTGAGGAACCGGCCTCAGCGAGGGTCACAGGTGGCCATCATGTTCTTGGCATTGAAGACATCCTGGGTGAGTTCAGGCACAGTGAGGGCCCGGTACTGCTGGCTTCCACTGCTGGTGAGAGCGGCAAAGCCAGGCTTGAAGACATGGAGACTTGGGAAGGGCACCAGGTCTATGGCCAGCTTGTGGAGGTCAGCGTTGAGCCGGACTGGGAAGCGGGGCAGGTGGTGATGCCGCTCATGCTGGCCGAATCAAGGTGGTTCAGGTCCCTGTAGGTCGATGTGGTGAGCTTGAGGGTGAGGAAGCAGACGTGGTAGAGGGCCTCGTTGATGCAGTAGGTCTGGTCTGTGTTTACCACCAGCTGGTGGACAGACAGGGTGGCACTGTAGTGCTCAACCACGGGTTCAGACACTGGGTGAGGGCACCACGCTGAAGCAGTTCATGATGCCGTCAGGATACTCTTCTCCGGTCTTGCTACTGAGCAGCGTGCCCGTGCAGGAGCCTGTGCCTCCACCCAGCTAGTGGGTGGAGATGACAATTAAATCAAGCTAGTAAAAGTTCCTTTACAAAAACCTAGGTGGTACAGCTTGCTGTGCACCCAGGCTCAGTAGTATATACCAGTGTTTATGTGGAAGGATGTTGCCTGAAACATTCTCACAAGTTAATATCCATGACTTATAATAGCTGAAACATTATAGATACATTAGCATTTGTCCAAAGAACAAAACCTAAATCTTTTTGTTATGCTGTAGAGTAATATTCACAGTTTTAGGATGATTACTGTGATTTTAAGAACTCATGATTTCAGATATTACATTATTAAACAAATCCGCATTAGAGATTATAGTTGAAAACATCTAGTGAATTGAAGATGTCAAGATAGACAATCCATATAATTAAAAACCACATCATTGTTCATTTACCATCAGTATAATATATGCTCAAAGAAGAAAATATTAACAGTTTTCTTGAAGTATATAAATATATATTTCTTGAAAATATATATACACACACATACACATACATGTATTGAATTAGGTGTATTTTTAAATGGCTTTTCATAGTGTTTCAAACTTGCACATCAGAATTAATTGAGGATCTATTAAAAATGGATTTTTATTTGTAGTCCCATCCAGAATTCTTTTTTAAATTAATTTTTTTTAATTACAATTTATTGATTAAGTATCCTAGCTGTATCCCTCTCCCTTTTTTCCTTTCATGCCCCTCCTCCAGGCCACTGATAAGGGAAGTCCTCTTCCCCTTCCCTCTGACCCTAGTCTATCAGGTCTCATCAGGACTGGCTTCATTGTCTTCCTCTGTGGCCTAGTAAGGTTGGTTTCCCGCGTAGGGAGAGGTGATCAAAGAGCTAGCCACTGAGTTCATGTCAGAAACAGTCCCTGTTCCCCTTACTAGGTGACCCACTTGGACACTGAACTACCATGGGCTACTTCTGTGTAGGGGTTCTAGGTTATGTCCATGCATAGTCCTTACACCCAGAATTCTTGAGCCAGCTGAATGTATCAGGATGTGACTATGTATTCAGTTAGACTTTCTTTCATTTTAAAAGACAGTATCTGATGTCGTCCAGGCTAGCATCCACTGTGTAGCTGAGGACAAACTGTAACTTAATCTCCAGTCTTCTTTCCTCCATCTTCCAAGCCTGGAATTGGTATATACAATGATTGCTAGGCTTGGACATGCATTTAAAAGCAGTGCCATTGGCCTGGGTGCATACTCTGTGTGGTGAAGCAGGAGATGGTGTTTACTCACAGGTGTCTATGAGGCATGGGCACTGTCAGCAAAAAGATTTGTTTTAAAACATTTTTTATACTTTTATTTTATTTTATTAATTACAGTTTATTCACTTTTTATCCTAGCTGTAGCCCCCTCTCCCATTTCCTCTTAATCCCTTTCTCCCTCTTCTTCTCCTATGCCCCTTCCCCAGTCCAATAATAGGGGAGGTCTTCCTTCCCTTCCATCTCACCTTAGTCTATCAGGTCTTCTTTGTCTTCCTCTGTAGCCTGGTAAGGCTGTTCCCCCCTCAGGTTGAGGTGATCCAAGAGCCAGCCCATGAGTTCATGTCAGAGATGGTCCCTGGTCCTATTATTAGGAATCCTGTTGATACTGAGATGCCTTGGGCTACTTCTGTGTAGGGGTTCCAAGTTATCTGCATGCATGGTCCTTGTTTGGAGTATCTGTCTCAGAAAATACTCCTGTCCCCAGAATTTTTGGTTCTGTTGCTCCATTTGTGGAGCTCCTATTCCCTCCAGATCTTTCTGTATCCCCCTTCTTTCTTAAGATTCCCTGCACTCTGCCAAGAGTTTGGATATGCATCTCAGCATAAATGTTGATACCCTGCTGGGTGAAGTCTTTCAGAGGCCCTCTGTGATAGGCTCCTGCCCTGTACCCTGTTTTCTCCATCTTCCAATGACTGTCTCATTTTTCTTTCTGAATGAAGATTGAGCATCTTACCCAGGGTCTTCCTTCTTGCTTAGCTTCCTTAGGTGTACAGAGTTTAGCACGATTATCCTATATTATATGTCTAATATCCATTTATAAGTGATTATATCCCGTGCGTGTCTTTCTGCTTCTAGGTTACCTCACTCAGGATAATATTTTCTAGTTCCCACCATTTGCCTGCAAATTTCATGATTTCCTTGTTTTTAATTGCTGAGTAGTATCCACTCTGTAAATGTACCACAATTTCTGTATCCATTCCTCAACTGAGGGGCATCTGGGCTGTTGCCAACTTCTGGCTATTACCAATAAAGCTGCTGTAAGCATGGTTGAGCAAATGTCCTTGTTGTATACTTGAACATCTTTTGGATATATGCCTAGGAGTGGTACAGATGGGTCTTGAGGTAGCCTTATTCCTATTTGTCTGAGAAAGCATGAGATTGAGTTCCAAAGTGGTTGTACAAGTTTACATTCCTACCAGCAATGGAGGAGGGTTTCCCTTTCTCCACATCCTCTCCAGCATGTGTTGTCAATTTAGTTTTTGTTCTTAGCTATTTTGATGGGTGTAAGGTAAAATCTCAGGGTTGTTCTCATTTGCATTTTCCTTATGAATAAAGATGTTGAGCATTTCCTTAAGAGTTTCTCTGCCACTCAGTGTTCTTCTATTGAGAATTCTCTGTTTAGCTCTGTACCCCACTTTTAATTGGGTTACTTGATTTGTTGCTTTTTAACTTCTTAAGTTCTTTATATATTCTGGATATTAGCCATCTGTCAGGTATAGGGTTGCTGAAGATCCTTTTCCAATGCCTAGGCTTTCCTTTCATTCTGATGACAGTAACCTTTGCCTTATAGAAGCTTTTCAGTTTCATGAGGTTCCATTTATTAACTGTTGATCTTAGAACCTTTTGCTGTTTGTGTTCTGTTTAGGAAGTTGTCTCCTGTGGCAATGAGTTCAAGGCTCTTCCCCACATTTTTTTCTAAGAGGTTTAGTGAGACCTTTTTATTTTGAGGTCTTTGATCCACTTGGATTTCAGTTCTATGCAGGGTGATAAGTATGGATCAATTTGCATTTTTCTACATGTAGACATCCTGTTAGTCCAGCACTATTTGTTGAAGATGCTATCTTTTTTTCCATTGTATGCTTTTGACATCTTTGTAAAAAAACCAGGTGTCCATAAGTGTTTAATTCTGGGTCTTCTGTTGGATTCTATTGACCCACCATTCTGTTTCTATGCCAGTAATATGCTGTTTTTATAATTGTTGCTCTATAGTACAGCTTGAGATCTGGGATGGAGATACCTCCTGAAGGTCTTTTATCATAGAGGATTGTTTTAATGATTCTGGGTTTCTTTGTATTCCATATGAAGTTGCATCCTAAACTCTGATGAGTTTAGGCATGCTGTGCCTTCATTTTCATTGAATTCAAAGAAGTCTTTGAATTATTTCTTTATTTCTCCCCTGACCTAGTATTCATTGAGTATCGATTTGTTTAGTTTCCCATGTGTGTGTAGGCTTTTTGCTATTTCTGTTGTATCATACAAGGGATTATTTCAATCTTCTTGTATCTATTGAGGCTTGATTTGTTACCCACTATATGGTCTGTTTTGGAGAGGGTTCCATGAGTTGCGGAGAAGAAGGTAAATTCTTTTGTGTTTGGGTGAATGGTTCTGTATATATCTATTAGGTCCATTTGATTCACGAACTCTGTCAGAGTCATTGTTTTGTTGCTTAATTTCTGTTGTGTTGACCTGTCTTTTGTTGAGAGTGGGGTGCTGAAGTCTCACACTACTAATGTGTAGGTATCTTTGTATGGTGTATTATTGTCTCCTACAAATGTGGGTACTCTCATATTTGGGGCCTAGGTGTTCAGAATTATGATGTCTTCTGGGTGGAATTTTCCTTTGATTAGTATGAAATGAACTTTCCCATCTGTTTTGATTAATTTTGGTTGAAAATCTATTTTATTAGATATTAGAATGGCTAATCCTTCTTGCTTCTAGGGTCCATTTGCTTGGAAAACCATCTTCTAGGCCTTTACTATCAGGTAATGTCTGTCTTTGTGTCTTTGTGTGTTTCTTGTATACAACAGATTGTTGGATCTTGTTTATGTATTCATTCTGTTAGTCTGTGTCTTTTTATCAGAGAGTTGAGTTCATTGATGTTGAGGGAGATTAATCAACAGTGGCTGTTAGATCCTTTGATATTGACGTTGGCTATGGTAGTGTGTTTGTGTGCTTGGTTACTTTTAGTTTTATGTCCATAAGTGTGTGGATTCATTTCAGTGTCTTCTATTTGATTCCATTGATCCACCAATCTGTTTCTATGCCAGTACCATGTAGTTTTTAATATTGTTGTTCTGTAGTACAGCTTGAGATCAGGGATGGAGATACTTCCTGAAGATCTTTTACTGTAGATTCTCAGTTTCTTTGTATTCCATATGAAGTTGAGAATTTTTCTTTCAAGGTCTATAAAGAATTGTGTTGGTAATTTGATGGGAATTGCATTGAATCTGAGAATTGCTTTGGTAAGATGACCATTTTTAATATGTTAATCCTGCCAAGCCATAAGTATTTGAGATCGTTCCATCTTCTGATGTCTTCTTCTAATTCTTTCTCCAGAGACAGGAAATTTTTTTCATATAAATCTTTGACTTGCTTGATTAGGTACACACCATGGCACTTTATGTCCTTTGTGGCTATTGTGAAGGGTGTTGATTCCCTGATTTCTTTCTCAGCCCATTTGTCTTTTGTATAAAGGAGGGCTACTGAGTTTTTTGTGTTAATTTTATATCCAGCTACTTTGCTGAAGGTGTTAATCAGATGTAGGAGTTCCCTAGTAGAATTTTTGGGGTCACTCAGGTATACATACTATCATATCACCTGCAAACAGTGATACTTTGACTTCTTCCTTTCCAATTTGTAACAGCTTGATATCCTTCAATTGTCTTATTGCCCCAGCTAGGACATCAAGAACAATGTTGAAAAGATATGGAGAGAGTAGACAGCCTTGCCTTGTTCCTGATTTCAGTAGAAATGATTTAAGTTTCTCTCCATTGAGTTTGATGTTGGCTATAGGCTTACTATATATCGCCTTTACTATGTTCAGGAATGTGCCTTGTATCCCTGATCTCTCCAATACTTTAAACATGAATGGATGTTGGATTTTTTCAAATGCCTTTTCAGCATCTACAGAGATGATCATGTGTTTTTTCTCCTTCAGTTTGTTTATGTGGTGGATTACATTGATGGATTTCCATATATTGATCCACCCCTGCATGCCTGGGTTGACGCCTACTTGGTCTTCATGGGTGATATCTTTGAAGCATTCTTGGACTCATTTTGCATGTATTTTGTTGAGTATTTTTGCATCGATATTCATGAGGGAAATTGGCCTGAAATTCTCTTTTTTTGTTGGGTTTTTGTCAGGTTTAGTTATGAAGGTGAATGTGGCTTCATAGAATGAGTTTGGTAGTGTTCTTTCGGTTTCTGTTTTGTGAAATAGTTTGAAGAGTATTGGTGTTAGCTCTTCTTTGAAGGTCTGGTAGAATTCTGTGCTGAAACCATTTGGCCATGGGCTATTTTTTTTTGGAGGGGGTGGGAGTTTTTTAATGACAGCTTCTATTTCCTTAGGGGATATAGGACTATTTAATTGATTTACCTCATCTTGATTCATCTTTGGCATGTGGAATTATTCAAGAAAATTGTCAATTTCATTTAGATTTTTCGAATGTTGTGGAATATAGGCTTTTGAATTAAGACCTAATGATTATTTGGATTTCTTCAGTGTCTGCGGTTATGTCCCCATTTTTATTTCTGATTTTGTTGATTGGGATAGTGTCTCTGTGCCTTTTAGTTAGTTTGGATAAGGGTTTGTCTATCTTGTTGATTTTCTCAAAGAACCAGCTCTTGGATTCATTGATCCTTTGAATTCATTTATTTGTTTCTAATTTATTGATTTCAGGCCTGAGTTTATTTCAAGCCATCTACTCCTCTTTGGTGTGTCTGCATTTTTTTTTCTCAGGCGTTTAAGTGAGCCAATAAGTTGCTTTTATGAGATGTTTCGAATTTCTTCTTGAAGGCACTTAGTGCTATGAACTTGCCTCTTAGCATTGCTTTCATTGTGCCCCACAAGTTTGGTTATGTTGTGCCTTCATTTTCATTGAATTCTAGGAATACTTTCGTTTCTTTTTTATTTCTTTCCTGACCCAGCTGTCATTTAGTAGCAAGTTGTTCAGTTTCCATGTGTGTGTATGCTTTTTGCTATTTCTGTTGTTGTTGAGGTCCAGCTTTAGTCTATGGTGATCGGATAGGATACAAGGGATTACTTTAATCTTCTTGTATTTGTTGAGGCTCACTTTGTGACCAACTATGTGGTCTATATTGGACAAGGTTCCATGAGGTGCTGAGAAGAAGATAAATTCTTTTGTGTTTGGGTGTAAGGTTCTGTAAAAGTGTGCTAGGTCCATTTGATTCATGACCTCTGTCAGAGACACTGTTTCTTTGTTTAATTTCTGTTTATTTGACCTGTCCTTTGTTGAGAGTAGGGTATTGAAGTCTCCCACTGTTAATGTGTGGGGATATATGTGTGGTTTAAGTTTCATCAATGTTTCTTTTACAAGTGTTGGTGTCATTTTATTTGGGGCATAGATGTTTAGGATTGTGATGTCTTCCTGGTGGAATTTTCCCTTGATGGGTATGAAATGAACTTCCCCATCTCTTTTTACTAATATTGTTGAAAGTTTATTTCATCAGGTACTAGAATGGTTACTTGGGCATGCTTCTTGGGTCCATTTGCTTGGAAAGCTATCTTCCAGCCTTTTACTCTCAGGTAATATCTACCCTTGTGACTTAGGTGGGTTTCTTGGATGCAACAAATTGCTGGGTCTTGTTCAAGCATCCATTCTGTTAGTCTGTGTCTTTTCATTGGAGAATTGAATCCATTGATGTTGAGAGATTAATGAGCAGTGTCTGTTAGAACCTGACCTGTGATTTTGATGTTGGCTTTGGCAATAATTTTGTGTGCTTGTTTTTTTTTTTTTTTTTTTTTTTTTTTTTTTTTTTTACTGTAGTGAGGTTATTTCCTGTGTTTTCTTGAAAGTAGCTAATTTTCTTGGGTTGTATTTTTCCTTTTAGTGTCTTCTGTAACTCTGGATTTGTGTGTAGGTATTTGTGAATTTTTTTTGTCATTGAATATCTTGTTTTCTTTGTCCATGAGGACTGAGAGTTTTGGTGGGTATAGTAACCTGGGTTGACATCTGTGTTTTATTAGGCCCTGCATGATATCCATGCAGGCTCTTCAGACTTTCATAGTCTCTGTTGAGAAGTCAGGTGTGATTCTGATGGGTTTGCCATTATATATTACTTGGCCTTTTTCCCTTGTAGCTTTTAGTATTTTTTCTTTCTTCTGTATACATACTGCTTTGATTATTATGTGGTGGGAGGATTTTCTTTTCAGGGCTAATTTATTGGGTGTTCTATAGGCCTCTTGTATTCTTATAAGCCACTCTTTTAATTTGGGAAAATTTACTTCAATGATTTTATTGAAAATATTTTGGGGGTCTTGGAGGAGGGAATATTCTTTTTCCTCTATTCCTATTCTTAGGTTTTGTCTTTTTATGTTGTCTTGAATTTCTTGGAAGGTCTGTATCAGCAATTTTTTAGATTTAACATTTTCTTTGATGGATATATCTATTTCTTCCATTATATCTTCCACACCTGAGATTCTTTCTTCCATCTCTTTAGTCTATTGGTTATGCTTACCTCTTTAGTTCCTATTTTCTTCCCTAAGTTCTTTCTTTCCACAATTTCCTCCATTTGTGTTTTCTTTAATTTTTCCAATTCTATCATCAGATCTTGAATCGTTTTTTTTATTTCCTTCACCTGTCTGACTGTATTTTAATGTTTTTCTTTCAATCCTTTAGCTGTTTGTTTGAACAATCCCCTGATTCATTTATTTCCTTCATTGATTTAAGTATTTCCTCTCTAAAAGTCACAAACTGTTTGGCTGCAACTTCCAGTATTTCTTACAGATGGCCATAATCTGTTTGACTTAATCTTCCTTTAGTTTTTTGTGCATTTTATTTGTTTCCTTTATTATCTTCTTCATAAGCATAGATGTTTGGTCATCTTCTTGAATTTCAGTTATGCTGTGGTGTCCAGGGCTACTTGCCTCTGGATCACTGTGTTCTGGGGATGCTATATTGCTCTGTGTTTTTTTGGTTAAACTTTTATGCTGACCTCTTTTCTCTTTATGGCAGTGGTTTTTCCTCCAAACCCTAAGCTCCCTAAATAAAGACTCATGAGACTCACAATATACATTTACCAATAACCAGGCCATATAGCTAGGTTTTTCTCTCACTAGCTCATAACTTAAAATAACACATTTACACTAATCTACCTTCTGCCACATGCCTGGTTACCTCTGTTCAGGTACCATGCAACTGTCTTCCTCATATCTTGCCAGATGGATGTTCTGAAACTGGCACTATTTCAGAATCCTTTTTGCCTGCCAAATATCTTACCACCTATTTCCTTCCTCAGCTTTAGGTCGTTAGCTTTTTATTGACAGGTGATGTTTCCACACAGACACAAGAGATTCTCTCAGGATCTTTCTATGTAGAAAGCACTGATTAAGAATACTCCAAAACCCTAATGTGTAAATTCATTGAATTTTAAAAAGTGTATCCACAGTGTTATTTTTAGTGGTCAGTAAGAAGAGGGAAGAATGAAGTACTGTAAAAGAGGAGTGTTACTAACACATAGGAAGGAGTACAATTACTTATAAAAATAGACAAAAAAAGAATTTTGTTTTAAAAACAAGGTCTTGCTATGTAGTCTGGCTGGGTATAAGCTCAGGATCCTGTTGCCTCAGCTTTCCAAGCACTGGGATTGTAGATGTGTGCCACCAAGTGTATTAGAAGAATTGTCAGGGTTAGCTATAGTCCTAGAGAAATGAGTCCTGTGATGTTGACGAGCTGTGATTGGAGAAATATTGTCTCTTTTTTTTAATTTTTTTTAAATTTTTTTTATCAGTAACATTTTATTAACTCTGTATCCCAGCCGTGTCCCCATCCCTCATTCCCTCCCAGCCCCTCCCCCCTCCCTCACTCATCTCCACCTTGCCCCTTTCCAAGTCCACTGATAGGGGGGTATCTCCTCCCCATTCATCTGATCCTGTTTTATCAGGTATCTTCAGGACTGGCTGAAAAGCCCTCCTCTGTGGCCTAACAGGACTGCTCCTCCCTTCGGGGATGGGGAGGCCAAAGAGCCAGTCATTGAGTTCCTGTTAGAAATAGTCCTTGTTCCCCTCACTTTGGGAAACCAATTGGTTCCTGAGCTACCACAGGCTACATCTGAGTGGAGGTTCTAGGTTATATCCATACATGGTCCTTGGTTGAATGTCAGTCTCAGAAAAGACCCTGTGCCCAGATATATTTGGTCCTTGTGGAGCTCCTATCCTTTCCCCATCAGACTAACTCCCCTTCTTTCTTATGATTCCCTGTACTCTGCCAAAGGTTTGGTCATGAGTCTTTGCTTTGAAAACACTGCTAGTTAGAGTCTTTCAGATGCGCTCAGTAGACTCCTGTCATACGTTCAATGTACATCCCATCTGTCTTTCTAAACGAGGATTGATCATCTTACCCCATGTCCGCTCAATTGATTATCTTTTTTAGGTGTATAGATTTCATTATGTTTATCATATCTTATAGGTCTATATAAGTGAGTATATCCCATGTTTGTCTTTCACCTTCTGGGATATTTCACTCAGAATGATCTTTTCTAGATCCCACCATTTGCCTGCAATTTTCATGATTTCCTCCTTTTTGATTGCTGAGTAGTATTCCATTGTATAAAAATACCACAATTTCTGTACCCATTCCACCGTTGATGGACATCTGGGTTGTTTCCAGGTTCTGGCTATTACAAATAAAGCTGCTATAAACATGGTTGAGCAAGTATCCCTTTTGTGTAATTGAACGAACTTTGGGTATATACCTAGCAGTGGTATAGCTGGGTCTTAAGGAAGCACTATTCCTAATTGTCTTAGAAAGCGCCAGATAGCTTTCCAGAGTGGTTGTACCAGTTTACATTCCCACCAGCAGTGGATGAGGGTTCCCCTTTCTCCACAACCTCTCCAGCATGTGTTATCACTTGAGTTTTTCATCTTGGCCATTCTGATGGGTGTAAGGTGATATCTCAGGGTCTTTTTGATTTGCATTTCCCTGATGGCTAATGAGGATGAGCATTTCTTTAAATGTTTTTCTGCCATTCCATATTCCTCTGTCGAGAATTCTCTGTTTAGCTCTGTTCCCCATTTTTTAAGTGGATTACTTGGATTGCTGCTTTTCAGCTTCTTTAGTTCTTTGTATATACTGGATATTAGTCCTCTGTCAGATAAAGGGTTGGTGAAGATTCTTTCCCAATCTGTAGGCAGTCATTTTGTTTTGATGATGGTATCCTTTGCTTTACAGAAACTTTTCAGTTTCATGAGGTCCCATTTATTGATTGTTGCTCTTAGAGCCTGTGCTGTTGGTGTTCTGTTCAGGAAGTTGTCTCCTGTGCCAATGAGTTCTAGGCTGTTCCCCACTTTTTTTTCCAATTGATTTAGGGTATCTGGTTTTATGTTGAGGTCCTTGATCCACTTTGACTTTAGTTTTGTGCAGGGTAATAAATATGGATCTATTTTCATTTTTCTGCATGTAGACATCCAGTTAGTCCAGCGCCATTTGTTGAAGATGCTGTCTTTTTTCCATTGAATGGATTTGGCTTCTTTGTCAAATCTTGAGTATTTATAAGTGTGTGGATTTATTTCTGGGTCTTCTATGCAGTTCCATTGATTCTTCTTTCTGTTTCTATGCCAATACCATGCAGTTTTTATTACTGTTGCCCTGTAGTACAGCTTGAGATCAGGGATGGAGATACCTCCAGATGATCTGTTGTTGTACAGAATCGTTTTGGAGATTCTGGGTCTTTTGTTTCTCCATATGAAGCTGAGAATCTTTATTTTCAAGGTCTATAAAGAATTGAGTTGGTATTTTGATGGGAATTGCATTGAATTTGTAGATTGCATTTGGCAGGATGGCCATTTTCACAATGTTACTCCTACGAATCCATGAGCACGGGAGATCTTCCCATCTTCTGATATCTTCTTCGATTTCTTTCTTCAGAGACTTGAAGTTTTTCCCAAACAGGTCTTTCACTTGCTTGGTTAGAGTCACACCAAGGAACTTTATGCTATTATTGGCTATTGTGAAGGGTGTTGTTTCCCTAATTTCTTTCTCAGCCTTTTTGTCTTTGGTATATAGGAGGGCTTCTGATTTTTTTGTGTTGATTTTGTATCCTTCCACTTTGCTGAAGGTGTTTATCAGCTCTAGGAGTTCTCTGGTTGAATTTTTGGGTCACTCATGTATACTATCATATCATCTGCAAATAGTGACACTTTGACCTCTTCCTTTCTGATTTCTATCCCCCTGATCTCCTTTAGTTGTCTTATTGCTCTGGCTAGGACTTCAAGTACTATGTTGAAGAGATATGGGGACAATGGACAGCCTTGTCTTGTCCCTGATTTCAGTGGGATTGATTTAAGTTTCTCTCCATTGAGTTTGATGTTAGCTATAGGCTTGCTGTATATTGCCTTTACTATCTTTAGGTATGTGCCTTTTATCCCTGATCTCTCCAAGACTTTAAACATGAATGGGTGTTGGACTTTGTCAAATGCTTTTTCGGCATCTATGGAGATGATCATGTGGTTTTTCTCCTCAGTTTGCTTATGTAGTGGATTACATTGATGGATTTCCATATGTTGAACCACCCTTGCATGCCTGGGATGAAGCCTACTTGGTCATGGTGGATGATATCTTTGATATGTTCTTGGATTTGATTTGCAAATATTTTATTGAGTACTTTTGCGTCAATGTTCATAAGAGATAGGTCTGAAGTTCTCTTTTTTTGTTGGGTCTTTGTGTGGTTTAGGTATTAAGGTGACTGTGGCTTCATAGAATGAGTTTGGTAGTGTTCCTTCTGTTTCTATTTTGTGGAATAGTTTGAGGAGAATTGGAGTTAGCACTTCTTTGAAGTTCTTGTAGAATTCTGCGCTGAAGCCATCTGGTCCAGGGCTTTTTTTGGAGGGGCGACTGTTAATAACTGCTTTGATTTTCTTGGGAGATATAGGGCTATTCAGTCTTTCTACCTGATCTTGACTTAGTTTTGGTAGATGGAATCTTTCAAGAAAATTATCCATTTCATTTAGATTCTCAAATTTTGTGGCATATAGGCTTTTGTAGTATGACCTAATAATTGTTTGGATTTCCTCAGTGTCTGTGGTTATGTCCCCATTTTCATTTCTGATTTTGTTATTCTGGATAGTTTCTCTCTGCTTTTTAGTTAGTTTGGCTAAGGGTTTATCTATCTTGTTGATTTTCTCAAAGAAGCAGCTTTTTGTTTCATTGATTCTTTGGATAGTTTTATTTGTTTCTAGTTGATTGATTTCAGCCCTTAGTTTGATTATTTCCAGCCATCTGCTCCTCTTTGGTGTATCTGCTTCTTTTTTTTTCTAGGGTTTTCAGTTGGGCCATTAAGTTGTTTGTATGTGATGTTATGAATTTCTTCTTGCAGGCACTTAGTGCTATAAATTTTCCTCTGAGCACTGCTTTCAATGTGTCCCATAAATTTAGGTATGTTGTGCCTTCCTTTTCATTGAATTCTAGGAAGTCTTTAATTTCTTTATTTCGTCCTTAACCCAGCTGTCATTGAGTAGTAAGTTGTTCAGTTTCCATGTGCGTGTCGGCTTTTTGTTGTTTCTGTTGTTGTTGAGGTCGAGCTTTAGTCCATGGTGGTCAGATAGTATACAAGGGATTATTTCAATCCTTTTGTATCTGTTGAGGCTTTCTTTGTGACCCACTATATGGTCTATTTTGGAAAAGGTTCCATGCGGTGCTGAAAAGAAGGTGTACTCTTTTGAGTTTGGGTGAAATGATCTGTAGATGTCTATTAGGTCCATTTGATTTAGGGATTCTGTGAGTGCTTTTATTTCCTTATTTGGTGTCTGTCTAGTTGATCTGTCCCTTGGTGAGAGTGGAATGTTGAAGTCTCCCACTATTAAGGTATTAGGATCAATGTATTATTTAAGCTTTAATAGTGTTTCATTTACGAATGTCAGTGCTCTTGTATTTGGGGCATAGATATTCAAGATTGTGATGTCCTCTTGGTGGATTTTTCCTTTGATGAGAAAATAGTGGCCCTCCTTATCTTTTTCGATTAACTTGGGTTGAAAGTCTATTTTATTAGATATTAAGATGGCTACTCCAGCTTGTTTTCTACAACCATTTGCTTGAAAAACAGAAATATTGTCTCTTAAAGACTGTGAGAAAACAAAGTATGAGTAAAATTTTAAACAAACTTAGTTACACTTTCCTCTACTGAAGCTGCATTTATTAGGCCAATGAGATGACTCAGTGGTTAAAGGTGCTTACCACCAAGCCCAGTGATCTGAATTTGATTTCCCAGTACCCATGTGGTGGAAGGAGAGAACTAACTCCCACAAGTTGTTTTCTGACCTCCACAGGAGTGCATGTGCCTGACACCTCACACAAATAAAAGCACAAGTGAGCTTTTAAAATTTCATTTCTTTCATCTTGAAATCTATTATTATTTCATTAATTCAGAAAGATTGTTGATAGAGTTTTATATGGGATCAAAAATTTTATTGTGCTGAATGAAGCCAGTGTATACATTGCATTGCAGGTCATGTACAACCCACAGGGTATGTTTTATGCATCTAAATTCCTTATCCAAGGGAGGTCTCCTTCCTCTATTGATACCTGTTTTGTGATGTCTTATAAAAGCAGTACCTTCCTATGCTTGGGAAGTGTTATTTAAAAAGCTATTTTTTGTTTTATTTTTCTTTTATTATTAGTTACATTTTAATTAACTCTGTATCCCAGCTGTATCCTGCTCCCTCATTCCCTCCCAATCCCACCTTAACTCCCTCATCTCCCTGCCCCTTTCCAAGTCCACTGATAGGGTAGGACCTCTTCTCCTTTCATCTGTCACTGTTTTAATCAGGTATCTTAAAGATGTAAGGTAGGGGGAAAAGAAATAAATTATTAGAAAAGGTGAAAAACAATGTCTGTTTAGAATTCATTATCATCACGTGATTTACCAGTAGTTCTAAATATGACACTGTGTCCATGGTGGGTGTTTGTTAAACTCAACAGATAATGCTACATGCTTTGGTGTAATAAAAAGTATAATTCATGGTCTGGAAAGATAGCTCAATGAATAAGAGCATGTGCTGCTTTTCTAGAGGACCTGGGTTCAATTCACAGCATTCACATATTGTCTTATAACCATCTTCTCCTCTCAGGTATATATTTTCTTTTTTTTCTAGGGCTTTTAGATGTGCTGTTAAGTTGCTTATATGAGATATCTCTAACGTCTTTCTGGAGGCACTTAGTGCTATAAAGTTTCCTCTTAGCACTGCTTTCACTGTTTTCCATAAGTTTGGGTAAGTTGTCCCTTCATTTTTAGTGAATTTTAGGGAGTCTCTAATTTTTTTTTTCATTTATTTCCTGACCAAGCTGTCATTGAATGGACATGTGCGTTTCCATGTGTGTGTAGGCTTTTTATTATTTCTGTTGTTGTTGAGGTCTAGTTTTAGTCCATGGTGGTCTGCTAGGATGCGAGGGATAATTTTGATCTTCTTGTATCTGGTGAGGCTGGCTTCGCGACCAACTATATGGTCAATTTTTGAGAAGGTTCCATGAGGTGCTGAAAAGTAGGTATACTCTTTTGAGTTTGGGTAAAAAGTTATGTAGACACCTATTAAGTCCATTTGATTTAGGACCTCTGTAAATGTCATTATTTCTCCATTTAGCTTCTGTCTAGATGATCTGTCCCCTGGTGAGAGTGGAGTGTTGAAGTCTCTCACTTCAAGGTGTTGGGGTCCATGTGTGATTGAAGCTTTAATAATGTTTCACTTACAAATGTAGGTGCTCTTGTATTTGGGGCATAGATGTTCAGAACTGTGATATCCTCTTGGTGGATTTTTCCTTTGATGAGAAAGAAGTGCCCCTCCTCATCTTTTTTGATTAATTTTGGTTGAAAGTCTATTTTTTAGATATTAACATAGCTCCCCAAGCTTGTTTTCTGGGTCCATATTCTTGAAAAAATATTTTTCCTGCCCTTTACTATGAGGTAGTGTTTATCGTTCTTGCAGAGGTGTCTTTCTTGGATGCAAAAGAATAATGGATCCTGTTAATGCAACCATTCTGTTAGTCTGTGTCTTTTTATTGGAGAGTTGAGTCTGTTGATGTTTATAGATAATAGTGACCAATGAATGTTATTTCCTTTTATTGTGGAGTTGGTGTTAATTTGTTTCAGTGAGTGTTGTCTTTTAATTTTTTTGGTGCTGAAGTTATTTGTATCCTGTGTTTTCTGGGGTGCAGTTGTTTTCATTGGATTGAAGTTTTCATTCTAGTATGTGCTGTTGAGCTGAGTTGCTGTGTAGATATTTTTGAAGTTTAGTTTTGTCTTGGAATTTTTTGTTTTCTCCATCTATGTTGATTGAAAGTGTTGCTAGGCATAGTAGTCTGGATTGGTGTCTGTGGTCGCTTAGAGTCTGCATGACATTTTCACAGTCCCTTCTGGTTTTCATAGTTTCTGTTGAGAAATCTGGTTTGATAGGTCTTCCTTTCTATGTTTCTTGGCCTTTTTCTCTTGCTGCTTTTAAGATTTTTTTTTTCTATGTCCTGTAGATTTAGTGTTTTGACTATTATTTACCATGAGGATTTTCTTTTCTGGTCTACCTACTTGGTGTTCTATACGTCTCTCTTATGTTTATGGACATCTCTTTCTTAATGTTGGGGAAATTTTTTTCTATGATTTTCATGAAAATATTTTCTGGACCATGGAGCCTCAAATCTTCTTTTTCATATATTCCTATTATTCTTAGTTTTTGGCTTTTCATGGCGTCCTCAATTTCTTGGATATTTTGTATTTGGAACTTTTCTGCTTTTACTTTTTCTTTGAGAGATGATGCAGTTTCTGCAAGTGTCTACAGCACCTGGGATTTTTCTCTTCCATCTCTGTGTGCTATTGCTGATGCTTATCTTTATGGTTCCTGATCTTTTCATTAAGTTCTCTGGCTCCAGGGTTTTCTCTGTGTTTTCTTCATTGATTCTAATTCCATTTTCATGTCTTGAAACATTTCCTTCACCTCTTTGAATATGGATTCCCATCTTTCCATGATGACTTCTAGTTGTTTTCCATTTCCTCTCTATATGCCACTAATCTTGCCTCTACTTGCACATCAATTTGTTTGAATGTAATTGCCTTGATTTCTTCTACAGCTTTCTTTGATTCCTCTTTATCTGCCTCTACCCATGCCTCTATTTGATTGGCTGTATTTAGATGTATTTCTTTGTGAGTTTTGTTTGTTTCTTCTTTATGGCCTCTATTCTCTTTATCAGCCTAGAATTCAGATAATTTACCTTTATTTACAATTAATTAGCATGTCTATTGTTTTTTAGGGTTGCTGGTGAAGCCATGATGTCCTAATTTTTGTTAGATATGTTCTTATGCCAACCTCTAGCCATCTGCTTTTCTGTAACCATTGCTATTTGTTTCCTGTATTCTTACTTCAGACTGGGTCCATCTATTTTTGGTATCTGCAGTATTTTTCAGGAAAATGAGAGAAGTCCACAAGTATGAGGGTGGATGTTGGTGTTTAAGCTGAGGCTAAGGGAGAAAATTCTCTGGCCCAGGTGTAAATGTGCAAGCGAGGAAGCTTGGGTGTACACATGGAAATGTGCTTTGAAGGACAGGGTGCTTGATGCTGAAATGTAGGCTTAAGCACAGGAGGAGGTGCAGGATGTGGCGCTATTTGAGGATGCAATGAGCATAGGCAGGTGCCCTGATTACCTTAGTGGCCTAAAGGCCTGTTTTACTCTCCTCTTAGTATTCATATTCATATATGTGTGGGCTCCAGGAATTGTTTGCCTGGACTGTACTGGTAGGTCCACAGAATACGGGATTCAATGTAGAGTATCCTGTCCCAAGAATCCCTATCTTGCTCAGAGGGGGTATGTGGGTGGCAGTGATCTGATGTCAGGCCCCTGGATCTCAGGTTCTGCATGCACTCACATGGAGGCATGCTCACATGATAGCAGGACTATTCAGAAAGCACAGAGGTTCACCTTGTTCTCTACTCTCAGATTTGGGCCTGCAGGGACAAATGACAGTGTAGCACACCTATCAGTTCAATGGTGTCCACTGGGCAGGGAGACGCTTACCTGGGGTAGAGATTTCCTTTTTGTTAGTCAAGGAGCATGGAGGCTCCTAGAGGGGTAGCTGCCACATAGTCACCACTGCTTCAGACCTGGAAGGCCCATACAGTCATCCCTGGGAGACCCTGGGAAGCCTGTATAGCTGCATGCGGAACTTGGTGCCTCAAACCTATATCTGAGAGAAGAGAACAGAGGAATCCCCTGTGTTTTCTGCATAGGCCTGCTAGCAAATGAGAGCATGTGATTGCATGTAGAGCTCCAAGTTCAGGGTCCCTCTACACTAGCAGCCAGATATCGGATCCTTCCCACCCACTCAATGTGAGCAAAATAGGGATTCTTGGGACTGCATTCTCAGCATTGAAGCCCCTGTTCTCTGTGTTTACCAGTGGAGTTGAAGCAAACAACTACTGGAGTCTAGACAGATCTAATACCTGGAGAAGAGTAAGACAAGCCTGTAGGCCGCTGAGGCACTCAGGTCACGTGCACATGTGTGTTGCATATGTGAACAGCACCAGCACCTGCACCTCTACTGCACTTAAGCTCCCTCTTCCAGTTATCTACAAGCCCTAACACTCTGTCCTTCAAGGCACACTTCCAAGCACCCACCCACTCTTACACACATTCACCTGCAACATTCATTCCTTAGCTAGAGCTGACACACCAATATCTACTTTCAAACCAGTGGACCACTCTCATCTTCCTGAAGAATTCTCCAGGCACCAGAGACAGAAGGACCCAGTCTGAAGTATAGACTCCAAGAACAAATAGTGACTGTTACGGAAAAGCAGATGGCTATAGGTCGGTTAAATACATATCCAACAACAATCAGGATCTCATGGCTTCACCAGAAAACCCCAGAAGCAATGCACATGCTAATTCATCAGAAACACAGGAAAATTATTTCAATTCTAGGCTTATGCAGTTATTAGAGGCACATAAAGAAGAAATGAACAAAGTTCCCAAAGAAATACAGGCAAATACAGCCAAACAAATAGAAGCACACGCAGTGGCATAGAGAGAGGACACCAACAAAAAATAGAGGCCAACATTGAAAGACAGGAAACCACATTAAAACGGTGAAGGAAATAGTGCAAGACGTGAAAACAGAATTAGAATCAATAAAGAAAACACAAACAGAGAAAACACTGGAGCTGGAGAACTTAATGAAAAGATCAGGATCCTGTGGCAACCATCACCAATAGAATACAAGAGGTACAAGATAGAATCTCAGGCACTGAAGATATAGTTGCAGAAATTGAATCATCTCTCAATGAAAAAGTAAAATTAGAAAAGTTCCAAACACAAAACATCCAAGAAATCAAGGATGCCATGAAAAGAGGAAATCTAAGAATAAAAGGAATAGATGAAAAAGAAGATTCCAGACTCCAAGGACCAGAAAATATTTTCAAGAAAATGATAGAAGAAAAATTTCCCAACTTAAAGAATGAGATGTCCATAAACACCAAATAGACAAGACCAGAAAGGAAACTCCTCAGTGCACATAATAGTTAAAACACTAAATCTAGAGAACAAAGAGAAAATATTAAAAGCAGTGAGGGAAAAAGCACAAGTAACCTAGAAAAGCAGACCTGGTGTGAGAATCACACCAGACTTCTCAACAGAAGCTATGAAGGCCAGAAGGGCCTGGCAGATGTCAAGCAGACTATAAGCGAGCACAGATGCCAACCCAGACTACTATACCCAGGAAAGCTTTCAATCAACACAGATGGAGAAAACAAAATATTCCATGACAAACTAAACTTCAACAATATCTACACAGCAATGTTCAGAGTCTGTGTTTCTGCTGACTTCTGCCAAACAACCTGCCAATACATCCCACCTGCTTTATCCATCTGACTCTCCTCTACTATTCAGTAAATGTCTGTCTGCTTCTTGAATCCTAGCATTTGGGCTGGGAATATGCTCTTACTAAGATGCTTTCCTCTTCCTCTACTGAAACAACCATCTTTTCAAAACAAAACAAAACAAAAAATCCTCTCTCATTTTCTCTTTCTAGTTGTTTTCTTCTCTACCTGCTCTAACCACTAAGATCTTATTGTCAGTGAGTAAATTTTAGCCTGGAGCTGCCTGCTTTGTCTACTTTTAACCTTAATGGTTGGATCCAGGAGGAGGTACACACTTATACACTTTAGGAGAGTGAGATCAACAGCTTGGTTCAGAGTGTATAAATACTATTTGTAAAAGTCTGAGGAAAGAAAATCTAAGTTGTGAGGTTCTAAACATGTGCTTTAAAGTGTGTTAATCTAAGTGCTAAGAACTTAGAAAGCAATTTAATGTAATAATATTTCTGATTTTTTTCACTCTTCTTCTGGGAGCCCAGCAGTTGAGACAGGCAAGTGTTGGGTGCACTGGGAACTTCCACTTATACTGGTTCCTGGCCAGAAAATGTTTTAATTTATTAACAAAAATTCTATCTGACAAAATAAAAAATCCAGTTACGAACATCTAAAATACTATTCTACACTAAAATAAACCTTAAAAGAGAACACACCATTGTTCTCCTCTGGACACTGTGAATGAGCACAGTGTTCATCCATACACACATTGTGAACATAAATGACACAGAGGTACATCGAACTTACCATTAACTTGCATGACGTAAGTTGAACATACACACAGATATGTCACAACTCCTTGCACATATGTGTGTGTGTGTCCCTCACATATACACAAAATACATGCACACACAGGCACACACACACACACAGATGCCCACTGATGTTGATAAGTGGGATATGCTCATCGAAAATCAATGATCATCACTTAGGTGTTCTGGGTGTTCACATGGCCACAGTCCTGCAATTGAAGATAAGTAAATAGGGTTAAAGCATGGAAAAGTCCTGTTTTGAAACAACTTATACTTCTAATTTTATAGCAAAAGAATGGTTCTTGTGACCTAGTCTAGATCATATAACCTAGGTAGTCCTGGAGGATCTTGAACTTATCCTCCTGCCATTAGCTCCCAATGCTGTGCCATCATCGCATATTTCAAGAGTGCTACAAGTTGAATCCAGGACCTTGTGCTTGAAACACAAGCTCTTCCCCAACTGAGCCATGTCCCCGTACATGAGCCTCTAAAGTAAGAGGCTCTCTGAAGGCCAGTAGTTCTTAGCTTAAAGGTGAGATTGTGAATCCATGAGATACATGGACAAAGGTCTGGGACCCAGCACTCCTACCTAGTACTCCTCATAGACAGAGTCAATGTCTCCCTTTATCTTTGCACATGTTTTCCAAAGCACCTTGTGAAAAATCTCTTTATTAAAAGGAACCAGTAATCTTGGAGTTGTGATGATAACCATATGAATAGTCCTTGAGGGTGTTCATATATAAAACAAAGTCACAAGGAACAATCCATCTGACCCCAGGATCTTAAACCTCATTGGATCTCTGTGGCTTCCTCTTTGGATCCTATATAATTTATGGGGCAGGTTCTGGTCCTTTCGTTATGTTGCTGCATTTCCTCTGGATGTAAACTCTGTGGAAGAGACAAGGCTGATATAAAATTCCAGAATCTCATTGACTTGAGGCTGATCTGACAAGAGGTCAGTTTGATCACACTAAGTGTGTTAACACTATATACAGCCTGGGAGAAGAAACCACCTCCTTAGGCAGGTGAGAACCCTAATATATTGGCAGAATATCAGTATCAAAGATGCTTAATTTATCCATCTTACATTCCTTTTCCTTTATATTCAGATGTCTAACTAAAACTTAGTAACCAATACTGGTGAAGAACAAGCTAACCTGTAATAAACATTGAAAAACTAGTGGATTCCATACTCTGTCTCTTACTTCTTTGCGCCATAATATTGGAAATGGATTCCAGGGTCTCAAGCATGCTGTGCTCACACTCTGACCCTGATGTACACCCCAGTCCTACTTCCATTATTCTCTCAAGAGCCCTGGAAAGTCACATTGTATTAAAATCCACAGATATTAGGTAAAAGATCAGTAAGGGTCACTACTCTGAAAGACCATGAATGACCAGGATGTCAATGAGAGGAAACTTCTCTTCATTGCGCAAATATTTCTTTTTTTTTTTAATTTTTTAATGTTTATTTTTTTTCTTATTAGTTACATTTTTTAAAACTGTATCCCAGCTGTATCCCATGCCCTCATTTCCTCCCAATCCCACCCTCCCTTCCTCCCTCTCCACTCTTCCCCTTTCCAAGTCCACTGATGGGGGGGACTTCTTCCCCATTTATCTGATCCTGTTTTATCAGGTCACGCAAAGCTTTCTAATTACATAGTAATTGTGGATTTTTAGGAATGTGACCAATGATGCTGAACTTCCAAATGGACCAGAAACAATGAGAAACATTATCAGCTCTATGTCCTGGCTGAGACCAAGGTCTTGATTCATTGTACAAAGACACATACACAGAAGAGAGGAGTGTCCTCTCTATAAGGACAGAAACCCCTCCTGGAGCAGTAGGGAATTTCTTTTAGTCCAGTAGCTGTCAGTGTGAAAATTACAGTTTGTAAATGAAAAAGTAGACTCACAGTAAATCAGTTATGCCCTTAGGTCTCTTCCCTCTCATCAACCTTTCTCTCATCTTTCCTTCCTTTTTAATTTTTGTTTCCTGTCTCCTCTCCTTTCTTAGATCCCTCTCCCTGTTTCTCTTTCACTCACTCTTCTCTTTTCTCCTATCTTTTCACTCCTCCTATCTCTTTTCTCTGCACAACTCTTCTTCCCATTTCTAGAACCTGTAAACCTCTTCCTACTCCAATTCAAAATTGTCACTGTCATCTTCATCCTTCTCCTAGACATTGTCCTCCTTGTGCTATTCCTAAGCACAATACTCTTCTTCCTCTTTTTTGACATTCTTCTTTTGTTTTTCTCTCTGTTCTTCCTGTCCTTTCTTTCTTTTTGAATTTTCTTCCTTCTACTTGTTCTCATACCCCTACTCTTGCACCTATATGTCTACACTCTCCTCTGTCATTCTGAAGATCTTTATTTCACCATAACCAAAATGGGCAGAGGAATTCAACAATAGAAATGAATAGGAAGAAGTAGTAAGCAATGCATTAGGTCTATTTAGATCAATAATATGAGGAACAATGGAGAAGATTGCTAAAATTCAATATCTCCTTCTCACTGTGGGACAATATCCAGGGTAAAAAAAATTATTTTTACCAAGGAAAGCAGGATAATTCATTGCTTTTCTGATACTAGATCTGCTGAAAAATTCAGAAAAACTTGACATTTGGAAGGACACTCATGTATAATGTTTGGTGTAGAATTTCTTCAACCTCTTCCTCTTGAGGTTACTTCTTGATAGTTTGTCCTAGAAAATCAGCAGTGATATCACCATATTTTTCAAACAGCAGCTAGTATTAATTAGAATGTTGCTCTTAACTGAATGCTTTAATAGTAATCAGCTAAGACACTCTATAGATAAATTTTAAATAATTTTCAACCATGAAAGCATTTTGCTCTTGTACCTAACAGATTTGAACCTCACACACTTGCTCTTTGTATTTGGGGGCACACACTACTCTGATGGACTCAGGCAGCATCTGCTGGTAGCAAAAATAGGTGTGTAGGTCCACACTTGATAAGAATGCTGTCTTGGTTGGATGGGTTTACAAAAACAAAAGAAGACAAGAATTGCAAGTGAGCATAGCCAGCCAGGTCAGATCCATCAAGAAAGGCAAGCCCACCCAGCTTCAACAATTGACCCTTACCAAGATTCCTCAAATCATTCAAGGGAAACACTTATCTTCTTGGTAGAGAAGGAAAAGGAGACAATCTGCTTTGTCCTCCTAACTCATAAAAGGTAAAATATGGTAAGTTTCTCTCTATAATTTTATCTTGTCCCTCACTGAAAACAAGACTCTTTTATTAATCCATGTTTAGTTATACCTGATACCTAAAATGTAACCATTTCAAGTTTTATCCTTCAGTTTCTAACCCACATATGCTTCCCTGTAACAAACAGCAGACTGAGTCTTTCCTCATCAAGCTTTTGGATGACCATTACAAATATTGGTTCAACGATCTCTCTGGGTCTTCAGTTGTCTGCCTTCACTGCTGCCTCTGAACCCCATGTGATTACTCCCAATGGGAAGAGGAGTCCCTTCTACCCTTCAGATGTGGTACTGTACTACTGTCACTTGATTTACCCTTCTTTCCTTTTCTTCCCTCCTCCTTTTAACTGGATCAAGAGTGTAAAAACACATCATACAACTGCATGTTAGAGTGGGGATGAATCCTGCAGATGTTAAGCCAAGGAAAGCAGAGGTAAAAGTTACATATCTAGCCATTGCATTTGAGGTAATGTTGGCATGGTGGGAGGCACATGTAGGATGTGATCATTACTGGAATCCAGGAATAGATGGTGAAAGCAAAATTCTATTTGGAGGACAGAAGGAAGGCATTTGGACTAGGCTCCTGGTATATTCCTGTTTCCTTCTTTAAGTTGAGTATACACATCAAATTTATTCCTTGAGCTATTAAACTGTACTGTTCATATATGCATACTCACAAGTTAGCTATATTTTAAATATCACTCATTTGAAAATCTAAAGTGAAATCAAAGAAAAAGTAAAATCAAGAAATCCAACATCATCAAGGTAAAACCATGTTCATACTGTCTGACAGTTCCCTCACCTGTCAGTACTCTTTTAACTAAATTCTATCAAGAACAGACTCATAATTTCTTCTCCAAGAATCTAGGGGTCAGATCCAAGTTTAGTATGACAGTAATGACAGATTCTAAAAATAGCCATGACCTTCATTAGATGACATTTGTTTTGAGGCACAGTCTTACTATTAGCCCAGGTTGGTTCTAAAGTCACTATCCAGCAGCCTCATCCTCCTGAGTGCTAAAATTCTGTGATGGTGCCATTATACCCAGATTTCTAAGACTCTGCTAAACCTTGAAGTCTTTACCTACCATGGTTTAAAATCCATTAGCCAATATCCTCAGAACTCTAGCAGGAGATATCAATATTCTCTCTGCTGAAGCCTATCTGTGAGCCACATGAAGAATTATTTCTTCAATTCTCCTTGCTGTGAGGTTTTTGAGAACCTCTGAACCAGTATTCATGCAGCATTGTTGCTGTTTCATCATCTACTGTGTTCCGTATTCTCCTTATTAGACCTCCACCTCAGCTGCCAGGGAATGGATTCTCTTGCAGCCAGCTCTCCCCATTTACCACATTTCCTAGGCCAACTCCATGCAGAAGCCTCCCAGGTGCCTCTGCTGGTTTCCCTGGCTTCACAAAACTTCCTTCCGATGGCCATATAGATTTGATATCTCACAAATACCTTAAATTCCACACAGTAAGAATTAACTCCACTTCCAATCACAGTCCTTCTCTAGAAGCCCTACTCATCCTTATGAGGGGATCACTGCCATCAACATGAGCTCAACTGATAAGCCAGATGCAACAGTGTCTCATACTCATTACTTGGATCTCTGAAATCTCACTCCTCCTCAACATACTGTTCTCACCTTCTCATTGAATGTTAGCAACTCCCAACCTTAACTAATCTTCATATCTCAATCAGCCTTGAATCTTGTTCACTTTAACTTCTGGACTATGGCTTTAGTCAAGAAATGGTTTTACCCAGAATAACCCAAACAGTTCTCCCTCTACTCAAAATCACCACTATTTTTCCTGCCCACACCAGACAATGGAGACCATGGCTTGGATAGGTCCTATCAACAAATATATGTCATCCTTTTCTGACACCAAACACCAGTCCCAACCAACAGACCTGCTCACTGATGCAGGAGCACAGTGTAGGTTTCCAATATTGACCCCTCTCCCACGAACCCCTTCTGGCCCATCTTTACAAGTCATCATAAGTCACTTCATGTATGGCCCATCCTCTCTGAAACTCACAGGGACCCAGATTTATCTCCTGAAATATGTAGCTCGAAATGCTTCATCTGAATTGATACTGGGTTGTGTGTGATCATCCATTCATGCTGCCAGGCACAAAGGGCCAAATTTTGATTATTACATAATATGTTATTGAGTTCAGCAAAACAGTAAGAATTTGTATTAAGCTGAAAGTCATAAAGTCATAGGAAACTGCTTCAATAATCTCAGCTTCTCAAGTTCTGAGTATAAGTATGTATGAGATCTTAAAACCTAGAAATAAACCATGTGATTGTGGATTACACCTGTCAATATTCCAAGAAAGTCATCTTGTTCTGTGACCTTCAGTACTTGATAGTGAAAGAATCATTAAGAAGAAATCTCTAGGAAAGTTGCTGAGTTTACTTGAAAATCAACTGAAGCATGTTCAGCATGTGCAAACACTTGAGAATCTCGCAGGTAGGATCTCTTTGGGTGTGCAAAAAGAAAGTGCTTCTTCATAAATACAAAATAAAATCATTACAAATAACTCTCTTGTATTATTTAAAATAGTGTAATATATGTAAATTTGGGGGATGTGATTCCTATACCATGTTCCATCACATCCAATGCAAGGTGCAATTCTCTACCCCAAATTTCAAAGAATGGAAACTTTGCAGAATTGCTTTGCTTAAAAAGTAAAATTTAAAAAGCTGTAGAAACAATAAGAAGTGTTCTTATGACTCACTCTGGAATGCTATGGAATGGCATGTTTAAACAGAAAAATGATATGGAATAGATTGTCTCTGTGCAGAGAAAATTTAGGCAGGATGTTTCTAAGAGAGAAAAGAGAACCCTGCCATCAGGTAGGTTATTTGCTTACATGAATCCACCCAAAGGTGAGAAACCCACTTCTTCTTGAATAAAAATGTTCTTCCTCATTGGTGGCATAGCAATATTCAGGGCCTCCTACCTGGAGTGGTATGACTATGTGTGTCATATGATACTCCTCTCCTACCTGCCAAAAGAAAACAACTTATTAATATTCCCTATAAGACTCATTCCAACTCTCTCATAACACAAGTAAGTGAATCCCTCACTCAAATGAATGGCTCTTACTGGTCTCCCTCCCCTCAGTGTTTCACCTGGGGAGCTCTTGTTATTTCTATATCAAGCAACAGATGTGGAGATGACCCTGAGATGTCCCCCTTGGGACATCCTTGTCCTAGACTCCTCCCTGCAGCAGCCAGCAGGTCTGCTGAGGAAGCTGAGGTGTTTATAATTTACATTCCAAGGCTTACCAGAGTAGGTGCTTAGAGCAGGACCCCAAAGTAATTGAGTCCTCCTTTTCCTTTTACAATTAGTCAACATGCATGCCTATATGCCTCATTCCAGCCTATCTTCCTGTCTGTTTGCTGGCCTGCTTTCTTTGCCCTCAAGGCAATGTCTCATTCCCCCTGTGAAGCTGGTTTGAACTTGTAGCAAGCCTCCAGTCTTTTTTGGCATTAGCAGGAATTAGCAGCATTAGCTACCACTACAATGAAAAATTCTAACTATAGCATTGAAGCATCAGGGGATTCTGAAAAGCAACCAAATACAAAGTCATCAAATTCAAGGTTGCCAGCCTTTGTCATCCATAGTTCCTTCTATCTGGTGATGTCTATGGACACAGACCCTGGATATGTTCTTTGAGAATCAAGAGAAGACAAGGGGAAGAAACAACTTCATATCAGGACCTTTCATATTTTTGCCATGGATCTGCACTAAACACCACAGGTCTCAATTTTCTTTTTAGTGTTCTTCCTCGCAGACGTCAGAAACTTCTCACATAAATCGTGAGGGAGGATCACAGGATGTAGACTTCTGACTTTTTGAATAACAATGGAAAAGATTGAAAAGTCTTTGGCAACAAGGCCTGCTGTTCATGAGCAGAACTCATCTTGAGAACCTGGGAGAGAAATGAAATGTCATTGGAATTCTTTCCATGAGTCTCTCCCCATGATGGAATCACAAAGTGAGCCAGGTTTGTTTTCTCGAGGCTCTGGCTATAGCTGCCTGGGAGCTGGGACCATGGACTTTATAGCCACTTTGAGTGGGTGGAGCAATATTTTTAGATGTGACTGTGAGATGAGTGTAAATGGACCACGGAAGTCAAAGATTGAGGCCATGGACAAGGAAATGCAACAATCTCTGTAATGGTGCTCAGGGCTCTAGACTTCAGACACCTGTCCATGAGTACATGTATAATTTACTGGTGATCTCTAGTCTCACATCTTTGTGGCTGAGCCAGATGCAATGGGGACAGTTAGGTACCAGACCATATCAAAATTCATCTGGTCTCCAGGTTTTCCCATCATCCCTTGGTCCCTGCCTGCTACTTGGCATGGATAGGATAAGCTCTGACCCCCAAACCTGTACTATCCCACCCACGGGCAGGGCCTTCCCCTTATTATATAAACCAGACATTTAGGTTCCCTTATCACTCTCTCCTTTCAGTCATTTCCCTCTCTTCTTCTCCTCACCCATTCTTCATTCTCTCTTTGTCCATGCTTTTCTCTTTCTATCGTCTCCTTTTCCAGTACTGCATCCCAAGAGCTGCTCTCAATAAACCTGCATTTTTATACTATATCTTCATCTTGTAATTAGCTCATTCCTGTGTTTAAATGGGGAACCAACTCTACACAAGGGTTTTTAAACTCAGAAACCTGTGGTTACTTACCTGTGCTTTTATCACTGCCATTTTCCCCAGTCTGCTTGGAAGATGTTGATGTGCTTGTGGTGATGATCTTAGCATTCTCCTATGTTGAACACTGCTGTGGTGAATTGGAGGTTTTGGTTGGTGCTCAGGAAGGTTGAGCTTCCTTTGCTGTTAATGTTGCACTAGGTCCTACTTCTTCACTTTTGTCTTCTTCAGGTCCATACAATGGATCAAATGGAATAGAGCACCAACTAGAAAGTCCTGATTGTTTTAAGATGTCTCTTTTGTCCTCCCAGAAGGCTGCCTGTTGTGCTGCTTCCTCTTTTTTCCTCTTCTACAGGAAAAAGGATTTAGGTAAATATTTGAAATCTCAGGAGAAAACTTTTGACATCACAGAGATGAACAAAACCTAATTCTGTTTATGTCTGTCATGTTAGAATAGGATCAATAACTCTGCTGTGGTTGAAAACAGCCACCACCCCCTTACTCAGTTCCTATATGGGTGTCTCTAATAACAGCGAAGTCTCAGTCTTCTCTACACTCCACCCAACTTTGTGTGTGAGCGTGTTGGCTTGTACAGATGCAATAGCTTGTACATATGCAAGTGAATGTGGAGCCTATTGTATTCATTGACTCCCAGACTCCAATGGTACATGACAAGACAGTCCATGAACAGGCTGAATAGCTGCCATACAATCCCACTGTCTCTGTGCTCCTCATACTGACCATCTCCGTTAGGTATTCTTCGTATTCCCTGTTATATTTGTTTAGTAGGTTCCTCTTCAGAGCCTCAACCCTGTCAAAAACGATGTTTAGGTTCTGAAAAACAAAATGAAATAGTAGAATTAGAATATTTCTAATATGAGAAAAAAAGAGAGTAAAACAAGTTGGGAAAGGTAGCAGTAACTCATATACAGCTTGAACCCTATTCCCAGCCATCCCTCTCCTCTTTTTTGCTCTGTGAGACAGCATCTGACCCCTTTCCACAAAGTGTCAGGATCTATGGATTTTCTTTCAGTAGCTCCAACTTATTCATCAGCTTAGGCAACAAAGACTCACCTTGGTGAAATTCGGTTTTCTTCCATGGGCATCCCTTTTTTGATGTTTTGGGCCAATGTTGATGTTTTTCCAAGTATAATCTAAAGGAATAAAGGAGAGTGAATAAAATGTACGAAAAATGTTGACATGTTTTAATGAGGACCAGAGGAAATTTGACCTCCACATGCAGGATTTCAGAAGTTCCTGGAGTTTACAGAGGCACACCCTGAAATCCAGCATCAGTTTTCATCCCAGTAAAGAGATGTGTCTTGACTGTAATGTTAAACTGGCACATTCAGAAAATATAGCTGTCAAGAAGCATAGCTAAGCTCTTAAGGTACATGGTTGTCTTCCCAGCACCCAGGAGGCAGCACTTAGAATTAATAGACCTACAGATCCATGAGGAAACAAGGCATAACCCTGAACTTCAAAACAGGAAATAAAGACAGTTGTCTCTTTCTTCCATTTCCAATGGCAATATGGATTGCTGCTCACAGAGCACCTTTGTGTATTGTTTCCCAGCAGGGCACAACCTCACCTGAGAGACCATTAGGCAATGAAAGGAGACACTGAGGGTGCTCAGAGTTAGGAGTGCATGTGCTGTCGTTACCTGGTGGGGTGCTGCACCCAGGGATGCTGCTGACCTGCTTCAACCCTCACATCAGTACAAAAATCAAGAACAATTCATGACCCTGTCAGAAACTCTGATTGAGGGGAAGGTACAATCAGAATCATTTTTTGCATATGTGCTTTTCATCACTGTATGAAAAGCTGATATCTCAGAGGACACAAGAGTCCTTTGTAAGAGTGATTTGTCTTTGGAAGGGTAAGAAAATGTGAGGGACATACAACATGAGCTCAAGAGAATACATTCTTCATGTTACAGAATACTACAGTGGAACACAAACAGAAGAACTTTTTTTTTCTAGGATTTGTACAAGCAGGGAAATTCAAACTGTCCTGCTGAACTCATTTCTAAACCTGATCTATCTCCTCCTCTGTGGAACAAGAAGGTTATGTCTCTGCTCAGCATACACAGTCTTCTGAAGATCAGGGAATTCATGGCCAGAAAACCCAACCCCATTGCCTGAGCTCCTCAGAGTCCTGTGCATCTCCTTAGATTCTGTTTCAGGGCTAGACATGACCACTGAGAGTTTAAAATCATTCACTTCATTCTTGTCACTGAGACTTTCCCTTGTGATAGCTCTACAATCTTGTATGTAATCTGCCTGTGCAAATATGATGAAGAGCTTGGAAAAATCCGTACTGTGCTGAACTCCACTGACTCCAGGTGCTCTACAATTCTCTGGTGACAGTAGCTACAGGGAAGTCTACCCTTTTTCTTATACAACTCCAGAGGCTTCAGGATAAAGAGAAGAAAGATGTGGGTTTGGCTACACATCAAAGATAATCCTGTGGCTAGGACGTTGTTTGTTGATAAATATACTCACCAATTCAGATATTCCCTGCTTTCCTGCCAACTGTTATTTTCAAAGACCTGGCCATGTAGGCACAGGATCAAGAAGTCCTAGTGAAGATGATCTTTCCTAGTTCTTACCATTTGCCTGCAAATTTCATCATTCCCTTGTTTTTAATTGCTGAGTAGTATTCCATTTTGTAAGTGTACCACAATTTCTGTATCCATCCCATAAACAGAAAGACACACATGGTATATATACACTTATAAGTGGAATGTAGACATATAATATGGAATACTCATATTAAAATTTGTATACCTAAAGGAGCTAATCAAGAAGGAGTACCCCAGGTAAGATGGTAAGTCTTCATTCAGAAAGACAAATAAGATAGACAGTAGAAGAAAGTAAAAATAAGGAATAGGAGCCTACCATAGAGGGACTCTGAATGACTCTACCCTGCAGGGTATCAAAGCAGAGGCTGAGACTCATGGTCAAACTTTGGGCAGTGTTGTTCATGGAATCTTATTGGTGAAGGGGGAGGTAGTAAGACCTGGAGGGGGTAGGAGCTCCATAAGGAGAGAAAAAAAAAAACAATCTGGGCACATGGATTTTTTTCTGAGACTGATACTCCAACCAAAGACCATTCATGTTGATAACCTAGAACCCCTGCACTGCACAGGTGTAGCCCATGGCAGCTCTGTGTCTAAGTGGGTTCCCTAGGCATTGGAAAAGCGAATGTCTCTGACATAAATTCAGTAGCTGGCTTTTTGATCATTTCCCTCTGAGGGGGGGAGCAGCCTTACCGCAGCACAGCGGAAGACAATGCAGCCATTCTTGATGAGACCTGATAGACTTGGATCAGATGGAAGGCAAGGAGGTCCTCCCCTATCAGTGGAGTGGGGGATGAGCATGGATGGAGAAAAAGTACAGAGAGTAGGTTTGGCAGGAGATGGAGGGAGGGGGCTACTGTAGGTATATAAAGTGAAAAAAAAACTATGATGATTTTTTTATAGCTGTTGGTATAATGTTTTTTGGAATGTATAAAATTTACCCTTGTTCATTCAAATGCTGATTTCTCTACCCCACTATCTGGTTTCAATCAATCAGTACACTGAATTGTGATGCTTATTTTAAGTACCACCTGCCTCAAGTTTGTATAAACATGCCAATATGTGTTTTCTGTATTGTCAATAAAACAACCAGCCATTGATTGCTGTGCAATGGGGAGAATAGGGTGGGACATCCTGCTCCAGAGGGCAGAGAAGGGAAGCAGGAGGGTTGGGGCAAAAGTTAGCAGAAGAGAACTTTGAACCACATGGAAAGATGAACTTGACCTAAAATTTGACTAAAGGCAAGTAGAATGCATAAAATCTGAGTGGTATGAAATAATGCTGGTTTGGAAGTTTAGGATAGAGTAATCATTGCCCAACATTGTGCTCCAGGTTAATTAAATAAATCTTAGTCTCTGTGTTGTGATTTGGGTAAAGAGCAGGTTTAGGAAAACTGCTTAACTAAAAATATGTATCAATATTAAATACCTACAACAAATGGGGGTGGGGGAATGAACTCCCAGGATATAACCCAGACTTACAATCTAAAAACCCCCAGGCCAATTACTGTGTCTTTAAGAGATACTCTTAAACAGGTCAGGAGCAAAAGACAGCTCACTGTGGGCAGACGTGAGACTTAACCTAACAAAATTGGCTGCTGCTACAGTATCACAGGAGTGGTACATAAGCATGGCTTCCTTATACTGTGGTGGGCTCAGCTCAGCAGCCATGGCTTTAAAGAAAAGAACTAGAGGCAGACAGACCTCTAGATATACCTTGGTCTAAAACTGCACATAAAAATAAAAAAATGCTATGGTAGAGTATGTTTTAATATCTTTTGGCTTTGTTTTGTTTGTCATAGTCATGGATCTGGTTGCAGCATGTTTTATGGTGATGGCTCTTCTCCAAGCCTTCTCCAAGAAAGTTCAAGTAGAAAATGGGGAAAAAGGCAAGGAATGGATTACTAAGTTACAGACAATAGACAGAGCACTCTTCCTAATGAAAATTAGATTAATAATGGCCAAAATTCAAAGATCTCTGGCTGGAAGATACTTGTCAGCCCTTTCTGGTGAGGATCAGCCTACTCACTGTAACAACTAAATTCCAAGAGATAATCAAGTGAGCTTTGCTTGTTACAAACTAAATTGGCTCAATCAACATAGATGGAGAAAACAAAATATTCCATGACAAAACTAAATTTACACAATATCTACACAGCAAACCATCCCTACAGAAGATACTAGAAGGAAAACTCCGATCCAATGAAAACAAATTCACCCAAGGAAACAGGGCATACAGATAATGTCCCAACAAAAATGAAAAGAAAACAAGCAAATGAAACAGGGTTAGATCATCGACTCCATTACAAAAGGAACTAACATGCATTGGTCACTATTATCTATCAATATCAATGGACTCAACTCACCAATAAAAAGACACAGGCTAACAGATTGGTTAAGGAAACAGGATCCAACATTCTGTTGCATCCAAGAAACACACCTATGCAACAAAGACAAACACTACCTCAGAGTGGAAAACTGTTTTTCAAGCAAATGGTTCCAGAAAACAAGTTGGAGTAGCCATCCTAATATCTAATAAAATAGACTTTTAACCCAAGTTAATAAAAAAAGATAAGGAGGGCCACTATTTTCTCATCAAAGGAAAAATCCACCAAGAGGACATCACAATCTTGAATATCTATGCCCCAAATACAAGAACACCGACATTCGTAAATGAAACATTATTAAAGCTTAAATCATACATTGATTCTAATACCTTAATAGTGGGAGACTTCAACACTCCACTCTCACCAAGGGACAGATCAACTAGACAGACAACAAAGAGGGAAATAAAAGCACTCACAGAATCCCTAAATCAAATGGACCTAATAGACGTCTACAGATCGTTTCACCCAAACTCAAAAGAGTACACCTTCTTTTCAGCACCGCATGGAACCTTTTCCAAAATAGACCATATAGTGGGTCACAAAGCAAGCCTCAACAGATACAAAAGGATTGAAATAATCCCTTGTATACTATCTGACCACCATGGACTAAAGCTAGACCTCAAAAACAACAGAAACAACAAAAAGCCGACACGCACATGGAAACTGAACAACTTACTACTCAATGACAGCTGGGTTAAGGAAGAAATAAAGAAAGAAATTAAAGACTTCCTAGAATTCAATGAAAAGGAAGGCACAACATACCTAAATTTATGGGACACATTGAAAGCAGTGCTCAGAGAAAAATTTATAGCACTAAGTGCCTGCAAGAAGAAATTCGTAACATCACATACAAACAACTTAATGGCCCAACTGAAAACCCTAGAAAAAAAAAAGCAGATACACCCAAGAGGAGCAGATGGCTGGAAATAATCAAACTAAGGGCTGAAATCAATCAACTAGAAACAAATAAAACTATCCAAAGAATCAATGAAACAAAAAGCTGCTTCTTTGAGAAAATCAACAAGATAGACAAACCCTTAGCCAAACTAACTAAAAAGCAGAGAGAAACTATCCAGATCAGCAAAATCAGAAATGAAAATGGGGACATAACCACAGACATTGAGGAAATCCAAACAATTATTAGGTCATACTACAAAAGCCTATATGCCACAAAATTTGAGAATCTAAATGAAATGGATAATTTTCTTGAAAGATTCCATCTACCAAAACTAAGTCAAGATCAGGTAGAAAGACTGAATAGCCCTATATCTCCCAAGAAAATCAAAGCAGTTATTAACAGTCGCCCCTCCAAAAAAAGCCCTGGACCAGATGGCTTCAGCGCAGAATTCTACAAGACCTTCAAAGAAGTGCTAACTCCAATTCTCCTCAAGCAATTCCACAAAATAGAAACAGAAGGAACACTACCAAACTCATTCTATGAAGCCACAGTCACCTTAATACCTAAACCACACAAAGACCCAACAAAAAAAAGAGAACTTTAGGCCTATCTCTCTTATGAACATTGACGCAAAAATACTCAATAAAATACTTGCAAACCAAATGCAAGAACACATCAAAGATATCATCCACCATGACCAAGTAGGCTTCATCCCAGGCATGCAAGGGTGGTTCAACATACGGAAATCCATCAATGTAATCCACTACATAAACAAACTGAAGGAGAAAAACCACACGATCATCTCCTTAGATGCCGAAAAAGCATTTGACAAAGTCCAACACCCATTCATGTTTAAAGTCTTGGAGAGATCAGGGATACAAGGCACATACCTAAACATAATAAAGGCAATATACAGCAAGCCTATAGCTAACATCAAACTCAATGGAGAGAAACTTAAATCAATCCCACTGAAATCAGGGACAAGACAAGGCTGTCCATTGTCCCCATATCTCTTCAACATAGTACTTGAAGTCCTAGCCAGAGCAATAAGACAACTAAAGGAGATCAAGGGGATACAAATTGGAAAGGAAGAGGTCAAAGTGTCACTATTTGCAGATGATATGATAGTATACATGAGCGACCCCAAAAATTCAACCAGAACTCCTTCAGCTGATAAACACCTTCAGCAAAGTGGAAGGATACAAAATCAACTCAAAAAAATCAGAAGCCCTCCTATATACCAAAGACAAAAAGGCTGAGAAAGAAATTAGGGAAACAACACCCTTCACAACAGCCACTAATAACATAAAGTACCTTGGTGTGACTCTAACCAAGCAAGTGAAAGACCTGTTTGAGAAAAACTTCAAGTCTCTGAAGAAAGAAATCGAAGAAGATATCAGAAGATGGAAAGATCTCCCGTGCTCATGGATTGGTAGGATTAACATTGTGAAAATGGCCATCCTGCCAAAAGCAATCTACAGATTCAATGCAATTCCCATCAAAATATCAACTCAATTCTTTACAGACCTTGAAAAAAAGATTCTCAGCTTCATATGGAGAAACAAAAAACCCAGAATCTCCAAAACGATCCTGTACGACAACAGATCATCTGGAGGTATCTCCATTCCTGATCTCAAGCTGTACTACAGAGCAACAGTAATAAAAACTGCATGGTATTGGCATAGAAACAGAAAGGAGGATCAATGGAACCGCATAGAAGACCCAGAAATAAATCCACACACCTATGAATACTCGATATTCGACAAAGAAGCCAATTCCATTCAATGGAAAAAAGACAGCATCTTCAACACATGGTGCTGGACCAACTGGATGTCTACATGCAGAAAAATGAAAATAGATCCATATTTATCACCCTGCACAAAACTAAAGTCAAAGTGGATCAAGGACCTCAACATAAAACCAGACACCCTAAATCAATTGGAAAAAAAAAGTGGGGAACAGCCTAGAACTCATTGGCACAGGAGACAACTTCCTGAACAGAACACCAACAGCACAGGCTCTAAGAGCAACAGTCAATAAATGGGACCTCATGAAACTGAAAAGTTTCTGTAAAGCAAAGGATACCGTCATCAAAACAAAACGACTGCCTACAGATTGGGAAAGAATCTTCACTAACCCTTTATCTGACAGAGGACTAATATCCAGTATATATAAAGAACTAAAGAAGCTGAAAAGCAGCAATCCAAGTAATCCAATTAAAAAATGGGGAACAGAGCTAAACAGAGAATTCTCGACAGAGGAATATCGAATGGCAGAAAAACACTTAAAGAAATGCTCATCCTCATTAGCCATCAGGGAAATGCAAATCAAAAAGACTCTGAGATATCACCTTACACCCACCAGAATGGCCAAGATGAAAAACTCAAGCGATAACACATGCTGGAGAGGTTGTGGAGAAAGGGGAACCCTCCTCCACTGCTGGTGGGAATGTAAACTGGTACAACCACTCTGGAAAGCTATCTGGCGCTTTCTAAGACAGCTAGGAATAATGCTTCCTCCAGACCCAGCTATACCACTGCTAGGTATATACCCAAAGTTTGTTCAAGTACACAAAAAGGACACTTGCTCAACCATGTTTATAGCAGCTCTATTTGTAATAGCCAGAACCTGGAAACAACCCAGATGTCCATCAACGGTGGAATGGGTACAGAAATTGTGGTATTTTTATACAATGGAATACTACTCAGCAATCAAAAAGGAGGAAATCATGAAATTTGCAGGCAAATGGTGGGATCTAGAAAAGATCATTCTGAGTGAAATATCCCAGAAGGTGAAAGACAAACATGGGATATACTCACTTATATAGACCTATAAGATATGATAAACATAATGAAATCTATACACCTAAAAAAGATAATCAATTGAGCGGACATGGGGTAAGATGATCAATCCTCGTTTATAAAGACTGATGGGATGTGCAATGAACGTATGACAGGAGTCTACTGAGCGCATCTGAAAGACTCTAACTAGCAGTGTTTTCAAAGCAAAGACTCATGACCAAACCTTTGGCAGAGTACAGGGAATCATAAGAAAGAAGGGGAGTTAGTCTGATGGGGAAAGGATAGGAGCTCCACAAGGACCAAATATATCTGGGCACAGGGTCTTTTCTGAGACTGACATTCAACCAAAGACCATGTATGGATATAACCTAGAACCTCCACTCAGATGTAGCCTGTGGCAGCTCAGTAACCAATTGGTTTCCCAAAGTGAGGGGAACAGGGACTATTTCTAACAGGAACTCAATGACTGGCTCTTTGGTCTCCCCACCCCTGAAGGGAGGAGCAGTCCTGTTAGGCCACAGAGGAGGACTTTGCATCCAGTCCTGAAGATACCTGATAAAACAGGATCAGATGAATGGGGAGGAGGTCCCCCCTATCAGTGGACTTGGAAAGGGGCAAGGTGGAGATGAGGGAGGGAGGGAGGGACTGGGAGGGAATGAGGGATCGGGACATGGCTGGGATACAGAGTTAATAAAATGTAACTGATAAAAAAAATAAAACAAAAACAAAAACCTAAATTGGCACAACTGACCTAAAACTTAAAAGTTTCCTGTCTCTTTGCTTGATTTTCACTTAAAGGCTTTGGGTTACAGTGATATGGATTTGGAAAAAAAATATTTGAACAAGTTGGTGAAGGCACATACCTTTATTCTCCACACAAAGTAAAAAGAAACAGGCAGATCTCTGAGTTCTGGAGCAGCCTAATTTACATAATAAAAGCCAGGGTGGCAACTCCTGCTGTTTAGCCACTTGCAGAGATAGTCTTTGGATTCAAAAACAATAACATTTGCCTTAAGGTTACCATGTAAGTTCTTTTTTCTTAATAATAGATGTTATGTCCTTACTGTTCTAAAGATTAGATTCACATCAATTTTAAGTTCATGTAAATAGAGATGATGTCACATTGCTCTAAAAAGGCCAGCCAATTAAAAAACTGGTACTTCCACAAAAATGGTACAAAAGGGCATTTTGACTTAAGAAATATGTTCTATTGGCCAATGTAAGGACTCAAAATTAGGCTGGGAGACAAACATGTAAACTGCATGCCTCCCATGTCAAAAAACTTACAAATGTTGATTAAACTAAGGTGTCATACTGCTCTGGAGCCTGGTTTATCATTTCGAGAGTGAGACATTTTCACAGGGGACAAAGGTCGGTCATGCCTGATGCAAGAAAGAGACAGGAGGCTTACAGGTGACAAACTACATGTCAGCCTAGTTAAGTCCTAAACCTCAAAAGTTATAATTGATATCTTAAAAAGGCAGAACTGTCCAGCCCATATCAAAAAGGGGGCAAGCCAAAGATAGCCAAAACAAATGTAAAAACCCAGGTACAAGATGCCTAGGGTATGCTTAAATTCTAAATTAAAAAAAGAGTTTGTATAAAGTTTACTTAAAACATGCCTTTTCTAATGCTTAAGGCAACCAGCTTGTCTCTCTAATGGGAGGCCTTCCCTCAGGAGATAGGTAACAGCTTGGCCTAACACAAGAGGTGCCCAAGAGCACAAAAAGATATTTTGATCTATACAACCGTGTTTTGATTTCAATGTGATAATGAGTGTATGTTCAATTATAATGGTATCTTATATTGCTGATATAAGTTACATAAAACAACTATGAAACTTCCTGAGACATAAAAAATGTCTCCAGCCAGACCTTCAACAATGTATGACCAATAAATCCTTGGCTACAATATCCTCAACGTTTATTATGCCATTTTTTAAATGACATAAATAAAATTGGTTTACAGTTTAGTTTCCTCCTGAACATCTAGCATGTACAATTTTAGGACTGTATAATGCTTGTGAGAAGTTATATATTTGCAGAAAAGAACGACTGGACACCAGAGACACTGGATCAAACCTGACAGAAATCATCCTTCCAGCATGCTGAGACATTGACATATCTGTTCCAGTATCTTGTATGTCCCTGCATTCTGCTTGTTCCTGCCTCAAGTGCTTCAATTGCTGTTTCTCATCAAAGGCTGCTCCCAAGAAAGCTTGGAAGAAAACTACTAATCTGAATTGGTCAAGCATTTTAGACTGTTCCAAAAAAGACTTCTATTAAGCCTGAAATATCTCAACATTGAAAGACTGAACCACAAATGTTAATGCTTGCTTAATTAACATTTTTCCCAATTTCCTTTGGGCCCCCTAACAGGATTTCTACGTGTCCAAAATGTCAGCTAGAAGAAATTCACGAGAAAGACATTCAATTTCCTTTAAAGGGTGTTGGGTAGGTTTTTTGGTTGTTTTCTATGGCTATGAATGCTTATTGCCATTGGGATATGGTTATAAATTATTACTGATCTTATTCAGAGAAAAAAGAAGGTTAGATTCAGGGAATTGTCTCCTTTCCTTTTTTTTTTTATTTCTCTCTTAGATAAGGAGAAAGGCAGTTAAAAAGAAAGAAAGGGGAATACAGGGATATCTTATAGGAATAATAAGAGAAAATGTAGATTATTGAATCTACTCAAGGCTTTATTATTCTCATATAAGTTTGTTTTTAACTATGCTATGGGATCTTGCACATTGATGCAAAAATAAGTATTTTTAATACATTGGTAAAATTTCGCATATTGATACAAATTCATGGTTTCTTCCAATACTTTTAAGCTTCTATTACAAACTGTTGAGGGTATTAGGTAATGCAAGTTAATTGCTAGTTAATCAACTCATAGTCATGTCAGACACTAGTCTAATTTATCACAAGAGTATACATTTTAACTTTAACAGATAGATATAATTTTGTAGACACGTTGATTACACAAAGATAAGTAAGTCTTCAAAAACTTCAGAGACTTACAGAATATGGCATTTAAAATGTCTTTATTATTTTAAAGATTCTTTGACAATGAGACAGGTCATATCCTGGCAGCAACCCACCTTCCTCAAAGAAGATGATGAATATTAAAGAACCTCAATTTGGAGATGGCTCCATATGTGGCAAACGTGCCACTTGGGTAAAGAAAACACCCTCCCTTCACGACAGATAGAATTCTGCCACAAATAAGCAAGCTTAAGTGCAGGGCAAGTCGACTGCTGAACTCTGCCAAGACAGGGTAAGCAAGTTCTAAATTGTTCCTGCTTCACATTTATGGCTGTCAAATATTCTGAGCCAGAAGGCTGAAGATGATGCTCCAATGTTATGGAGCATTATGGGTTCAGGTAGCAAGCTGTCCTTGTCAATATTTTTTATTTTTTGGAAACTGCTAACATGCATTTCCCATTTACTCCAGTAACTAATTTTATTCCTTCTCAAGTCTCTGGTGAGGTTGAAGACCAAATAGTTATTGTTCTACAATTTAGTTTAAGTTGTTTAAGTTTAAGAAAATGATTTCATATATGTAATACCAATAAAGATAAAAGTTAATTTAGGTAAAGAACTCTAAACGTCAAAATATGATAATCAAATACTTTCTCCTAATTGGCTAAATGCACATGAACTGCATATTATCCATGTAAATCTTACCTAACTGTTTTATAATTATTAATGTATTGAAAGAAAAGAAATCTTTTATTGGACTTAAAATGGGAAATGTTGGTATAATGTTTTTTGGATTGTATACAATTTACCTTTGTTCCTTCAAATCTTGATTTCTCTACTGGTTTCAGTCAAGACATTGCATTGTAATAAGCACCATCAATCTCAATTTGTGTAAACATGCCACCATTTGTTTTCTTTGTTGTCAATAGAACCACCAGCCATTGATTGCTATGCAATGGGGAGAATAGGGTGGGACATCCTGGTCCAGAGGGGAGAGGAAGGAAGCAAGAGGGTAGGGGCAGAGGTGAGCAGAAGTTTTAAAAGAGACTCCTCTTTGCCCAGCATTGTGCTCTAGGTTAATTAAATAATCCTAATCTCTGTGTTATGATTTAGGTGTGCAGAAGGTTTAGGAATAACCACTGCTTAACTCATATATATATATACATATATATGTATATATATAATATATCTATACTATTGATATATATATTGATATATATATCAACAATAAATATTAAATACCTACAACACATTGCTGTGAGTGGCTGTGCACAAATGGAGGATTGTGCACACAGGTAAAACCAGCACTCACCAGAGTCTTCTTCTGCTATTACCAAGACAAATAGGGAGCACCTGAGCTTGGAGGAACCCATATCCATGTATTCCATAATTCAATACCAGCTAGAAGCAAAAGGCTTTGGAATTGGGTACTCCCAGTAATTAAATCCCAGATAATTAATTTAATTTAATTAGTATCTGTGATGCTTTTCAAGAACATCTGAGTGACAATGAGGAATGAAAACTCCACTCCTGCTGTTGAAGGACTTCGGGAACTAAAAATGAGAACCAGCAGAAAGAAATAAACCTTTGAGAACTGTCAGCACCTTAGACCACAGCATTGCACAATCCTATCATGAAAGTTTTCAGGGAAGTCGAGATGTTTGAGAGAAGAAATGCAAAGTACTCTAAGACGGTATTGACCTCCTTTCTCTATCCCTCTGCAATGTAAAGAAAAGGTGATATATTATCACTCTAGTTCTTTAAACACAGAGAAAGACACTAGGATTTTAATTTTGCCAAATATGATTTCATGTAAATTACCTTTATTGTAAAGTGCAATGAGACTTACCACATTTGTTGTTCCAGTAGTGAAAGGTCTTTTATTATCTGGACAACTCTCGTGGTCTGATTGCCTAGGTATCACATAGTTCCCTCCTGTCAACAGATGAAAAAGATTTTAGGAAAGGAGACCTTTGTTTCTCTGGGAATTATTGTTAATATACATTAAACTATATTTAACTTGTTGAAGTAATGACAACTATAGCCAAGAAAATCCAGGTTTTTTATCCTGCAATTTATTGACTGAGGCAGGATGGTGGTCACAACCTCAATTGAAGAGTGAACACTTAAATACAATTTTAATTAAAAAAAAACCAGTAAGTCATTGTTTTTCAAAATGATGAAGTCATTACAATGAAGTTGAATTAAAGATGGCAGCAGCTGCATACATCCTAAGAACGTTGGAGCAGCTATAAGAAGCCTAAGAGACCCACGAAGGCTCAGAGGAGATACACTGCAGTAGATCACAGGTCTACAGAGAGCACACTATCTTCAGAACAACTAAAAATGCCAACTCTATGGAGATTATGTTTTGAAAAAGTGGTCACATTAAAATGGAGAAAGTAAGATGGTTGAGCAGATCCCATGCATGGGGCAGAGAAATCAAACTAGAGCCACACCAGGTGGCAATGGTGGAGATGGATATGGGTTCATTTTCTGGATGGGGCCTCCTAAAAATAAACAAAACAAAACAAAAAAGAAAACAAAACCTCCCTGGTCTGCATTGTAGCTGGAGGCCATGGTGGTGCCCATGGTGCTTGCCTCTGCCTGAAACCATGTGTCAGGGCATGTTCTCTTAGCCTCTGTACCAAAAGGAAGATACAGTTTAGGCAGGATGCCATTGAAGAGAGTCCTTAAAAATTGTGATCATCTGAGTATATACCATATGTGTCTTTCTGGGTTTCCTCACTCAAGATGATCTATTCTAGATCCCACCATTTGCCTGCAAATTTCATGATTTCCTTGTTTTTAATTGCTGTGTAGTGTTCTACTGTGTAACTGTACTATACTTTCTGTATCTATTCCTCCATTGAGGGACATCTGGGTTGTTTCCAGATTCTCGCTATTACAAATAAAGCTGCTATGAACATCGTTGAGCAAATGTCCTTACTGAATGGTGGAGAATCTTTTAGGTATCTGCCTAGGAGTGGTATAGCTGGATCTTGATGCAGCATTATCCCTAATTCTCTGAAAAAGCACCAGATTGATTTCCAAAGTGCTTGTACAAGGTTACCTTCCCACCAGGAATGGAGGAAGGTTCCCCTTTAATGGATATTAGCCACATAATATAGGATAAACATACTAAAGAAGCTAAACAACAAGGAGGGCCCTAGCCAAGATGCTTAGTCCTCTTTCAGAAGGGCAAACAGTCTAGATATTGGAAGGAGGAGAAGACATAGAATAGGACAGGAGCCTTCCACAGAGGACCTATGAAAGACTCTACCCACCAGGCTATCAAAGCAGATGCTCAGGGGCATAACCAAACTTTGGGCAGAGTGCCAGAATCCTTATGGAAGAAGAGGGAGATAGAAAGACCTGGAAGGGACAGGAACTCCACAAGGAGAACAACAGAGTCAAAATACCTGGGCCCAGGGGGGCTTGCAGAGACCAGTACTCCCACCAAGGACTATGCATGGAGAAGACCTAGACCCCCTATTCAAAGAAAGCACATAGGCTGCTCAGTTTCAAGGTGTGTACCCTATTAAGGGGTACAGCGAATGTCTCTGACATGATCTCAATGTTCTTTGAACACCCCCCTCCCCCGGCGGGGTAAAGCCTTGCCAGGCCACAGAGGAAGATGATGAAGCCAGCGTTGATGAGACCTGATAATCTAGGGTCAGATAGAAGGGGAGAAATCCTCCCCTATCAGGGGACTAGGAAAAGGGCAAAGGTTTAGAAGAGGGAGGTGGTTGCAGAGAAGACACAAAGTGATTAAATAATAATTAACAAATAAGTAAATAAGAAAGATTGTGGTTAAGGTGATGAAGTATAGAGCTCTTTAGGATTGATGGCTTCTTCTTGGGGGTGGTGTGAGGGTGGGGCAAAGATGAACTCATTTATCTTTAATGGTCTTGGCACTGAGACTTTGACCATGTTCCAATGAATATATGAGCAACACATATTTGAAATGATTTTTTTTATTTGAGTGTGATACAGTGGTAGCAATGTGAACCTGGGAACAATGGAAAAGGAGTATAGTGTATATTGTAGAAAGTTTCCACATAATCAATAAAAATAATATGTTGACAATTTTTACAATGATTTTAACATGGAGAAAACATTCCTCTCAAGGAGTGAAGAGTTTTAGTTTGTAAGGCATGCTTTCCAGGAACTTATTATGGAGCAGAGAATTCTAGCCATGAACTAATGGTTACCCAGCTACCTCAGCCCCCATGAGCTCAGTAGTCCAGGCACTAAGACTACTTTTAAAAAGTTTGTCTGGAGGACCAGAGCAGGAAACACAGCAGTTCTTGTATCCTAGACATATAACTGGGACCCATTTCTCTATTCTCAAGGCTCAGTTTTAACTGTAAACCTCAGGTCCAAGTAAGGTTGCTCCCTGACCACTGAGTAGGACACAGCTGCCTATCCATCCATTTCAGCCAAGGCAGACCTGTGTTTTGAGGGTTGGCAAATGGAGCACCCAGTTCCCCTCACAGCCCAACTCTACTGCTGAATAGCATTGACATTCAAATGCTAATGTGGAAATTTAAATGGAGTGTGGCTGGCAAATTGAACCAACTTGTCTCTGCTCCTGTCTACAACCCCAGCTCTCTCTGTTTTTGTGGTAAAGGGATCAGGAGCTAGCTGGGTGCTTTCTCTACAGTGCCCCACCACAAACACTCAATATCTTAGTGAACAGAGACCAGCCTGTTGGTTATTTTACTGTGAAATGTGAAGATTCATTTACTGAGAGAAGAAAAGTTCTGTCCAAAATCATAAGCACTGATATATCAGGGTTAAGACTGATGTTAGGGAACCAGTTCCTAGTAGTACTTTCCTCATGCTTCCACACTGACTGGACTCCTCAAAGTACATGTGACAGGAGAATCGAAGAAATGGCTAATTTTTTTCCTTATCAGATATTGATGGGAGATCACTATGAACACAATTATAAGAATCACGTAAAAGCATAAGAACACTGTCAATTTCCAGAGAAAAATGAACAAGTCACCAAATAACCCACATGTCCAGGATCAGAGATACTGATCCTGAGGGGAGTAAGATTTGTCAGCATTATCAGGATCACAAGACTATTCAGGTGGTAAATGGCTAGGATATAGAATGTATCATATAACTCACTGGTAGCTCTAGCCCAAGATTTCTAGAAAAAAAAAACTCAAATAAATAAATTAGAGAAGCAGAACTGAGTTTATTGGGTTCATGTCTTTTCTCTGTAGCTTTATAATGCCTTACAGTTACAAAATTTGGTCTGTGTCTAGTGAAAGAAATGACTAATGAGTGTCCAGTGACTAGGAAGTGTCTAGTGAAGGAAATGACTGCAAAGAGAAGACAGAAGATTTAGCTTCCAAGCCAATCATGAAGAGACACAGGGTCACAATGACTGCCTATATTTCTTGTATTTTCCAAAGGTTAGAACAAAATAAAGACCCCAGCACTGTCCCTCATCAGTTGGAGACTCCTCAGCAGTATGTGTACAGGAAGAATTCAATTCTTTCTTCAGGAATATTTTGACTTTTGACAAAAACTGGCGTTTAATTTTCAAATTATTCTTGAATTACCATGAACGAGCACCAGTCATTCTGTTTCAGTCACACCATGGTACTGCAGTTTCATGCCTGACCACGGACACTCAGCTAAGAACTATTACTACACTGTACTTAAAGAATGCAAATATTTGTAATTTTAAGGCATCAGCAGTATTCAAGGAGTCATCAGAAAAACACAATTAGCAAAGGTGACTTTTCTGTTACTGAGTCCCTCAGAACTCAACACTAGTGTGTAACACCACCAACTGTCAAAGAGTACCTTGCCCCTCAGTTCTCCTTTTCCATACACTGCCCTTTCTCTGTTCCAGACAAAACAGTCCCTGGAATTGTCTGATTTCCTTTCCTTTCCCCTGCTCTTAAAGACTCAATACCCCCAGGTAGCCCAAGACCCTACCAGCCTATTATATCAAAAAGAGTATGATTGTACATTTAGTGAGTATGTGAGTAGCTGCTCAGCCGACAGTCACAACCCTAGGAAATTTCAGATCCAAGACCACAGTAGGAGACCATCTTATCATTCGGTACATTCCCCTTTATCCTACATCATTTTGAAGCTTCCTTAATTAGAAAGCTATCCAATTAAATAAACATTGTAGTTTCATTTCCTCTCTAATACTGTCATGAAAGTAAATAGGAATAAAGGGAATAGGATCTGGATAAAGGGATAAGATACAGGCTTGTGGTTCATAAGAAAAAGTCACCTGTACACAGGATCAGAGATACTGGACACTGAGTGAAGTTTGTTTACTCATCTCCATGGAAACCTCAAGATTCTGTGAGGTGCTGATTGGCTGAGAGGGAGAATGAAGTCATGAAACAGGAGCCAATAATATTTCCAGGAGCCATGTATTAAAAGGGACAAGTACACCCTGTTTGAGAAAAAGGCTGAGCAGCTCTACATGTGTCTTTCTGGGCAGCTGAAAGCACACAACCCAGAGATGATAGTCCCTGTTCCCAAGACTCTTCATTCAGGAAAACTGTAACATTTCAAGTGGTCATTAATAAAGTCACGTGTCATTGACAGGCATTATCACAGATTTCATTAGTATTTGATTAATGCACAGATATGTCCTTAATCATTGTATTACTAACTGTGAAAATGCCCCCTGACTAAGGCACCTCTTTGAACAAGAAGTGCTTAATTGGACCTTGCTTATAGTTTTACAGTGTTCATCCATTATGTCCTGTCAGCAAGTAATCATCTTGTTGTTGCCCTTTAGCAGAGCTGAGAGCTTTTTGTACTGAACCAGAAGAGGTAGGCAGATTGAGAGACAGAGACATTCAGAGAGAGAAAAAGAGAGAGAAAGACAGATTCAGGACAGAGAGACAGAGGCCGACAGAAAGTGACAGAGCCAGAGAGCTAGAGAGGCAGAAACTAGATTCTGTCTAGTCACTTTAATCGGTATATCAACGTTTAAGCACACCCTACTATAATATAACTCCAATGGAAATTATATTATCTAATGAAACCATAACTTCTAACGCTGTTTCCGACATTTCCTCATTGGGGACTAAACATGTATATATATATATATATATATATATATATATATATATACACATACATTTATATGTATATATACACACATTTATATGTATATATACATGTACAAATATATAAATGTGTATATATAAATATATATTATTATTATATATATAATATATAATATTTATATATATAAATGTGTATGTATATATATACAAATATAAAAATGTGTATATATATAAATGTGTACACATTTATATAAATGTGTATATATATGTATATATATGTATACATAAAGCTCATATATATATGAGCTTCATGGGGGGATTCCAATTCAAATCACCAAGAAGTGGAAGAAGATGGAGGGAGACCTCTAGGCTGAATGAAGATAGACATCCTGATAGTTTGTCATTCAAAATGATAAAAGTCACAGCAACTTTCAAGTGCCAAAGGACAGGATTGAGAATCTCCTTGTGGAAAATGTGGAGAATTTAAATAATGGAGTATTATTCAGTTAAAAAAAAAGTGACATCATGATATTTTCTGGAAAAGGATGGTCCAGTAAAAATCATCCTGGGAACTTACAGTCTGTTTTTCCTACTCTGGTTAATACAAGCTTAAGCCTTTCAGTTACCCTGTCTCTCTGAAGCTGGAACAATCTGAGTGCTGCTTGTTAGAATGAGCAGGTACCTAGCTTTATGCTCCCCAGTTGTCTCAGTAACTACTTTCGGCTGCCATGGTCAGCTACACACCTCTAATTAATTCTAAGTAAATAATCTACTAGAAAGGTTCAAGTAGTGTTAGGGTGACAAATGGTGTTAGAAATGTAAGAGAAACACATAGCACCTAGCAATTCAGGGAGGAAATCATAGTCAATAATAATATTCAATAGGAATTAGACTTGAATTTTAAAATGTTTATTGTTTGAGAACTTAATAGTGCAAATATTGTTTTGATTAAATCATCAATGTTTCATCCTCTCCAGCTGCTCTTATATACTAACCCCCACCTCCATTTTTCCCCAACTACATGTGGTCTTTTAAACCCACTGAGTCCACATAGTGCTACTTCTATGTACATAGGACTATGACCAGAGCATGAGCAATCTATTAAGGGTGGCATCCCTGGGCCAGCATTTCCTCCCCCGTTAGCCAATATTTCCTCAGGTAGGTGTGGGGCTCTGTGAACCCCTCCTACTCCCATGCTGGGATTTTTGTCTGGCTTTATCTTCTTCAGGTCTTGCACATGTAGTCACAACTGATGTAATTTCAGGTGTACCAAGGCCTTGCCATGTCCAATAAACACTGCCTCTGACTCTCGCAATCACTCTGCCTTCCTCTTTTGATGCTTCCTAAGCCTCAGGGGAGTGTGTGTCATGTAGACTTTCTACCTCCAGCTGAGCACTTCACAGTCGCTAGGTTTCTGTACTAGACTAGGAATTCTAACACCTAACATAAATTCTTGCTACTGATATGTAAAAAGGTCTCTTCCTGTCTAGTTATTAGTAGAAAGAGTAAATTTTCAGTCAGGAGCAAAAAGCTTATCTTGGTTAAGTGCCTATCTCTAGGCTAAGAAGCTGAGCCCAAGAGAACAAGGTTTGTAGTCTAACTATGGCTTCTGGGAGTCCTGGGTACAGGTTGTTCTTGGAAGAGGGTATGAGTGAGGAGGGAAAGGAGATACAGAGGAAGAGACATTAATGCAGAATGTTTCTCAGTGGACATATGCTTGGGTTGGGAAGCTACCATAGATCACCTTGTCTATAATGTCTTTTCCTTATAATTAGTTGCCCAAACTACTACTACTATGACTACCACCCATAGTAAAATAAAAATAAAGAAATGATTCCTAATAGAATGTGAAGGTCTTGTTGTAAGTTCCATCAGTCAATCTCCTCACGGTACTTTTGCTAGAGCACATTTATTAAAAACATTCACTGGGGCTGGGGAGAGGGCTCAAAGGTTAAGATCAATGGCTCCACTTGCAGAGTCTGGGGTTCTATTCTGAGCACCCACATATCTTTTGACTGCCAGTACCTCCAGTTTCAGGGAATCAGGTGCAGTCTTCTGGTCTCTGTGGGCACAAGGCATCGACATACATACAGACAGGCAAAACACTCATAAAATAAAATAAAAAATGTAAAACATACCCTGTATATACTTATTGTCAGAATAAAAACCAGAATTACATACTGTGGAACCCAGCACTCTATTTTAGCATTGCTGGCTCCCACAGTGCCCATCATCATTTACTAGAAGTTAGTGTGAATTCTGTTTGGTGGGCCACCTTCAGATATTTTAAGTATATAGCTCTCTATCCTTGTAAGGAAACAGTACTATATAAAATAGTGTCAATCAGAATGCTTTTAGCTATAAATGAAGGAAATGTTGATTCAGCCCAGCTTAGTTCCTGAAGGCATTTGTTAGCTTGGAACAGAAAGTCTGAAAGCAAAGCGCCCCCAGCTGTGACCAGGGCTGGCTCAGCTGCTTTAATTTACCCCTCTGTTTACCTGCATGTGTTGCCTAGTCTTTAGATGGCTTTCCCCATGATGGAGAGATGGAGTCCAGTTGCTTGCAGGTCTCAGGCTTTCTTGCTCACAATCAGTGTGGAGGGAGGAGTCTCCACCATGGACTCCTTTAGTGGGACAAGGTTAAGTTTTGTCGACCTGAGTCAATAGTGACTGTGAAGCATGGTCACACACTGTTAGATTTAAGCTTGGGTCCTGAGCAAATCCCCAAGGAGGGAGCTGGATTATCATTATCAATTGAGATTAGTCAGAAGTTACCCCTGGAGCTGAAATAAGGTCAATCTCCCCTGAGTCACACAGCCTTGTTGGGAAAAAACTAAATGTGTATTTCAATACACATTAAGATGAGAAAATTTATGTAGACAACAGAGCTGGTTAATTTTTGTCAACTTGACACAAGTGAGGGTCACCTGGGAATAGGGAACATCAACTGAGAAATGTACCAGAAGGGAGTCACAGATTTTGAAACCTCTTTCCTTTGCTGCTGTCTGCCAGCCTTTGTCACTCTCATAACCTACTCTGTCACTTTCCTGAGTCTTGATATGATAGCACATTGATTCCTGGGTCATATTTTTGGCTTTTAGAGACAGCACAGGCTGGTCTTCAGCTTGTTATATTCTTGAGGCTGGTTTTGAACTCTTGATCCTCCTGACTCCACCACACCCATGGTGAGATTATAGATATACAACCTCACATGTGATTTCAAAAGACAGCTTGTTTGCTTTAGTTGAACCCACACCTCCAAATTTTCCTGGTGGCATGCAACTAAATGTTGATAATTTTCTATTATACAACTTGAGCCGCACAGGAGCCACTTTCCTTTTCTTTTTTTTTTATATTTTAATTTATTACAATTTATTCACTTTGTGTCCCAGCTGTAGCCCCTCCCTTATCCTCACCCATTAAACCCTCATTCCTTCTTCTCCTCCCATGCCTCTACCCAAGTCCATTGATAGGGGAGATCCTCCTTCCCTTCCATCTGACCCTAGCCTATCAGGTCTCATATGGACTGGCTGCATTATCTTCCTCTGTGGCCTGAAAGATGACAGTGATGGTATATCACTAGGAAAACTAGGATATACTCAGGGGTTTGCTCTTTTTTCTTCTTTTTATTTATATGATCACTTAATAAATATTTATGTGAAAGCAATAGGGCCAAGACTTTTTCTAGGCACCAGGGATGAGGCAGTGACAGCTGATTTCCTATTTGTGCAGAGACCACAGTCCAGTGCAGTGGTTCTCAGATGTTGGTGCATGTTAGGAACACCTGGACAGACTTTGAGACTTCCTGAGCTTAGCTTTTTCCAGATGCAAATTAACTCATAATTTACAAGTGTGAACAGAGGAATCCATTTTATTTTGCAAAATATACAAGATGATTCCAAAGTACATCTATGTTTGGGACCATTAATCTGATGCTAGACCCAATGGAATCAGAATTTGTTCTGTAACAGAATCCGCATGTGATCAAATGGAAATTTAAGTTTGCAAATAGTTACTACAGTTTTGTGGACCTTTTCTGCGCAGTCAAACCAACCACAGGCTGATTATTTTCCCACTTATTTCCTTTAACTAACTGATGTCATGAATATTTTAGAGACAAAACATTGTATTTGTGATAATCTGCTTTTAGTTTGTTTTGACAGAGTCTCATGAGATAACCCATGCTAGTTTTAAATTTATGGACATCCTCCTGCCTTAGCCTTCTAAGTGCTGTGTTTACAGGCATGAGTTGTTATGCCTAGCTCTTATGTCTTTTTCTGCCTCAGAAGAGCTAGTAAATATCAGTGACAGCTAATAATCCTCATTATACATTGTAAAAATAAGAACCTTCTCTTAGTTTAGAATACTTACATTTTTTTTTCACTTTGATATGTACACAAAACCTTTCAAGGGTGCAATAGGCCTTTTACCAGCCTGGTGAACAAGGACTTCTCAAGGAGTAGGCAAACATCTCTTTGAAATGGAGTCAAGTGTTATCTGTGTCCCCTCCTGTTCTGTGTGTATTGGTTATCTTCCATGGATCTTTTTCTAAGTTCCAAAGCTGATATTGTAATATAGGTTTGTTATTGGAAATAAATGGTGTTGAGCTAAACATGTTTATTATTAGCTCTCTAATTAATATGGTGGTATTATATCACCCACTATCACAATCAAATAAAATGCTCATACCTGTTAGATTTTATATTTGCCTTAAAACACCTTGGGCTGGCAGATAATTTTAACTACACTGTCTCAATAACCTCCCCATCCATTTCCCAACCACAACCCAATGCAATCAGTCTTAAACATTCCTATCTGGCTTATCTCAAATCCATAACTCCATAAATATTTATTAATTCTTCATCTGAGTCGCTTTCTCCATCCACGCCATTTTCAGAGTCCTTTCTCCTGGCTCACATGTTCTTTTTCCATGCTAACCCAGCATGAGGTCTTCCTTCCTTCTCCCTTCCCATATGTCTGTCTCTTCCTGTGATTCTCCTGTTCTCAAAGCCCTGGAACCTTAGCCATGCCTACCTCCTTTCATCCTGCCCAGGAACAGGCCTTTTAACCAACCAATCAGGGATAATGGCAAACATTCTTTCTCATCACATGGTTACAAGAGATAGTTCAGTATTGTAACAATATCCATGGCAGGGCAGTAACCAAATCTCAAAGCAATGAAATCAGCATTTGAATATATAGCACAGGATGAACCCCCAACAGGTGTTGAAAGTTTAATCTTTTCTTTTGAAAAATTTCAGTTAGCTGATATATAGCAATGTAAAGAATTTAGAATGACCTGTTTATGACAAATATTGTTTGTCAAGTCTTTCTTGAGAATCAATCCTTGTTTACCTGGACAGTATGACTGACCATAATGGGTTGGGTCTTTCTGTTTGGCTCTATTAAAAGATGAGGTTTCTTTGTGTGCAGTCTCTTATCCAATTGTCTGTGGTGCATACTTCATGCCCCCATTTAGTAATTACATAGTAACAAATTGTTTCTTATTTACATCTGTGAAGAAGTTTAGGAAGTGGGACATAAAATTTTGTTTTTAACTGTAGATCCTCACCAGGATCTAATAAGAAATTTCACTGAGTTTCTAGACCTTTTTTCTCTGTCAATAGCAGTCAGCTTACATTCTGTGTAAATGACATCTTTTAAAGGAATAGGATCAGAGGGAATTGTGAATAAAGTATTATATACTGTTAACTGTATATTGTTAGTCTTATCAAAGAAAAACAATCTAATTCCATACCATTTTTCTCCACAAATATTTGAAAAACTCTCTTAATTATGGAATTTTTCATTCTTATATAGAAGTCGGGAGAAAAAGAATACAGAATATCTACATACTACATAGTCATTTTTCCATTTTAATTTTTTGAGAAAGGGTCTCAAAATAGGGGTTTGTTTGTTTTGGAACTCACTATGTAGATCCAAGTGGACTTGAACTCTGGGAACCTCCTACCTCTGCTTCCTTAGAACTGTGCTAAAATCATGCATGCACTACCCCAGCCTGCATACTCATTTTAAGTAAGTTGTTTCAAAGCAAAATCTAGTTATCATATTTAACCTAAAAATATTATATTGTATGTCTTGAACATACTACTTAAAAACATGAGTGCAACTATTCACAAGATCCCAAAGCAGGAAAAGCACAAATGTCCATGATTTGGTGAATAGGTACAGACATTGTTGTAGAGACATGTAATGGAATGTTATTTTACCATGAAGTGAAGTACTGATACAAGGGCACAATTTGGATAAACCTCTAAAGCATCATGTTTTGAACAAAAAGCATGAGAAATGTTGCTTTATTAAAATATTTATCTCTTTGCCTTTTTGGATGGGGATTGAGCATTTTAGTCAGGATCCTCTCTCTTGATTAGTTTTTTTTTTTTTTAGATGTACAGATTTTAGTAGGTTTATCCTATATTACATGTGTATATGAGTGAGTATATACCGTGTGTGTCTTTCTGCTTCTGGGACAACTCACTCAGGATAATCCTTTCCAGGTCCCACCATTTACCTGCAAATTTCATGATTTCCTTATTTTTCATTGCTTAGTTATATTCCATTGTGTAGATGTACTACACTTTCTGCATCCATTCTTCAGTTGAGAAGAATGTTTCTGGATGTTTCCAGTTTCTGGCTATTACCAATAAAGCTGCTACAAACATGGTTGAGCAAATGTCCTTATTGTGTACTTGAGCCTCTTTTGGGAATATACCTAGGAGTAGTATGGCTTGATCTTGAGGAAGGACATCAGAATAAGAAGAAAACAGGAAACAAGCTAGAAACCTGCCAAGGAGGGCCTCTGAAAGGCTCTGCCCTGTAGACTATCAAAGCAGACACTGAGACTTATGGCCAACTGTTAGGCAGTGTTCATGGAATCTTATGTGAGAAATGGGAAATAGTAAGATGGAGAGGACAGGAACCCAACAAGGAGAGCAACAGAACCAGAAATTTGAACACAGGGGTCTTCCCAGAGACTCCAAGTTCCAACCAAGTACCATGCATGAAGATAACCTAGAACCCCTGCACAGATGTAGTCCATGGCAGTTTAGTGTCCAAGTGGATTCCATAGTTATGGGTAGAGGGACTGCCTCTGAAATAATCTGATTGGCCTGTTCTTTGATCACCTCCCGCTGAGGGGGGAGCAGCCTTACCAGGCCACAGTAGATGACAATGCAGCCACTCCTGATGAGATCTGATAGACTAAGTTCAGAAGGAAGGAGAGGAGAACCTCCCCTATCAGTGGATTTGGGGAAGGGGCATGCATGAAGAAGGGAGTAGGAGGGTGGGCTTGGCAGGGGAGGAGGGTGGGGCTTTTAGGGGGATACAAAGTGAATAAAGTGTAATTAATAAAAAAAATAAAGCTTCTATGAATAAAAAATAAAAAATATATTTATCTCAATATACAGCTAGCATCAGGATATATAAGTGTACAAAGACAGATTTCAGGTATCCCAGGTCTAGACAGAAGGATGAAAGAGGAAAGCTGCTGAGTTGGTAAGAGCATCAGGAATGTGTTGGAACAGTTTTGAAATGAATAAAGGCTATATATATTGAACAGATGATTTTCCTTCCTTTAGGATCATTCCTAGGATACTAACAAATGAAGAGATGAAAGCAACAGAGATTACAAACTGTTAGGTCATGCTGAGAATATTGCCCTGAGAGAAAACACTGAGGAATTCTTTAGATGTCCAGTTGCTATGATGGATCTAGAGTGTCCCCCACAACCTCATGTGTTAAAGCCCTGACTGCCAGCATGATGTCACTGTGATATGGTAGAAATTTAAGGGGCCAAGTGTATGTGTGTGTGTGTGGTGTCACCTTACTGGGGTAATGCTCCTTGAAGAGGATTGTGGGACCACGAACCCAGCCCTCTCTTTTCTTTTTCATTCGTTGTCCACAATGTGAACATTTTCACTATATCTTTTATGTACTTCTTCATGATATGTGGCTTTACCAGTGGACCAAAGCAACAGGACCAATTGCCCCTTCACACCTGAGAGCTAAGACGAACATTTTTCCTTATAACTTGATTTTCCTCAGGTATTTGCAATGGTGATGGAGATCTCAGTAACACACAGGTCAAGGGAAGATCTCTCTGAGACTAATATTTATGCTAAGCCCCAGAAGTATGAAAGAAAGATGTCTAGAACAGGCAAGATAGCTAAAAGAACTGTGTACAATAACAGAATTTCTGGAGGTATCTCCATCACTGATTTCAAGCTGTACTGTAGAGCAACAGTAATAACAGTGACATTGTACTGGCATAGAAACAGAATCGTGGGTCAATGGAATAGGATTGAAGATCCAGAGATAAACCCACACACCTACAAACACCTGAATTTTGACAAAAAAAAAGTCAAAGCCATACGATGGAAAAAGATAACTTCTTCAACAAACGGTTCTGGTCTAACTAGAAGTCTACATGTAGAAAAATGCAAATAGATCCATATTTATCACCTGGCACGAAAGTAAAGTCCAAGTGGATCACACACCTTAACAAAAAACAAGACACACCAAATTTCTTAGAAGAACAAGTGGGGAAGAGCCTTGAACTCATTGGCAAAGCAGACAACTTCCTGGACAGAATACCAACAGCTCAGGCTGTAAGATCAACAATCAATAAATGGGACCACATGAAATTGAAATGCTTCTGTAAAGGAAAGGACACGGTCAACAGAACAAAATAAGTGCCTAGTGATGAAAAGATGTTCACCAACCCTACATGTAACAGAGTGCTAATATCCAGAATATATAAAGAACTCAAGAAATTAAATACCAAAAAAACAAAATAATCCAATTAAAAAGTGAGGCAAAGAACTAAACAGAATTATCAACAGAGGAATGTGGAATGGTAAAGAAACACCCAAAGAAATTCTCAATGTACTTAGTCATCAGGGAAAAGCAAATCAAAACAACTGTAAGATTCCACCTTAAGCATATCAGAATGGCTATGATCAAAAACTTAAGTGACAACACATGCTAGATAAGATGTGGAGAAAGAGGAACTCTCCTCCATTGCTGGTGGGAATGTAAACTTGTAAAACCACTTTGGAAATCAATCTGACACTTTTTCAGTCAATAAGGAATAGTGCTACCTCAGGATCCAGCTATACCACTCCTAGGCATATATCCAAAAGATGCTCAAGTATACAACAAAGACCATGCTTATCCATGTTCATAGAAGCTTTATTTATTCGTAGCCAGAATCTGGAAACAACCTAGTTGTCCCCAAACCAAAGAATGGATAGAGAAATTGTGGCAGATTTATACAATGGAGTACTACTCAGCTATTAAAAATGAGGAAATCATGGAAAATTCTGGGAAATGGACAGAACTAGAAAAGATCATCTTGAGTGAGGTAACCCAGAAGGAGAAAGACTTGTATGGTATATACTCACTTATAAGCAGATATTAGCCGTATAATATAGGATAAACATACTAAAATCCACAGACCTAAAGAAGCTAAATATGCAATGTATAATATAGGATAAACATACTAAAATCCACAGACCTAAAGAAGCTAAATATGCAATGTATAATATAGGATAAACATCCTAAAATCCACAGACCTAAAGAAGCTAAACCTGATATGACTCTCAGCATCTACTTTAATATTCTGCTGGGAAGAGTCTTTCAGAGGCCTTCTGTGGTAGGCTCCTGTCCTGTTCCCTGTTTTGTCCATCTTCTGATATCTATCCTCTTTTCCTTTCTGAATGAGGATTGAACATCCTACCCAGGGTCCTCCTTCTTGCTCAGTTTCTTTAGGTGTACAGATTTTAGTGTGATTATCCTATATTATATGTTTCCTATCCACTTATAAATGAGTATATACTAGGAGCTGGCAACCTTACCAGGCCAAAGAGGAAGACAATGCAGACAGTCCTGATGAAACCTGATAGTCTAGGATCAGATGGAACTGGAGGAGGACCCTCTCCCCATCAGTGGCCTGGGGAAGGGACATGGGAGGTAAAAAGGGAGGGAGGGTGGGACTAGGAGGGGGCTTCAGCTGGGATATAAAGTGAATAAATTGTAATAAATAAAAAAAGAAGCTAAACAATGAGGACTCTAGAGAAGATGCTTAATTCTCATTCAGAAGGGCAAACAGGGTAAATATCAGAAGTGATAGAAGAGAGGGAACAGGATGGGAGCCTACTACAGATGTCCTCTAAAAGACTCCATCCAGTAAGGGATTGGAGGAGATGTAGATTTGGGCAGAGGAGAGTGAGTTTTATGGAAGAGTGGGTGAATAGAAGGATCAGGAGTAGACAGAAGCTCCACAAGCAGACCAAGAAAGACAAAAATTTGGGCCCAGGGGCCCCAGCATAGATTGGTGCATCTACCAAGGACTATGCATGGAGAGGACCTCGACCCCCTGCTCAGATGTAGCCCATAGGCAGCTCAGTCTCCATGTGGGTTCCCTAGTAAGGGTAAGGGGAGCACAGGCTGCCTCTGACATGAACTGCTTTGCTTGCTCCTTGATCACTTCCCCCTCGTGGGGTGACCAATCCAGCCCACAGAGAAAGAGAATCCAGGCAGTCTTGATGAGACCTGATAGGCTATGATAGTAGGGGAGGAAGGCTTCCCCTATCAGTGTATCAGTGGACTAGGGGAAAGAGATAGGGTAAGAGGGAGGGAGAGTGTGACCAAGAGGAGATGATGGAGAGGGCTACAATCGGGATAGAAAGCAAAAAATTGTAAAATAATAATAATAATAAATAAGAAAGAAGGGGAGTTAGTTTGATGGGGAAAGGATAGGAGCTCCACAAGGACCAAATATATCTGGGCACAGGGTCTTTTCTGAGACTGACATTCAACCAAGGACCATGTATGGATATAACCTAGAACCTCCACTCAGATGTAGCCTGTGGTAGCTCAGTAACCAATTGGTTTCCCAAAGTGAGGAGAACAGGGACTATTTCTAACAGGAACTCAATGACTGGCTGTTTGGTCTCCCCACCCCCAAAGGGAGGAGCAGTCCTGTTAGGCCACAGAGGAGGGCTTTGCATCCAGTCCTGAAGATACCTGATAAAACAGGATCAGATGAATGAGGAGGAGGTCCCCCCTATCAGTGGACTTGGAAAGGGGCAAGGTGGAGATGAGGGAGGGAGGGAGGGACTGGGAGGGAATGAGGGATCGGGACACGGCTGGGATACAGAGTTAATAAAATGTAACTGATAAAAAAAAATAAAAAATAAAAAAAATAAAAAAGAAACAAACAAAAAGCAAATAATAATAATAATAATTATTATTATTATTATTATTTAAAAATTCAGGAATCTTGAGAAAGAAGATTTCAGTGCGATTATGGGTAACTGCTGGGCCCATGCAGTCGTACCCCAGTTTGAGTGTCTGTGTCTTCCTTGCCTTACACCTGGATGATAAAAAGCCACAGTTCTGCTCATAAATTAGTGATGAGTTGCCATATGCTTTTTCTCCAAATTATACTGTTGTGAGGATATTTATGTAGGTGGGATAAAGACAAGTTCATTTTTAGAATTTTATTTTTTATTTTTATTAATAACACTTTATTCACTTTTTATCCCCCCTGTAGCTCCCTCCTTTCTTTTCTCCCAATCCCACCTTCCCTCCCCTTTCTCCACCCATGCCCTTCCCCAAGTCTACTGATAGGGGTGGTCTTCCTCCTTTTCCTTCTGATCATAGTCTATCAGGTCTCATTAGGAGTTGCTGCACTGTCTTCCTCTGTGACTTGGTAAGGCTGCTCCCCCTTCAGGGGGAGGTGATTAAAGAGCCAGCTAATCAGATTATGTCAGAGACAGGCCCTGTTCCCATTAATATGGAACCCACTTGGACACTGAACTGCCATGGGCTATATCTGTGCAGGAGTTCTATGTATCTCCACGAATGGTCCTTGGTTGGAGTATCAGTCTCACAAAAGACCCCTGTGCCCAGACTTTTTGGATCTGTTGCTCTCCTCGTGGAGCTCCTGTCCTCACCAGGTCTTACTATTTCTCCCTTCATTCATAAGATTCCCTGCACTCTGCCCAAAGGTCATCATAAGTCTCAGCATCTGCTTTAATAACCTGCAGGGTAGAGCCTTTTAGATGCCCTCTGTGGCAGTCTCCTGTCCTACTCCCTGTTTTCTCCTTCTTCTGATATCTATCTTCTTTGCCTTTCTGAATGGGGATTGAGCATTTTAGCCAGAGTCCCCCTTCTTGATTAGTTTCTTTAGGTGTACAGATTGTAGAAGATTTTTCCTGTATTATTATTGAATTTTCCTGCTTATCTTTACTTGGATGAGAGAAAGATACTTGAAAAATGCTGTTAGCACTAGGGTATAATATAGTAATAAAAATGTCTTAATGGAAGAAACTGAAGAACTGAATACACTGGAGGAGGTGGGGACAGGGATGCAAAGAGGGGAAGGAAGCCATCTTATTCATTGTGTGAGGGATTGGAATGCATTGGATGACAATTCTGTCCTTTCTGGCTCTGTGCTCATCAACAACAAATTGTTTGCCCAGGAAGCAAGCCTTAGCCTATGCAATAGCAATCATAATATGAACCCTTGTCCTACAGGGATCATATGAGGCTTGAATATTAGCCTAGCTATATAAGCAAATCAAGCACATAAGTGTTTTCTCCTATGGATGATACACATTCATTATAAATGGTTGTGAGCCACGAAGTGGTTGACTGGGAATTGAACTCAGCACCTTTGGAAGAGCAGCCATTCCTCTTAAACCCTGAGCCATTTCTCCAGCCCTGCTTCAGCTTTCTAGACAGTCTCAAATTCATGTTTTTTTCCCATGCTTCTATCCCTTAGAGTAAACAAATAACAAATTCCATTTATAGTTACTTATTCATTGTTTCTGCATATACAAGAAATATCTGTAAAATATAATAAGTTCATATAACTTACTGAGTAAATAATAAATTAATAAATGCTAAATACAGTGTCAAGGAACTTTTGAGGACATGGAGATAAACTAAATAAAGTGTATCATCTTAATACTTCTAGAAAAAGATCATATTTTCATATAGATAAAGGTTTTGTTTTTGCTGTTCATTTTGAGGTAAGGTTTCAGAGGGCATTTGAACTTGATGTGCAGCTGAGGGGATGACCTTGAACTTGATCTTCCTGTTCCAATTCTTAAGTCCTTGGATTACACGCATATTGTGTGGTTTATGTGGTTCGGAGATCAAACTCAAGGCTTCATGCAGGCTAGGTGTACACCCTATCATCTGGTCTATGTGCTCAGCCTGTGAGAAAGGTGCTAATGTTTTTGAGTAGCCTTGGTTTTCTCATCAGCTTCTTAATATATTTTAATAAAACGAGGAGCTTCCTTGTTACTAGACCTTACAGTACTGATTGTAGCCAGTGCATCCATATATTCAAACCGCAAATGGTAATGGAGATAATCCATTGTTCAAAGCATCGATGATTTTCATATTCTGCCCCTTTGCTGAATGTGGCTATTAGTTGTTGGAGTCTTCTGGAGGAGTCTTTAATGTTGAATATACCATAAAATTCACAAATTTAGTATTCTGAAGATGGTTTTCTGTTTTGAAATACAATGTCTTTAGAGCCTTTGATGAGGTTGCTTTCTCTCAGTAAGCTTTAACTTGCTCCTCATCTTGTTTTGAAGATTAAATTATGATAATTCACCATCAAAGCTAAAATAGTCTACGAATATAAGTATATTCCACTGAATGTAAGATTTTCACTTAATATTTATAAAATGATATTTTATTTATTTGCTTATTTATTTATTTTTGAGACAGCCTGTGGCCATATATCCTTGGCTGGCCTAGTACTACTGTATAACCCAGGCTGTCCTTTAACTCACAACAGGCCTCTTGCCTTAGTCTCTGGAATGCTGGAGTGATAGATGTGTGCCATCTTGCCCAGGGACATTTTAAGTATGCAGTTTGCAGTGGGCAGTTGACATTGTAAAAATCATCTTTCCCCTGTTCTGAATCCATGTAACAAAACTTTGCCAAAGTCTGTGTACTAGTCTTGAAAACACTCTTAGAAATGACCCTTCTCTTGATTTTAGAATTTTTCATGATTTGGTTTCTCAGTATGCTGAATACTTTTTAAAAGATTCTTTCTTGTTAGGCTTTCAAAAACTTGAAATAAAGTTTTATTCTGTTCTTATATTTGCCTGGTTTAGTGTCTAGAAACAAGTGAACATATTTTTGAAGGGCCTGATTGCTTTTGATTTACCAGAAAGAATGCAATTAGCACTAACTCAAATGTTATCTTTTGCTATATGAACATTCTTATGATTAAATGTAAGTCGCTCATACTTTCTAATGTTGAAAATAATGCTTCTAATCCCATGAACATGTTTGAAGGGTTAGTCTAAAATTGTTATCTGTTTTCTATTGGCCGCACAGTATAGCCTTGTTGAGAGGTGAGATTTTACATATGCTCAGATTTTTACTACCTGTGGCAGGCTGCACTGATGATTAATAGTTAAGTATCATTTTAAAAAATGTTTTGCTGACAGCAGAAAATAAAGTGCTGATTGGTTCATTAAGCAATTCAATCCCAAACTGTAAAAAGTCAACTTTAATCCTGCCCGAAGCCTGGTAGATCTTGCTGTAAACACTATTCATAAAATTTCTACTTAAACCTAGTCTTGCAGTTCTATTAATTTAGCAAAATTTCAAAGTGAAAACCATGATAAGTGAAGATCCAAGATGGAGGCACTGGGAGGACACTCTTTCTGACCAGCAGCATAGCAGGATCTGCACAGTGACCAGCAAACAGAACTCTCAGTCCTAAAACACCAGCGATTGTGTTTCCCAGGTGGGAGGATACCCCATGGTGTGGGATTCAATCAGCTTCAACTCACCCAGCTAAACCTCAGAGGAGGTACTGCTTACAGCAGACACTTGGTTGCCAGCCTAGAGCCACACAGTGGCGTGCACTGATCATTGTCTCAACTGTGGGCCACACAATACCAGAGATTGGGGATTTTCAGTGGAGAGAAACCCCCACGGTGTAGATAACAATCGGGACCTACCTTAGGTCACTCAGCCAATCCCTGGAAAAGACCCGGGGTCCAGCAGGCACCCAGCAGCCAGCCCAGAGCTGGGCAAACAGGCGCCAGAAGAGTCCTACCTGTGTGCCTAACTCACTGCCCCAGATAGAAATGTGGGCCCCTAGGGCACCAGGGACTGGTTTTCTCTGTCTGATGGAAATCCACCGTGAGGTGAACAGCAGGTCTGACCTCAGAGCACTGAGACAACACCCTTAACCCCCCACAAAATGTTCTCGGGAAAAGTTACTGAGTTTCTGTAGAAGCACAGGCACCCAGTTGCCAGCAAGGCAGAGCCATGCATGCCTGTGCATGCATGTTCTACTTACCATCCCAGACAACTGTGATCCCCAAAGCACAGTCTGGGTGTCCCTGTCTGAGGAAACCCCACAGAGGGATTATCAGCTCCAATACTCAGGACACCCAGCTCCAGAAGACTTTCGGGGTTCATGCCGGATCTAGGCTCTAGCCTTGTACTGCAGGCAAGATTGTTGTGCTCACCTGCCATAGGTTACCACTTGGTCACAGGGATACACAGCTGCAACCTGAGACCTACAAAAGCCTGAGAGCCATTAGAGCAGCCCTCATACACTGCTCCAAGGTTCGACCAGTTAACCCTAGCTAAAATGATAAAACTGTGGGACTCCCCGGTTCTTCAAGAGGGCTGCACTCAACAAATACACCTAAAGAGCAGCAGCTGCAGCTCACTAAATTCAGAGCAAAAAACTCAACAGCAGGGTAGCCATCTCTAGGGCTTCTCCTGATGAGAGGAGAGCCTTCCTGAATACCACAGTTACCACACAGGTCCATATGCCTGAGGTGAACTGTGACAATTCCTGAGAAGCACCACCATTCACTTGACCATATCCAAATAGTGGAGCAGATATCCTTCAGAAACCTGCCATGGGGATTCTCCCCACCCCAGGACACAGTAGACAACAGAAATTAACAGAAAACATCTGAGACTGCCAGATGAGTAGAGGCCAGTGTAAAACACAACCAACAAAAGACAAATCAGTATGGCATTCCCAGAACCCAGTTACTAAGGCGCAAGTAACCCTGGACACCCTAACATAAATGAAATTCAAGAAGAGGATCTTATATAATATACTCACAGAGGTGAAGGAAATCAACAAAATGAAATGATATCTGAAGATAAAATTGGAAATATTAAAGAAAACCTAAATGGAGGAAATCATGGAGAGGGAGAAAATGGCAGAGAAAAAAGGAACTACAGAGGTAAGCTTGACCAACAGAGTATAAGAGATGGAAGAAAGAATTTCAGGTGTGGAAGATACAATGGAATTCGATGTTTCCATCAAAGAAAATAATAAATCTAAAAAATTTCTGACACAAATCATCCCAGAAATCCAAGACAACATAGAAAAGACAAAACCTAAGAATAATAGGAATAAAAAGAAGAGAAGAAAGCCCAGAAAATACTTTCAACAAAATCATAGAAGTTAATTTCCCCAACTTAAAGGAGAGGCATATGAAAATACAAGAGGCCTACACAACACCTAATAAATGTGACCAGAGAAGAAAATCCTCCGACCACATAATAATCAAAACAGTAAGTATACAGAACAAAGAAAAAATACTAAAAGCTGCAAGGGAAAAAAGCCAAGTAACATTAATGGCAAACCCATCAGAATCACACGTGATTTCTCAACAGAGACTATGAAAGCCAGAGGGCCTGGAAGGATATCACACAGACCCTAATAGAACAAAGATGTTAGCCGAGGATACTATACCCAGCAAAACTCTCAGTCCTCATAGATGGAGAAAACAAGATACCCAATGACAAAAACAAATTTCAACAATACCTACACACAAATATAGCATTACAGAAGATACTAGAAGAAAAATACAGTCCAAGGAAACTAACTATTTTCAAGAAAATACAGGAAATAAATAACTTCACCACAGCAAAACACAAAGTAGCCAAGCACACAAATATACTACCATAGCGAACATCAAAATCAAAGAATCTAACAGCCACTGGTCATTAATCTCTTTAAACATTAATGGAATCATTTCTCCAATAAAAAGACACAGACTAACAGATTGGATGTGTAAACAAGACCAAATAATCTGTTGTATTCAAGAAACACACCTAAGTCATAAAAGGAGACATTACTTGAGTGTGAAGGGCTAGACGATGTTTTTCCAAGCAAATGGACCTGAGAAGCAAGCAGGCATAGCCATTCTAATTTCTAATAAAATAGACTTTCAATCAAAATCAATCAAAAGTGATGGAGAAGGACACTACATACTCATCAAGAGAAAATTAAACAAAGAATACATCACAATACTGAACACCAATGCCAAAAATACAAGGGTTCAACTTCAACAACAGAAAGAGCAAATAGCCTACATACACATAGAAACTGAACAACTTGCTACTAAATGACAGCTGGGTCAGAGAAGAAATAAAGAAAGGAATTAAGGACTTCCTAGAATTCAATGAAAATGAAGGCACAACAAACCCAAACTTATGGGACACAATGAAAGCAGTGCTAAGAAGAAAGTTCATGGCACTAAGTGCCTTCAAGAAGAAATCAAAACATCTCATTTAAGCAACTTAATAGCTCACTTTAAAGCCCTAGAAAAAAAAAGAAGCACACCCACCAAAGAGGAGTAGATGGCTGGAAATAATCAAACTCAGGGCTGAAATCAATAAACTAGAAACAAAACAATTCAAAGAATCAATGAAACCAAGAGTTGCTTCTTTGAGAAAATCAACAAGATAGACAAACCCTTAGCCAAACTAACTAAAAGGCAGAGAGACACTATCCAAATCAACAAAATCAGAAATGAAAAGGGGGACATAACTACAGACACTGAGAGGAAATCCAACAATAATTAGGTCTTACTTCAAAACTCTATATGCCACAAAATGTGAATATCTAAATGAAATGGACAATTTTCTTGACCGATTCCACTTGCCAAAGCTAAATCAAGAACAGAGAAATCAATTAAATAGTCCTATATACCCTATGGAAAGAAAAGCTTTCATCAAAAGTCTCCCATCCAAAAAAGCCCAGAGTCAGATGGTTTCAGTGTAGAATTCTACCAGACCTTCAAAGAAGAGCTAACACCAATCCTTTTCAAACTATTCCACAAAATAGAAAGAGAAGGAACACTACCGAACTCATTCTATGAAGCCACAGTCACTTGGTACCTAAACCTCAAAAAAAGCCAACAAAGAAAGAATTTCAGGCCAATCTCCCTTATGAACATTGATGCTAAAATACACAACAAAACACTTGCAAACCAAATACAAGAACACATCAAAGACATTATCTACTATGACCATGTAGGCTTCACCCGAGGTGTGCAGGAGTGGTTCAGTATCCGGAAATCCGTCAATGTTTTCCACCACATATGCAAACTGAAAGAGAAAAACCATAAGATCATCTCCTTAGATGCTGGAAAGGCATTTGACAAAATCCAACATCCATACATGTTTAAAGTCTTAGAAAGATCAGGGACAAAAGGCACATACCTAAACATAGTAAAGGCAATATACAGCAAGTCTATAGGAAACATCAAACTAAACGGAGAGAAATTTCATGCAATTACACTGAAATCAGTGACAAGGCAAGGCTGCCCACTCTCTGCATATCTCTTCAATATAGTACTTGAAGGCCTTGTTAGAGCAATAAGACAATTAAAGGAAATCAAGGAGATACAAATTGTAAAGGAAGAAGTCAAAGTATCATTATTTGCAGATGATATGATAGTATACGTGAGTGACCCCCAAAATTCTACCAGGGAATTCATACAGCTGAGAAACACCTTTAGCAATGTGGCTGGATACAAAATTAACTAAAAAAAAAATCAGAAGCCCTCTTGTGTACAAAAGACAAAAGGGCTGAGAAAGAAATTAGGGAAACAACACCCTTCAAAATAACCACAAATGACATAAAGTTCCTTCGTGTGACCCTAACGAGGCAAGTTAGAGACTTGTATAAAAAATTTCCAGTATCTGAAGAAAGAATTAGAAAAATATATCAGAAAATGGAAAGATCTCCCATGCTTGTGACTTGGCAGGATTAATATAGTAAAAATGGCTATCCTACCAAAAGCAATCTACAGATTCAATGTAATTCCCATCAACACAATTTCTTACAGATATTGTAATAAAACTTCTCAACTTCATATGGAATAACAAGAAACTAGAAACTCAGAATTGCTAAAACAATTCTGTAAAATAAAAGATCTTCTGGAGGTATCTCCATCCCTGATCTCAAGTTGTACTATTTGCCAGTCGATGGTACTGGCATAGAAACAGAATGGTGGATCAATGGAATCCAATAAAAGACCCTGAAAGAAATCCACACACTATGGACACCTGATTTTTGACAAAGATGCCAAAACCATTCAATAGAAAAAAACAACAACAAAAAAAAAACAGCATCTTCAACAAATGGTTCTGATCTAACTGGAAGTCTACATATAGAAAAATGGAAATAGATCCATACTTATGACCCTGCACAAAACTAAAGTCCAAGTGAATCAAAGATCTCAATATAAAACCAGACACACTAAACGACTTAGAAGAAAAGGTGGGAAAGAACCTTGAACTCATTGGCACAGGAGACAACTTCCTGAACAGAACACCAACAGGACAGGTTCTACGAGCAACAATTAATAAATGGGACCTCATGAAACTGAAAAACTTCTGTAAAGCAAAGGACATTTTCTTCAGAACAAAATGACTGCTCAGAGATTGGAAAAGGAACTTCACCAACCCTATATCTGACAAAGGGCTAATATTCAGTATATATAAAGAACTCAAGAAGTTAAACAGCCACAAATCAAGAAATCCATTTAAAAAGTTGGGTTCAGAGCTAAATAAAGAATTTTCAATACAGGAATATGGAATGGCTGAAAATCACTTAAAGAAATGCTAAGTGTTCTTAGTCATCAGGGAAATGCAAATCAAAACGACCCTAAGATTTCACCTTACACCCATCAGTTTGGCTAAGATAAAAAACACAAGTGACAACACATGCTGGAGAGGATGTGGATAAAGGGGAACCATTCTCCACAACTGGTGGGAATGTAAATTTGTACAACCACTCTGGAAATCAATATGGCGCTTTCTCAAACAAAAAGGAATAGCACTTCCTCATGATCCAGGTTTACCACTCCTAGGCATATAGCCAAAAGATGTTCATGTACACAGTAAGGACAGTTGCTTCACCATGTTTCTAGCAGCTGTATTTGTAATAGACAGAAGCTGGAAACAAGCCAGATGCCCCTCAACTGAGGAATGGATATAGAAATTGTGGTCCATCTCCACAATGGAATATTACTCAGCAATTAAAACAAGGAAATCATGAAATTTGCAGGTAAATGGTGCAAACTAGAAACGATCATCCTGAGTGAGCTATCCTAGAAGCAGAAAGACACACAGGGTATATACTCACACATAAGTGGACATTAGACATATAATATAGGATAAACCTACTAAAATCTGTACATCTAAAGAAAACAATCAAGAAGGAGGACTCTGGCTATAATGCTCAATCCCCATTCAGAAAGGCAAAGAGGACAGACATCAGAAGAAGTAAAAAACAGAGAACAGGACAGGAGCCTGCCCCACAAGGACTCTGAAAGGCTCTACCCTGCAGGGTATCAAAGCAGATGCTGAGACTTATGATGAACCTATGGGCCGAGTGCAGGCAATATTGTGAATGAAGTGGGAAACAGATTTCAAGAGGACAGGAGCTCCAAAAGGAGAGCAACAGAACCAAAAAATCTGTGCACAGGAGTCTTTTCTTAGACTGATACACCATCCAAGTACCATGCATGGATATAACCTAAAACCCCTGCACATATGTAGCCCATGACAGTTCAGTGTCCGAGCAGGTTCCGTAGTAATGGGACAGGGACTGTCTCTGACATGATCTGATTGGCCTGCTCTTTGATCACATCCCCTGAGGGGGGAGCAAGCTTACCAGGCCACAGAGGAAGACAATGCAACCACTCCTGATGAGACCTGATAGACTAGGATCAGAAGGAAGGGGAGGAAGAACACTTCTGTAAGTGGACTTGGGGAAGGGCATGGGTGGAGAAGGGGGAGGGAAGGTGGGATTGAGAGGGGAGAAGGGAGGAGGCTATGGGGGGATACAAAGTGAATAAAGTGTAAGTAATAAGAAAGGTTTAAAAAAACTAATAAAAATTAAAATATTAAAAGAAGAAAAAGAAAACAACATGACACCTACACGTGGCAATGTAAATCAATAAGATGGATATCCCAGTACTTAAGCCATTGCAAAGCCATGGACAATTGCAGAAAAAGTCAGGTTTCAGTTAGACATGTCTTTCTGAATTATGTCTTCTGATTTGTTGACAGATGTGTGGACCATCACATGCTCAATGTGTTCATATGCATGAAAACAACTGAAGTAGGCTTTGATCTGAATTAGTTCTTAAACTTGAAGATTCCCTTTATTAAACTTGTAACAGTTTAGCGAGGACCTGCATTTGTTAACCTTATCTTTTTTTTTGTTTTTCTTTTTTAAATTTAATTTTATTTTATAATTACACTTTATTCACTTTGTATCCCCCCATAAGCCCCTCCCTCCTCCCCTTGGTTCCACCTCCCTTCCCCTTCTTCACGCATGCCCCACCCCAAGTCTACTGATAGGGGAGGTCCTCCTAACCTTATCTTTCCTGGGACAGTTTCTCCACTATGCTATTGTTCGGATTTTTAGCATCAAAGTATAATACTTATGTTGATATTCTCTAGATAAATGTAGGGACTTAGTACAGTAGGCAGGCCTTCAGAAATTCAAGTAAAGTCCAAACTGTCACTTTACATTTTCTCTTTACTTCTTGGTTAAAGCTGCCAAACTTGGCATAACAACCTTAACCTTAGGCATGCTGTGGAATTCTAGTCATGTTATTTGGGATTGAAGATCACATTTCTGTGGCAACTAGGGTAGAAAAGACATTCCTAAGACCTCCTCTGTGGCCTGGAAAGGCTGCTCCCCCATCAGGGTGAGGTGATCAAAGAGCCAGGCCACTGAGTTCATGTCAGAGACTAGGGTACTGACTTTGATACTAAGCTACCATGGGCTACATCTGTGCAAGGGTTCTAGGTTGTCTCCATGCATGGTCCTTGGTTAGAATATCAGTCTTAAAAAGACCACTGGTCCCAGATTTCTTGGTTCTGTTGCTCTCCTTGTGGAGCTCCTGTCCCCTCCAGTTCTTTCTATCTTCCCCTTCTTTCTTAAGATTCCCTGCAGTCTGCCCAAAGTTTGGCTATGATTCTCAGCATCTGCTTTGATACCCTAATGTGTAGAGTCTTTCAGAGTCCCTCTGTGGTAGGCTCCTGTCCTGTTCCCTCTTTTCTCCCTCTTCCAATGTCCACTCAGTTTGCCTTTCTGAGAGAGGATTGATCATCTTGCTAAGGATCCTCCTTCTTGCTTAGCTTCTTTAAGTGTACAGATTTTTTAGTATGATTATCCTATATTATATGTCTAATACCCACTTATAAGTGAGTATATACCATCTGTGTCTTTCAGCTTCTGGGATGCTTCACTCATGATGATGATCTTTCCAATTCCCACCTTTTGTCTGCAAATTTCATGATTTCCTTATTTTTAATTACTGATTAGTATTCCATTGTGTAAATGTACCACAATTTCTGTATCTATTCCTCAGTTGAGGGGCATCTGGGTAATGTCCCTGTTCTGAATGTTACGAATAAATATGTTACAAACATAGTTGAGCAAATGTCTTTGTTGTGTGCATCTTTTAGATATATGCCTAGGAGTGGGATAGCTGGATCTTGAGGAAGCACTATTCCTAATTGTCTGAGAGAGCATCAGATTGATTTCCAGAGTGGTTGTACAAGTTTACATTCCCAGAAGCAGTTGAGCAGGGTTCCCCTTCCTCCATATCCTCTCCAGCATGAGTTTTTTATTTTGGCTATTCTGATGGGTGTAAGTTGTAATCTCAGGGTCATTATGATTTGCATTTCTCTAATGACTAAGGATGTTGAATATTTCTCTAAGTGTTTCTCTGCCATTCGATATTCCTCTACAGAGAATTCTCTGTTTAGCTCTGTACTCCATTTTTTAAATTGGATTACTTGTTTTGTTGCTTTTTTTATTTAAAGGTGGAAAATATTTTAATATATAAGACAAAAAACAAACAAAGAAACAAAAAAAAAACAAACAAACAAGAGAAAATATCCATAATGCTGTAGAAACAGGTCAAGATCTTCTGAGTTCTTTGTATATTCTGGAAATTAGCCCTCTGCCACATATAGGGCTGTTGAAGATCCTTTCCCAGTCTGTAGGCTGTCATCTTGTTCTGATGACAGTATCCTTTGGTTTACAGGATCTTTCCAGTTTCATGAAGTTCCTTTTATTGATTGTTAATCTTAGAGCCTCAGCTGTTTTCTTCTAAGAGTTTTAGTGTGTCCGGTTTTATGTTTTGGTCTCTGATACACTTGGACTTTAGTTTTGTTGCAAGGTGATAAGTATGGATCTATTTGCATTTTCTATATGTAGACATCTAGTTAAACCAGCACTATTTGTTGAAGATGATGTCTTTTTTCCATTGTATGGTTTTGGTTTGTTTTTCAAAAAGTAAGTATGTGCAGGTTTATTGCTGGGTCTTCAATTTGATTCCATTGATATACCATTTTGTTTCTATGCCAGTAAAATTCCGTTTTTATTACTATTGTTCTGTAGTACAGCTGGAGATCAGGGATGGAGATACTTCCAGATAATCTGTTTTTTTTATAGGACTATTTTGGCAATTCTGATTTTTTTTTTTTGTTTTTCCATCTGAAGTTGAGAATTATTCTTTCAATGTCTGTTAATAATTGTGTTGGTATTTTGATGGGAATTTCATTTTATCTGCTAGGAGGCCTAATCATAAAGCACAGAGGTTCCCCCTGTTCTCCACTCTCAGGTATGGGCTTGGGGTAGCAGATTGTGTAGTCTCAGTCAAGGAGCATGGAGGCTCCTGTTAGGGCTAATAGTCACCCCACCACAGCAGACCTGGGAGCTGATACTGCAGCCCACTGGGAGGCCATGGGAATCATGGACAGCTGCCTGCAGACCTGGGAGGAGTGTACAGTGGTCCTCTGCTGCTGCATAATTAAGAGGCCTGCCGCTACTGTGTCAATTACAGAGCAGGGAGTTCAGTGCTTAGAGCAGAGGATGCTGTGTTTCAACTCTGCTGACAAGGGAGTCCTGTGCTTGGGTCAAGGGGAAGTGCAGGAGGATTGAATATTCACCACTCTTAGTCCTTGGACATGTCCATGGGCAATCTGGATCCAAATGGTCTCAGCTCATGGGTTTTCTCTTTTCTCCTAGGAACCCTTAATGTTGATGTTCTGGCTTCAGCTGCCCCTCCACTCACCAGTTCTGGAGTTTGGGATCCTGTGCTCCTTAGATATAGTGCATGCTGGTTGCTACCATCTGGATCTTCTCTACAGTATTTTGCAAATAAGAATTTAAATATTGTAACAAATTAGCATTACCTATGTATAGATTTTTAAATATGAGACTTTCACAAGTTTTGAGCTCAATTTTATTGCATATTTCTGTTTAATGTATTATTTATTTATTCACATTTCATTCTGTTTGTAGCTCCATTCCTCTTCACTCCATCCTCTTCCCCTATTGCTCAGAAAGGAGAGACACCCCCTATCAACCCAGCAAAGCATATCAAGTCTTAAGAGAGCACATCCTCTTCCTCTGTAGATTGGCAAGACAGCCTTGCTTGAGGGATGTAATAAAAAGTCAGGCAATCACGTCCATGTCAAAGATAGTCCTTGCTTCCCTTTCTAGGGTCCCTGTATGAAGCAGAGCTGCTCATTGGCTACATCTGTGTAAAAGGCCTATGTCCAACCTTGTATGGTCCTTGGCTCTTGCTTCAGTACTTGTAAGCCCCCCATCACTCTTTTTTTTTTTAAGTGGGCACTATTGGTCTTTTTGTGGGGATCCTGGCTGTCCAGTTCCTTCTGTTTTCCCCCTGATTCTCCCACAAGATTCCCCATTCTCCACTTGATGTTTGGCTGTGAGTCTTAACATTTGTTTGGATCCTCTGCTCTGTGGAGCCTCTAAGGGGGAGCTATCCTAGGCTCTTGTTTTCAAGCATAGCAAAGTATCATTAATAGAGTCAGGGTTTAGCTCTCTCCCATGGGGTGGGTCTCAGACATTGGTTGGGCATTCCCTCAATCTCTGCCTTATTTCTATCTCAGCAAATCTTATAGGTGAGGTCAATTGTTGATCGAAGTTGTTGAGGGTGTGTTGCTATTTTCCTTCCTCCACTGGCAGCTCTTTTTTGTTAGAGCTTAGGCTCTTCAGTCTTCATGAGCTCTGTTGCTAGAATTCTTATGTAGAGTCATCCCCACATCCTTCCAGGAGCCTAGCACCTTTTAGTTATGAAGCTGGTCAAAGAAATGCCCCCACCCAGGGTTTCTCTTTTATCTGCAAGCCCTCTGTCTTTCCAACCCAACTGTGCCCATGTCTGATCTCAACCTTCATTTCTTTCCAGGATCCCTTTCCTAACCTGTTTCATCTCTCTTCAAATACTTCTGCTGTCTATTCTATTTTCCCTTGTGAATGAGGTTTAAACATATTTCCCTAGTTCCTCCTTGTTCCTTAGCTTCATTATATTTATGAATTGTAGTATGATTATCTTGTACTGTATGGTCAAAAATCCCATTATAAGTGATTACATACCATACATATCTTTTGGGGATTGTGTACCTGACAAAGGAAGATCTAGTCTAGGTCCATCTATTTGCCTGAAAATTTCAAGTTTTCTTTGGTTTTATCAATTTTTCTTTAATTTTTTTCTTATCAGTTACATTTTATTAACTCTGTATCCCACTCCCTCATTCCCTCCTACTCCCACCCTCCCTCCCTCCTCCCCACCCTGCCTCTTTCCTAGTCCACTAATAGGGGGACCTCCTCCCCATTCATCTGATCCTGTTTTATCAGGTATCTTCAGGACTGGTTGCAAATTCCTCCTCTGTGGCCTAACAGGAATGCTCCTCCCTTGTGGGTTTGGGTGGTCAAAGAGCCAGCCATTGAGTTCCTGTTAGAAATAGTCCTTGTTCCCCTTACTATGAAAAACCAATTGGTTACTGAGCTACCACAGGCTACATCCGAGCAGAGGTTCTAGGTTATATCCATACATGGTCCTTGGTTGAATGTCAGTCTCAGAAAAGACCCTGTGCCCATATATATTTGGTCCTTGTGGAGCTCTTATCCTTTCCCCATCATACTAACTCCCCTTCTTTCATATGATCCCCTGTACACTGCCAAAGGTTTGGTTATGAGTCTTTGTATCTGCTTTGAAAACACTGCTAGTTAGAGTCTTTCAGATGCCTTCAACTCCTGTCATATGTTCAATGCACATCCCATCTGTCTTTCTAAATGAGGATTGATCATCTTACCCCATGTCTGGTCCCTTGATTATCTTCTTTATTTGTATAGATTTCATTATGTTTATCATATCGCATACATCTATATAAGCTAGTATATACCGTGTTTGTCTTTCTCCTTCTGGGATATTTCACTCAGAATGATCTTTTCTAGATCCCACCATTTCAATGTACATCTTGGTCCAGGCCCATTTGTCTTCCGATCTAATCCCACCCTCCTTCGTACATCCCCTCTTCCCTGAGCTCCCATACCCAGGCAACTTAGCTCATTGATTCATATGAGGATTGAGTTCATCTTCTTTCCTTGTGGCCTGGTAGGGAAGTCTTATCAATGGGAAGTGATCGAAAAGCAGAAGGCATAGTCCATGTCAGAGAGCTCCCCACTCTCCTAACTATTGGGTGTACAAGAAACCTAAGATGCCTATTGGACTTTTCTTCTTGGGGTCTCGGCATTGTAGTATGCCTATCCTGTACTATGTGACTAAAATCTGCTTATAAGTGAATGTATATAGCCTGTGTGTCTATCTAGGTCTGTGTTACCTCACTGTTGATAATTATTAATATTTAATATTGATTTATCTTTTAGTTAAGTAGCAGTTATTCCTAAATTAGCTGTATAACCAAAACACCACACAGAGACTAAGACTTATTGATCTAACCTAGAGCACAAGGATGGGAAATAATTACTCCATTCTAAACCTCCAAATCTCCATAGCTTTCACACATTCTGATTCACCACTTTACACTTGCTTTTTAGTCATATGTTAGGATTGGTTCATTTCTCCTGATATTTTCCAGTCCTCTCCTCTCAGACTTCTCTTCTCCTTCACTTCTTTCTTCTCCCCTCCAGACCAGGATATCCCACCCTAATTTCACCATTTCTCAGCATTGACTGGTTATTTTTATTGCCAATACAGAGGAACATGGTAGTATGTTTACACAAACTTGAGATAGGTGATGCATCACAATGCAATATCTGTATTGAATACAGGTAATAGGGTAGAGAAATCAGCATTTGAATGAACAAGGGTAAATTATATACATTCCAAGAGAACATTATACAATCATTTCCCTCTCTATGTCCAATGAAAGGCTCCTTTTTATTCCAGTATAATAATAATTATAGAATAGTTATGAAAACTATTAGGTGAGATTTACATGAGCAATGTCCAGTCCATTTGGCAACCTCGGAGGAAGTAATTGATTATCTATCCTATCTTGACAAGTTTAGAATTCTCTACTTAAATTATTTTATATCCTTATTGGTATTACCTGTATAAAAACATTTTTTTTCAAATTCCAAACAACTTTAGCTTAATTGTGAAAATATAACTATTTTGTCATCATTCCTACCAGAGACTTGAGAAGGAATAAAATTAGTTACTTAAACAAATAGAAAGTGCATGTTAGTAGCTTCCAAAAGTTAGAAAATTGACAGAGACAGTTTGCTCCCTGAACCCTAACTCAAAACTCTCTACAACATTGGAGCATAATCTTCAGCCTGTGGCTCAGATTCATTGACAGACATATATATGAAGCAGGGACTGTTTAGAACTTGCTTACCCTGTCTTGGCAGAGTTTGACAGTTGACTTGTCCTGCATTTAAGCTTGCCCATTTTTCTCAGAATTCTGTCTGTTATGAAGTGACGGCATTTTATTTACCTAAGTGGCTGGTTTGCCAAATTTGAAGCCATCTCCATATAGAGGTTTTTTGATACACATCATCTTATTTGAGGTAGGCTGGGTGTTGCCAGGAGATGACATCTTTATGCAATATCTATCTGTTAAATCTAGAATGTGTACTCCTGTGCTAAATTAGACTAGTGTCCTGACTGATAAATCTGACTGTGAGTTGATTAAAAATTAACTTGCATTACCTAATACCTTAACCTTTTTTTTCTCTGAATAAAATCATCAATAACTTATAACCAACTCCCAATAAAAATACACAACCTTATGACCACAGCCAACATCAAAATCAAAGGATCTAAGAGCCACTGGTCATTAATCTCTCTCAACATCAGTAGACTCAACTCTCCAGTAAAAAGACACAGTTTAACAGAGTGGATATGTAAACAAAACTCAGCAATCTGTTGCATACAAGAAACACACCGAAGGCACAAAGATAGACATTACCTGAGGGTAAAAGTTTGGAAGACCACTTTCCAAGCAAATGGACCCAAGAAAGAAGCAGGAGTAGCCATTCTAATATCTGATAAAATAGACTTTCAACCAAAATTAATATAAAGAGATGGGGAAAGACACTTCATACTCATCAAGGGAAAAATTCCACCAGGAAGAAATCACAATCCTGAACATCTATGCCCCAAATACAAGAGCACCCATATTTGTAAAAGAAACATTGATAAAATTTAAACCATATATAGATCCCCATACATTAATATGGAGACTTCTACACCCAACTCTCAACAAAGGACAGGTCAACAAAACAGAAATTAAACAAAGAAACAATAACTCTGAGAGAGGTCAGGAATCAAATGGACCTCACAGCCATTTACAGAACTTTACACCCAAACACAAAAGAATTTACCTTCTTCTCAGCACCTCATGGAACCTTCTCCAAAATATACCATATAGTTGGTCATAAAGCAAGCCTCAACAGATACAAGAAGATTGCAATAATCCCTTGTATCTTGTCTGATCACCATGGAATAAAGCTGGACCTCAGCAACAACAGAAATAGCAAAAAGCGTACACACACATGGAAACTGAACAACTTGTTACTACATGACAGCTGGGTCAGGGAAGAAATACAGAAAGAAACTAAAGTCTTCCTAGAACTCAATGAAAATGAAGACACAACATACCCAAACTTGTGGGACACAATGAAAGCAATGCTAAGAGGAAAGTTCATAGCACTAAGTGCCTTCAAGAAGAAATTTGAGACAGCTGGTTCAAGCAACTTAATGGCCCACTTAAAAACCCTAGAAAAAGAAGAAGCAGACACATGAAAAAGGAGTATATGGCTAGAAATAATCAAACTCAGGGTTGAAATCAATCAATTAGAAACAAATAAAACAATTCAAAGAATCAATGAAACCAAGAGCTGGTTCTTTGAGAAAATCAACAAGATAGACAAACCCTTAGCCAAGCTAACTAAAAGGCAGCGAGACACCATCCAAATCAACAAAATCAGAAATGAAAAGGGGGACATAGAGGAAATCCAAACAATCATTAGGACTTACTCCAAAAGTCTATATGACACAAAATTTGAAAATCTAAATGAAATGGACAATTTTCTTGATCGATTTTACTTACCAAAGCTGAATCAGGAACAGGTAAATCAATTAAATAGTCCTATATCCCCAAAAGAAATAGAAGCGTTCATCAAAAGTCTCCATCCAAAAAAAGGCCAGGACCAGATGGCTTCAGGGCAGAATTCTGCCAGACCTTCAAAGAAGAGCTAAACCCAATTCTTTTCAAACTACTCCACAAAATAGAAACAGAAGGAACATTACCAAACTCATTCTATAAAGCCACAGTCACCTTGGTATCTAAACCTCACAAAGACTCAACCAGGTCACCCAGTCTTTCACCAGAAGGTCTCTGCTGCCATCACAGCCAAGCTCCTGCCACACGCAGAAAGCTTTGCACTCAGCTCAGCAGTACAGAGAAGCTGCGCGCCCCAGTACAACAGAGACTGGGAACCCCTGTCCAGAGAGGACCCCACAGAGAAGGAAGAAACTGTGCTGCTGGAGTCACCTAGGGAAAGTCTAGCAGATTGCAGATTGCAAACAGTTGAGTACGGCCAGCCATCACAGATCTGGGCCCAAACAGGGAGCACAGAGTGATTGGAAACTCAGCTCCCGCAGACTAGCAGGTGGGAGCACGCTCTGCCAGCTCAGAGGCCTGCTTTGTATGAACTACTCCTTACAGACAGAACTGAGTGCCCCTAGACACCAGAGCAGTACTCACCCGCCACTGATTACCGCAGCTGATCACTAAATTTACAGCAAGAAACCCAGAAGGAGGGCAGCTGTCTCCAGGACTTCTCCCGGTGAGAGGAGAGCCCTGTTGACTAATCAGGACCACAGTTACCACCCAGGTCTCTATGCATGAGGTGAGCTGTAGCAACTCCTGAAAAACACCACACATCCAGGGACTATACCCAAAAAGCTGGGAAGGCTTCCTTGAGGAAAAACCATCTTCCTGCCAAAGGGATTCTCTCCATTACAACAGTCCAGGAACAACCAGAAACTAAATTCAAACAACTAAGATAGCCCAATGGGTAGAGGACAGCATAAAAGTTCAACCAACAAAAGCCAGAGCATTATGGCTTCTCCAGAACCCAGTTATCCAGGGGCAAATAGCCCTAGACACCCCAGCATAAATGAAATTCAAGGAGATGACCTAGCATCTATGCTCAAGAAGATGATAACACAGCAAACATATAAAATACGAAAAGAAATAGAAGAAGCTGCAGCCAAACAGTATGTGGCCTTTAAAGAGGAAATGCTTAAATCACTGAATGAAATAAAAGAAACAGTGGATTGTTCAAACAAACAGCTGAAGGAATTGATGGAAAAACATGAAAATACAGTCAGACAGGGGAAGGAAACCAACAAAATAGCTCAAGACCTGAAGATGGAATTGGAAAAATTAAAAAGAACACAAATGGAAGAAATTGTGGAGAGAAAGAACTTAGGGAAGAAAGCAGGAACTACAGAGGTTAGCATAACCAATAGGCTACAAGAAATGGAAGAAAGAATCTCAGGTGTGGAAGATACAATAGAAGAAATAGATGTATCTGTCAAAGAAAATGTTAAATCTAAAAAAATCCTGACACAGACCGTCCAAGAAATTCAAGACAACATAAAAAGACAAAACCTAAGAATAATAGGAATAGAGGAAAAAGAAGATTCCCTGCACCAAGGCCCAGAAAATATTTTCAACAAAATCATTGAAGAAAATTTCCCCAACTTAAAGGAGAGGCCAATAAGAATACAAGAGGCCTATAGAACACCCAATAAATTAGACCAGAAAAAAAAATCCTCCCGCCACATAATAATCAAAACCGTAAGTATACAGAACAAAGAAAAAATACTAAAAGCTGCAAGAGAAAAAGGCCAAGTAACATATAATGTCAAACCCATTAGAATCACACCTGACTTTTCAAAAGAGACTATGAAAGCCAGAAGGGCCTGGACTGATATCATGCAGACCCTAAGAGAACACAGATGTCAGCCCAGGCTACTATACCCTGCAAAACTCTCAGTCCTCATAGACGGAGAAAACAAGATATTCAATGACAAAAACAAATTTCAACAATACCTACAAACAAATCCAGCATTATGGAAGACAATGGAAGGGAAAATACAACCCAAGAAAGCTAGCTACATTCAAGAAAACACAGGAAATAAATAACCCCACTACAGTAAAACAAAAAGCAACCAAGCACACAACTGTATGACCACAGCCAACATCAAATTCAAAGGATCTAACAGCCACTGGTCATTACTCTCTCTCAATATCAATGGACTTAATTCTCCAATAAAAAGACACAGACTAACAGAATGGATGCGTAAACAAAACACAGCAATCTGTTGTATACAAGAAACACACCTAAGTCACAAAGATAGACATTACCTGAGGGTAAAGGGATGGAAGACGGCTTTTCAAGCAAATGGACGCAAGAAGCAAGCAGGAGTAGCCATTCTAATATCTGATAAAATAGTCTTTCAACCAAAATTAATCAAAAGAGATGGGGATGGACACTTCATACTCATCAAGGGAAAATTCCACCAAGAAGACATCACATTCCTGAACATCTATACCTCAAATACAAGGGCTCCCACATTTGTGAAAGAAACATTGGTAAAACTTAAACCACATATAGATCCCCACACACTAATAGTGGGAGACTTCCACACCCCACTCTCAACAAAGGACAGGTCAACAAAACAGAAATTAAACAAAGAAACAATATCTCTAACAGAGGTCATGAATCAAATGGACCTCACAGCCATTTACAGAACCTTACACCCAAACACAAAAGAATTTACCTTCTTCTCAGCACCTCATGGAACCTTCTCCAAAAGAGACCACATAGTTGGTCACAAAGCAAGCCTCAACAAATACAGGAAGATTGAAATAATCCCTTGGATCCTGTCGGATCACCACGGAATAAAGCTGGACCTCAGTAACAACAGAAATAGCAAAAAGCCTACACATACATGGAAACTGAACAACTTGCTACTAAAAGACAGCTGGGTCAGGGAATAAATAAAGAAAGAAATTAAAATCTTCCTAGAACTCAATGAAAATGAAGACACAACATACCCAAATTTGTGGGACACAATGAAAGCAGTGCTAAGAGGAAAGATCATAGCAATAAGTGCCTTCAAGAAGAAATTTGAGACAGCACATTCAAGCAACTTAATGGCTCACTTAAAAACCCTAGAAAAAGAAGAAGCAGACACACCAAGAAGGAGCAGATGGCTGGAAATAATCAAACTCAGGGCTGAAATCAATCAATTAGAAACAAATAAAGCAATTCAAAGAATCAATGAAACCAAGAGCTGGTTCTTTGAGAAAATCAACAAGATAGACAAACCCTTAGCCAAGCTAACTAAAAGGCAGCGAGACACCATCCAAATCAACAAAATCAGAAATGAAAAGGGGGACATAACTACAGACACTAAGGAAATCCAAGCAATCATTAGGACTTACTTCAAAAGTCTATACGGAACAAAATTTGAAAATTTAAATGAAATGGACAATTTTCTTGATCGATTACACTTACCAAAGCTAAATCAGGACCAGGTAAATCAATTAAATAGTCCTATATCCCCCAAGGAAATAGAAGCAGTCATCGAAAGTCTCCCATCCAAAAAAAGCCCAGGACCTGATGGTTTCAGCACAGAATTCTACCAGACATTCAAAGAAGAACTAACACCAATTCTCTTCAAACTATTCCACAAAATAGAAACAGAAGGAACATTACCAAACTCATTCTATGAAGCCACAGTCACCTTGGTACCTAAACCTCACAAAGACTCAACAAAGAAAGAGAATTTCAGGCCAATCTCCCTTATGAACATTGATGCCGCCTTCCACCTTCCCGATGGTGAGTGCTCTCTGTCACGAACAATTCCACATTTGGATAAGGTCAAAGATCTGGCTTGCTTCCATGTATGTGGACCTATCTGCATTGCCCACATGGCACGCTGGGGTTGGCTACCCAGAGGCTATTTAAGCTGTGGGCTGGCTTTCCCCAGGGTCAGATGATTGTTCAAGGTTCCTGAATAAACTGCATTGAAAAAAAATACTCAACAAAATACTCGCAAACCGAATACAAGAACACATCAAAGATATCATCCAACATGATCAAGTAGGCTTCATCCCAGGTAATCAGGGGTCTTTAAATATATGGATATCCATCAATGTGATGCACCATATTAACAAACTGAAAGAAAAAAAAAACACATGATAATCTCCCTAGATGCTGAAAAAGCCTTTGACAAAATCCAACATCCGTTCATGTTTAAAGTCTTGGAGAGATTAGGGATACAAGGCACATATCTAAACATAATAAAGGCAATATACAGCAAACCTATAGCCAACATCAAACTGAACGGAGAGAAACTTAAAGCAATCCCACTGAAATCAGGGACAAGACCAGGCTGCCCACTCTCTCCATATCTCTTCAACATAGTGCTGGAAGTCCTTGCTAGAGCAATAAGACAGTTGAAGGAGATCAAGGGGATACAAATTGGAAAGGAAGAAGTCAAATTATCACTATTTGCAGATGATATGATAGTATACGTGAGTGACCCCAAAAACTCTACCAGGGAACTCCTACAGCTGATAAACACCGTCAGCAAAGTGTCCGGATACAAAATTAACTCAAAAAAATCAGTGGCCCTCCTGTATACAAAAGACAAAAGAGCTGAGAAAGAAATTAGGGAAACAATACCCTTCACAATAGCCACAAATGACATAAGGTACCTTGGAGTAACCCTAACCAAGGAAGTCAAAGACTTGTATGAAAAAAATTTCAAATCTCTGAAGAAAGAACTAGAAGAAGATATGAGAAGATGGAAAGATTTCCCATGCTCATGGCTTGGCAGGATTAACATAGTAAAAATGGCCATCTTAATAAAGCAATCTACAGATTTAATGCAATTCCCATCAAATTGCCAACACAATTCTTTACAGACCTGGAAAGAAAAATTCTCAACTTCGTATAGAATAACAAGAAACCCAGAATTGCTAAAACATTCCTCTACAATATAAGATCTTCTGGAGGTATCTCCATCCCTGATCTTAAGTTGTACTATAGAGCAACTGTTTTAAAAACAGCATGGTAGTGGCATAGAAGTGGAATGGTGGATCAATGGAACTGAACAGAGGACCCAGAAATAAACCCACACACTTATGGATACCTGATCTTTGACAAAGACGCCAAAACCATACAATGGAAAAAAGATAGCATCTTCAACAAATGGTGCTGGTCCAACTGGATGTCTACATGTAGAAAAATGAAAATATATCCATACTTATCACACTGCACAAAACTGAAGTCCAAGTGGATCAAAGACCTCAACATAATAACAGACACATTAAATTGGTTAGAACAAAAAGTGAGGAATACCCTAGAACTCATTGGTACAGGGGACAACTTCCTGAACAGAACACCAACAGCACAGGCTCTAAGAGCAACAATCAATAAATGGTACCTCATGAAACTGAAAAGCTTCTGTAAAGAAAAGGAGACTGTCATCAAAACAAAGCTACTGCCTACAGATTGGGAAAGAATCATCACCAACCCTTTATCTGAGAGAGGACTCATATCCAGTATATATAAAGAACTAAAGAGGCTGAAAAGCAGCAAACCAAGTAATCTTTAAAAAATGGGGAACAGAGCTAAACAGAGATCTCTCTGTAGAGGAATATCGAATGGCAGAGAAGCACTTAAAGAAATGCTCAACCTCATTAGCTGTTAGGGAAATTCAAATCAAAACAACCCTGAGATTTCACCTTACACCAATCAGAATGGCCAAGATCAAAAATTCAAGTGACTACACATGCTGGAGAGGTTGTGGAGAAAGGGGAACCCTTCTCCACTGATGGTGGCAATATAAACTTGTACAACCACTCTGGAAATCAATCTGGTGTTTTCTCAGACAACTTGGAATAGCACTTTCTCAAGATCCAGCCATACCACTCCTAGGTTTATATCCAAAAGTGGCTCAAGTACACAAAAAGGACATTTGCTCAATCATGTTTGTAGCAGCTTTGTTTGTAATAGCCAGAAGCTGGAAACAGCCCAGATGCCCCTCAACTGAAGAATGGCAGCAGAAATTGTGGTACATCTATACAATGGAGTACTACTCAGCAATAAAAAATAAGGAAATCATGAAATTTGCAGTAAATGGTGGGACCTGGAAAGGATCATCCTGAGTGAGCTGTCTCAGAAGCAAAAAGACACACAGGGTATATACTCACTCATATAAACATACAACATAGGATAAACCCACTAAAATCTGCACATCTAAACAAACTAAGTAAGAGAGGACCCTAACTAAAATGTTCAATCCCCATCCTGAAAGGCAAAGAGGACGGACATCTGAAGAAGTAGAAAACAGGAAACAACCTAGAAACCTGCCACAGAGAGACTCTGAAACCCTCTGCTGTGCAGACTGTCAAAACAGATGTTGAGCCTGATGGCCAACTGTTGGGCAGAGTGAATGGAATTTTATGCAAGAAGTGGGAAATAGTAACTGCTGGAGAGGACAGGAACTCCACAAGGAGAGCAATAGAACAAGAATATTTGAACACAGGGAACTTCTCAGAGACTCATACTCCAACCAAGGACTGACTATTCATGGAGATAACCTAGAACCCTGACAATGCACCACTTCTGATGAGAACTGATAGACTAAGATCAGAAAGAAGGAGAGGAGGACCTCCCCTATCTGTGCTCTTGGGGAGGGGCATGCATGCAGAAAAAGGGGGAGAGGGTGTGACTGGGAGGGGAGCAAGGAGGAGCTTATGGGGGGATACAAAATGAATAAAGTGTAATTAATAAAATTTAAATCAAAAATTAAAAAAAAATTAACTTGCATTACCTAATACCTTAACCTTCTTTTTCTCTAAATAAAATCATAAATAATGTATAAACAACTCCCAATAAAAGTACACATTCCTACCCCAGAAAAATCCAAAAACCTACTTAACTCTCTTTAATCAAAATTGATGTCCTTCTTATGAATATCTTCTAGATGATTTTTTGGACATGGAGTAATCCTGTTAAGGAGGCCAAAGGAAATTGGGAAAAAATGGTTAATTAAGCAAATATTAACATTCGTGGTTCAGTCTATGTTGAGAAATTTCACGCTTAAAGGAAATCTTGTTTGGAACAGTCTGAGATGTTGGACCAATTGAGATTAGTAGCTTTCTTCAAAGCTCTCTTGGGAGCTGGCTTTGATATGAAACAGCAGTTGAAACACTTGAAGCTGGAACAAGCAAAATACTGGAACATGCAAGATGCTAGAACAGATATGTCAATTTCTCAGCATGCTGGAAGGATGATTCCTCTCAGGGTTGGATCTCTTGTGTCCAGTTCTTTTGTTGTGAAAACATGTAATTTCTCATAAGCATTTTGCAGTCCTAATATTATAACTAAAATTATGAGATGTGCAGGATGAAACCAAACAGTAAACCAATTTTATCTATGTCATTTAAGACAGTGGCATAATAAATTTTGAGGATATTGTAGACAAGAATTTATTGGCATGTATTGTTGAAGTTTTGACTGGAGACATTTTTATGTCAGTTTCAGAGTTGTTTCCATGTGAAGAGATCAGCAATTTATGTTACCTGTTCTGTTCGGTCTTCTTGATTTCTCTTTTCCTATGGATGGCCAAAATCGTCAGGGGATCTTCCTTTGTCATATCTGATTTTTATTAGTCTTGATAGAACCCATAATTTCTCTCTTGTATGAACACATGCAAAAACCCCTTCCCCAGCTTGACATATTCCATCATTCCATTTTGAAATTTGCTGCTCTAATTCAGCAGTCTTTTTAAAATTCCATTTTGTCTTAGCAGGAGGTGTGCTACTTATCTCATTTAAACACTTTAAAATTGATAATCATTTAACCTCTTTTGAGAAGATATTGTATTCCCTTTCTGTTTTATGAGCATCTATTTAAAATTACTGTCAGATATTTTCATAGTTGTTTAACCTATAGGTTTCTAATTGATATCTCTAACAGGTTTCAGGTGTCATGTCAAGCAGAGAACAGGAGGCCCTGCTGGAGAGAGCGTGCCCTGCACCTTAATACTGATTTCAGATTGTGTATCCAGCCTGGGAGGACTGTAACGTCAAACAGTAGGGTCTTTCTAAAAGGATGTATCTACAGATTTTTAGTTTTCTCCATTAAGAAGAGGAACAGACACAAAGCGACTGCCTACAGATTGGGAAAGAATCTTCACCAAACCTTTATCTGACAAAGGACTCATATCCAGTATATATAAAGAACTAAACAAGCTGAAAAGCAGCAAACCAAGTAATCCACTTAAAAAATGGGGAATAGACCTAAACAGAGAATTCTCTGTAGAGGAATACCGAATGGCAGAGAAGCACTTAAAGAAATGCTCAACCTCATTAGCCATTAGGGAAATGCAAATCAAAACAACCCTGAGATTGCACCTTACACCCATCAGAATGGCCAAGATCAAAAACTCAAGTGACAACACATGCTGGAGAGGTTGTGGAGAAAGGGGAACCCTTCTCCACTGATGGTGGGAATGTAAACTTGTACAACCACTCTGGAAATCATCTGGGGCTTTCTCAGACAACTAGGAATAGAGCTTCCTCAAGATCCAGCCATACCACTCCTAGGCATATATCCAAAAGAGGCTCAAGCACACAAAGGACATTTGCTCAACCATCTTTGTAGCAGCTTTGTTTGTAATAGCCAGAAGCTGGAAACAGCCCAGATGCCCCTCAACTGAAGAATGGATGCAGAAATTATGGTACATCTATACAATGGAGTATTACTCAGCAATGAAAAATAAGGAAATCATGAAATTTGCAGGTAAATGGTGGGACCTGGAAAGGATCATCCTGAGTGAGTTGTTCTAGAAGCAAAAAGACACACAAGTTATATACTTACTCATATGAACATACAACAGAACAAACCCACTAAAATCTCTGCATCTAAAGCAACTAAGCAAGAGAGAGGACCCTACCTAAAATGTCCAATCCCCATCCAGAAAGGCAAAGAGGATGGACATCAGAAGAAGAAGAAAACAGGAAACAACCTAGAAACCTACTACAGAAGGCTTCTGAAAACCAGAAGAAGAAAACAGGAAACAACCTAGGAACCTGCCACAGGTTTCTGAGGGCCTCAGAAAGCCTCTGCCATGCAGACTGTGAAAGCAGATGCTGAGCCTGATGGCCAACTGATGGGCAGAGTGAATGGAAGTTTATGTAAAAAGTGAGAAATAGTAAGAGCTAGAGAGGACAGGGACTCCACAAGGAGAGCAACAGAACAAGAAAATTTGAACACAGGGAACTTCCCAGAGACTCATACTCCAACCAAGGACTATTCATGGAGATAACTTAGAACCCTGACAATGCAGTCACTTCTGATGAGAACTGATAGACTAAGATCAGAAAGAGGGAGAGGAGGACCTCCCCTATCAGTGGACTTGGGGAGGGTCATGCATGCAGAGGGAGGAGGGAGGGTGAGATTTGGAGGGGAGGAGGGAAGGGCTTATAGGCAGATACAAAATGAATAAAGTGGAAGTAATAAAAAAAAAGAAGAGGAACTGAAAATAAAATATTTACATGTTGAAAGTGCTCAAAGTCAGAACTCCCCCTTTCACTGGAGTAGGTAAAGGGGACAGGGTAGAAGACGGAGGGAGATTGGGAGCAGGAGAATTTGAAGGAAGGGGCTACAATAAAAATTATCATCCTCAGAGTCTTATTCCCATTATGTTCCTGAGTCTAGGTCCCTCGTATGTTATCGGAGTGAACTCTAACACAATTCTGGATTGAAAACATGTTCTGAGCATAATTCCCTGGAAGGTACAGTTTTTATACTATGGAGACACTATATAGCCTTTTGCTATAAAGTGGAAATGAAGGTAGATATGTACGTCATAGTTCATTCTCTTAAAAAGCAGCATTTGCCATCAGTAAGTAACTATAAACACTTATTATCTGACATTGAAGTGAGTACAATCAGCAAGGTTTGTCAATGACAAAACCATCCGTATATAACAGTAGAATGCACACTCTGGTTTAGAATTAGATTCACATGACACCAGGCTCACAGACATTTAGAAAATGATATGTATAGTTCTGCACATATTTGTGAAAAGTGAATACACAGCAGGAAAAACAGAGCTGGAAATGCATTATTTTGTTACCAAAGGTAACATTGGGAAAAAGCCATTGGTGATTGGTGGAAATGGAATTTATTATTTAAGCAAGACCTCTGGACAGCATATTCTGATCTGAACTATGTCCAAATTAATCAATATAAAAAAATTGTGTAAACCCTGTGGTTTACTTCAAACCTAGGGAATCACTCTAAGAGTTTTTCATGTCTGAGGTAAATCTATCATGATTGAGCTACAGCCTCCAAAATTCTCCATATGCCCACTTTAAATAATAAGTTTATTTTACATTGCCCCTCTATTTAAAATAGATTCTTTTCTAATTGAATATGCCCACATTGCTCTTTCCCCCTCTGTCAACTCCACCCAGTTCCTCCCCATCCAGGCACTCCTTTTCTGTTCATCATTATTAAAAAAATAATCTTGTAACAGATAACAAAAAGAAAATACAACAAAATGAAACAAAAACTATCATGTCAAAAAGGAGCAAGCCCAAACAAAAGATGGAAAAAAAGCCCAAGAGAAATCCAAAGAATGAGAGACACATTTGGTCCCCCATTTAAGTGTCCCATACAATACTAAACTGAAAGCTGTAATATGTTTGTAGAGGACCTGGTGTGGACTGTGTAGGCGCAATGCTAATTGTTTCAGACTCTGTGAGCTCATGAGTTTTGACCTCCTGATTCAGAGGGCTTTGTTACCTTGTGTCCTCCATTCCCTCTACATCTGACACTCTTCCTGCCTCCTCTTGTGCAGCGTTCCCAGAGTTTTGAGGGGAGGGAAAATTTCATAGGGAAATCCCATTTAGAGCTGTGCATTTTAAGGTCTCTCTCTCTCTGCATAATATCTGGTTGTCGGTCTTTGTTTTCAATCCCATTTAATGCAGAAGGAAGCATCTATGTGGATGGAAGAATATGGCACTGGCCTATCAGTTAGCAAAGAGCAATATATTTTTTATAACAACAGCCTGGTTGTTTGAAAAATTCCCTAGGATGTCCTGGCCCAACAACACAATTAACTGCATCCCTGTCCCACAAGTGGAAGACTGGTTTGGTCACAATAGGTGGCTTATTGGAACTTCAGTTCCCATTATTAGGAGACCTCCTTAGGATCTCCTTCTATTATTTCAGGAAGTTTCCACCTCAGTACTTTTCCAAATCAACTCTCAGATGACCCTCTATTGCAGCTGTATCTTCCAGGATTTTCTTCCTCTACACTATCTCTATTGCTATTCATCACCTTATCCACCATTCCCTTCCCTAACAGTTCCCAGACCACCTGTAAATTGTTTTTTTATAGGTACATACATGTATGTAACAATGATAACCAAAGAAAAGGTCTATCTATTTTAATGGAGGTATGGGAAGGGTGCAAAAAAGATACATGGGTAAGGCTAAAGGGATGCAAGGTAACAGGGAAAGTGATGTTTTTTTCCAAAATTAAAAAAAAAATCTTATATTTTTCCAGACAATATTAAGGAATAAGAAAAACAATTAGTTAAAAAAAATCACTAAAAATTTCACTGAAAAGACAAAGTTAATATGTTTCAATATTAATTGATGTTTTTAGTTTCATTACATATTCTTGTATTAAGTAACTAAAGAGGAGACATTTCCTTCTTATTTGTTGTTATGGCATCAGTTGGAGCAGTTTTTTTTGGTGCAGCCTGCACAAGTATGTATGTATATATGTTATACATGTTTATGCACAAAATAATGAAAACATGTGGCTGAGTCCACTTTATTGAACAACTAATAAAGAGGTTTATCCCTAAAAAAAAATAAATGTTTTTTTTTTTTATTTCCCCATCCCAGGGATTTCCAAGTGTCACCTACCAGCTAATTGCTCTATAGGTAACCTCTCTTCGTGTTTGGATTTTACACTGGCTTTATTTATCTAATGAATAAAACAACAGATAAGTGAATACATACCATATTTATCATTCTGCATTTTATTTACTTCACGCAGGATGGTTTTTACTGTTTCCATCCATTAGGCTGAACAAAGCATGAGGCCATTTTTTAAATGAATAATACTCCCTTATGTAAATATTCCACATTTTACCCAAAGGAGATTGTCAGTCCTGTCATTTGGTCCTTGAAAGTTCCTGTGACTTTACTCATTTTATTGAATGACAAACTATCAGGATGTCTATTTTCATTCAGCCTAGATGTTTCCCTCCATTTTCTTCCATTTACTGGTGATTTGAATTGGATTGTTCCCATGAAGTTCACATTTTTACATGTTTAGTCCCCAATGAGGACCTGACTGGGAAGGGTTAAGAGGGTTGGCCTTGTTAGAAAATAAAATTCCTATTGGGGTTGTACTATAGGAGTGTGTTCTTTGAGTGTGTGCCAATGGAAGTGACCAGACAGAATTTGGTCTTTGACCCCTTGTCGTTGATTCTGTTTGTTTCTGCCATTGTTTTTGGCTATCGCTCTCTCTTTCTCCTTTTCTCTGCCTGACTTTTGTGGTTCAGTATGAAAAGGTCTCAGCTCTGATGAAGAACAACAACAAGATGACTGCTTGCTGACATGACATCATGGATGAACTCTGTAAAAGTATAAGTAAGGTCCCAGTGAAATGTCTTTTGTTCAAAGTGTTGTCTTGGTCAGGGGGCATTCTTACAGTAAATACTACACTGACTAAGGAAATATCTGTGCATTTAATAAATTCTAATAAAATCTGTGATAATGTGAGAGTCACATATCAATGACACATAACTTTATTAATGATTACTTGAAAGTAATATGTGACACTTTTCCAGAACTAAGAGTCTTGGAAACAGGAACTATCCTCTCTGGGGTGTGTGCTTTCAACTGCCCAGTTTGTAGGGCTGCTCAGCCTTTCTCTCAAGCAGGGTGTCCACTTGTCCCTTTTAGTACATGCCTCCTGAAACTATTACTGGTTTTTACCTGTTTCATGACATCACTCTCCCTCTCAGCCAATCGGCACCTGATAGAATCTTGAGGTTTCCATGGAGACGAGTAAATAAATTTTCCTTAGTGTCCAGTATCTCTGATCCTGTGCACAGGCGATTTTTTTCTTGTGAAACACAACAGACCTTTATCTCATCTCTTTATCCAGACCCTATTTCTTTACTCCTGTTCATGTTTGTGACAATGTCAGGTAGGAAATGAATCTTTTATGTTTATTAAATTGGACATCTTCCTAAGTTGGGAAGCTTCAAAATGATGTGGGATTAAGGAATGTACAGAATGACAAGATGGTCTCCTATTGTGGTCTTGGATCTAAAATTCCTTAGGGTTGTGACTTTTGACTCAGCAGTTACTCATATACTCACTATATGTACCTTCACATTCTTTTTTATAACATAGGCTGGCAGGGTCTAGGGTTCTCTGGGGAATTGAGTCTTTAAGAGAAAGGAAAATGTCCTTATTGTGTACTTGTTCCCTCTTTTCTCCTTATTGTGTACTTGAGCCTTATTGTGTACTTGAGCCTCTTTTGGGTATATGCCTAGGAGTTTACATGTTTACATGTTACAAGATACATGGTGTATCTTGAGGAAGAGCTGTTCCTAGTTATCTGAGGAAGCACCAGATTGCTTTCCAGGGTGGTTGTACAAGTTTTCATTCCCACCAGCATTGGAGGAGGGTTCCCCTTTCTCACAACCACTCCAGCATGTGTTGTCACTTGATTTTTGATCTTAGCGATTCTAATGGGTGTAAGGTGAAATCTTAGGGTCGTCTAGGCATATACCCAAAAGCGGCTTAAGTGCACAGTAAGTACATTTGCTCAACCGTGTTTGTAGCAGCCTTATTTGTAATAGCCAGAAGCTGGAAACAGCCAAGATGCCCCTCAGTGGAGGAATGGATAAAAAAAGTTGTGGTACATCTACACAATGGCATATTATTCAGCAATAAAAACACAAGGAAATCGTGAAATTTGCAGGTAAATTGTGGGATCGGAAAAAGATCATTCTGAATGAGCTATCCCAGAAGCAGAAAGATGAACATGGTATATACTCACTCAGATAGACCTATAATATAGGATAAACCTACTAAAATCTGTACACCTAAAGAAACTAATCAAGAGGAAGGACTCTTGCTAAAATGCTCAATTCTTACCCAGAAAGGCAAAGAGGCTGGACATCAGAAGAAGGAGAAAAGAGGGAACAAGTCAGGAGCCTGACACAGGGGACCTCCGAAAGGCTCTGCCCTGCAGACTATCAATGCAGATGCTGAGACTTATGGGCAACCTTTGGGCAGAGTACAGGGAATCTTAGGAATAAAGTGGGAAACAGTAAGATCTGGAGAGGACAGGAACTCCACAAGGAGAGCAACAGAACTAAAAAATCTGCGCACAGGGGTCTTTCCTGAGACTGATACTCCATCCAAGGATTATTCATGGAGATAACCTAAGACCCCTGCAAAGATGTAGCCCATGGCAGTTCCATATCCACGTGGGTTCTATTGTAAAAGGAACAGGGACTGCCTGTGACATGAACTGATTGGACTGCTCTTTAATTACCTTCTCTTGAGGGGGAAGCAGCATTAGCAGGCCACAGAAGAAGACAATGCAGCCACTCCTGATGAGACCTAATGGACTAGGATCAGAAAGAAGGAAAAGAAAACCTCCCCTATCAGTGGACTTGGGGAGGGACATGCATGCTGAGGGAGGAGGGAGGGTGGGATTGGGACTGGAGGAGGGAGGGAACCACAGGGGTGATGCAAAGTGAGTAAAGTGTAATTAATAAAGAATTTTAAAAAAAATTAATAAAAGAGCAGGGAAAAATGAAGGAAACCAGAAAATTCCTGAGACTGTTTTGGCTGAAACAGAGGGATGGTGAGAGAGGTGTAAGTCAAAGGAGAACTGAGGGGCAAGGAGCTATTTGACAGATGGTGCTGTTCCACACCAGTGCTGCCAACCCTCTGTGAGGAGGGTTGCCTTGACCTGGCTAGATAGGCAGCTGTGTCCTAATCAGTGGTCAGTGAGCAACCCTCCTGGTCCTGGTGTTTACAGTTAAACCTGGGCCTTTAGGACAGAAAAAGGGGTCTGTGTTACATGTCTAGGATTCAGAGTAGCTGTGTTTCCTGCTCTGGTCCTCCAGACAAAGTCTCTAAAAGAGGTGCTAGTGCCAGGATTGCTTATTCAGAGGTCCCACCTGAGCTCATGGAGTCTGGGTCTGAGGTAGCTGGTTAACTACTAGTTCATGGCTAGAATTCTCTGCTACATAATGAGATCCTAGGAAACATGGCTTACAAAGTAAGGTTCTGCACTCCCTTAAAGGAATCTTTTTTTTTTCACTGTTAAAAGTGATTGCCCAGGGCAGTTCAGAGTCCAATTGGGTTACATAGTAATGTGAAGAGGGACTGCCTCTGACATAATCTGATTGGCCTGCTCTTTGATCACCTCCCTCTGGGGGGGGAGCAGCCTTACCAGGCCATAGTAGAAGACAATGCAGCCACTTTTGATGTGAACTGACAGACTAAGATCAGAAAGGAGAGGAAAACCTCCCCTATTAGTGGACTTGGGGAGTGGCATGCAAGCAGAGGGAGGAGGGAGGGTGGGATTGGGAGGGGAGGAGGGAGGGGCTTATGGGGGGATGCAGAATGAATAAAGTGTAATTGATGAAAAATTTAAAAAAAAAGGGAAAAAAATAATTTAAGAACCTTAAATGACTTTCAAAAGTGGAGGAAAACATGGAGTTAGTCAATTGGCATGGAGCACGTCTTGCCCCTGGGGGCAATGGTCACCTGAACCTACTCAGACCTCAGACATCACCACTGCTAGTTCTAGAACTGACGCAGGATGTTCCAACGAGGGTGTTAAGGCTTCTCATAATATTTCCTATAAGCCCACACCTGTTTGTCTATATCCCCCATTTTTATTCATTATTAGCCAGATAGAGCCAAGTAATTGTGGTGATGATACTTGCTTTTTTTGCCCAATGCTGGGATGCTAGTGAATTTAGGTATGCCCTGGTTACTCCCATGCCTCACTGCGTGCCTGTGCCCATTGATGCCCCTCACGCTATGACTCTCTTCAGACAGAAAAGGGATCTTGGAACTACAGCCACCATTGTTACTACCATCTCATTGGCGGCTGTTGGAGCTACCACCAGGGCATTAGCCATGAGTCATACTGTGCAGACTGCTCAGACCCTGAACAATCATTTAGCCAATGTAGCTCATGCCTTAGTTGTACAAAAAGGAATTAATGCTCAACTAAAAGGAAGCTTGATGGTGTTCAATCAGAGGATTGACCTCGTGCAGGAGCAAATTGATACCCTATGGCAAATCGCTCAACTTGGCTGTCAATGAAAATATGCTGGACTTTGAGTCACTAGCATATAACATGAGAATTTTTCCTGTGCTGCAAATCTGTCTAAACAATTGTCGAGCTATATTTTAGGTAATTGGACTGGAGAATTCGATACTACGATGGAGCAGCTGAGAGTGGCCATTGTCACAGTAAATTCTACCAGAGTGGACGCAGGACTAGCCACAGGATTATCATCATGGATTGCTGCAGCCATGAATCATCTGAAGGAATGGGTGGGCATGGGAGCGTTAGCAGGCCTTCTGGTGTTGGTCTCCTTGGTTTGCCTGTGGTATATATGCAAGATTAGAGTCTCACAACAGTGTGATGCAGCCTTGATCATTCAGGCCTTTACAGCTATTGAAGCAGGACATTCTCCCCAAGCATGGTTGGATACCATAAAAAGCTAAAATGTTACGCTCAGGATGCGAGGCTAAGCACTGCACTCAGGGTCAGCCGCTTTGGACCCAGAGAAGAGCATGTCTGGTTGCATGCGGGTTGATGCCCCAGGTCCCACCTCTGAGAAAAAGGTATCGGATGGGTCTGATGCTCTTTGGGTGGATGACACCTAAACGAACATCGGTACAAATTCCCAATTTATTTCTAATATCAGAGATCAGACCTCTACTCTTGCCTGATGCGTCTAAAACAAAAAGGGGGAACTGTAGAGAGTTGCGGAATGCTATGCCTTAAAGATGGAGCTGGTTTCCGCCTTCTACCTTCTCGATGGTCAGTGCTCTCTGTCACGAACAATTCCACATTTGGCTAAGGCTGAGGATCTGGCTTGCTTCCATGTATGTGGACCTATCTGCATTGCCCACGGGGCACGCCTGGGTTGGCTACCCAGAGGCTATTTAAGCTGTGGGCTGGCTTTCCCCAGGGTCCGAGGATTGTTCAAGGTTTCTGAATAAACTGCATTGAAAAAAAATATATAAATATTTATATTTAATTTTTGAAAAAAAAAGTGATTGTAAATATTGTCAACAAATTATTTTTATTGCTCATTTGGGAATTTTATAAAAAAAGTACATTACACTCCTTTTTTATTGTTCCAAGGTTCACATTCCTACCCATGTGTCACACTCAAAACAAAGTAAAAAAATGAATTCGATATGTGTTGTTCATACACTGGTTCATACATGGTCAAAGTCTCAGTGCCAAGGCCCTTAAAGATAACTTAGTTCAACCTTACCCTACTCTGGCCCCACTCCCAAGCAGAAGCCATCAATCCTGAAGATCTCTAAATTTTAACACCTTGATCACATTGTTTCTTATTGATTGATTTGTTGATTGATTACAATTTATTCACTTTTTACCCCCTCTCCTGCCACCTCCCTCTTCTCCTCCCAGTACCACCCACCATCTGTCTTCTAAACTTATGCTGTTTCTCTAATTTTTTATAGGGGGGAATTATTTGTTGGTATAAGAACAAATGCTAATAAATTGTCATTAGAGATCGATGGTTTAATAAAGTGGTAGTTGGAGGTTCTACTCTAAGAACCAAGAAATCCCTAGCCTCAAGTAGGTGGCCATATTTCCAGTCCCAGACATGGTTTCCCTCCTGTGGAGTGGGTCTGAAGTCCAATTACTGAGCATTTGGTTTTTTTCAAAATTATTCATGCCAGTACTCCACATTTAGGGTTACCATGCCAGGTGGGTCACTGTTGTGGTTCATAGTTGATATGTTTGGTTGCTTGCCTCTTTCCTTTGGAAGCTTACAAGGTACTTTGTGATACCATGCCAGCTAATCTTGAGTGAGGGAGGCATTCAGATCAGTTTCAGCTCTCGGACATGTAGGCCTTTTTTCTGGAATGCCTAGGGTCTTCAGCAATAGCAATTCTTACCTTGCATCTTTAGTAAGCAACCAAAGCAGTAAAAATAGGCTGTATGATTTTTGATTCTTTTCGTCAGCACTGAACAATGACTGTAAAGAGGGAATGGCTCTTCTTCTTCTTCTTCTTCTTCTTCTTCTTCTTCTTCTTTTTGGGCTTTGGCTCCTAGAGTGTGCATTCTCATCTCATATAAGTTCACTTAAACTGTATGTGTATATTTATGCACTGAATTACATACATCATACGTGTTTTTTTTCTTTTTTCTTTATTTTAAGGCACCGTTTCTCTGTGTAAGCTTGGCTGTCATGGACTCGCTTTGTCCAACAGTCCGGCCTCAAACTCCCAGCAATTCTCTGCCTCCCTGTGTGCTGAGTTAAAAGGAGTGAGGCACCAAACCTCAATCTTCATAGATTTTTATAAAGACAACCAGTTAGTAGTAATGTTCCTTATGACCTTCAGGTATACTTTCACTATTTTATCCTCCTTCCTTTTTCTGAAATTACCTCCTTCCTTCCTCCTAAGATGACACTCTTTTAACCATTTTCCCATCCAGGTCATGTGTACCCTGCTATTTCCTCTATTGCTCCCCAAGCCCATTACCCTGGAAATGGTCCCTTTTCCAGGTCTGGTTTTGTCAGTTCTTCTTGAGTATTTCTCCAACCTGAATATTTGGAGCTAGAAACCCCCAGTTAGAGAGAACATATGTCATTTGTGAATCTGGGTTACCTTACTCAGTTTGTTCTTCTCTTGTTTCATCAATTTACCTGGAAAGCTCAGGATTTAAAGAAAATATAACTGAATATTATTCAATAGTGAATCTGTATCACACATTCATTATCCATTTTTGGTTGATGGAAGTTTTGATTGCTTCTGCTTCCCAGCTATTATGAGCAGAGCACAAAAGAATATGGCAGAGTAGGTATGTATAATTCGGATGATGTTGAGATCTTTTGGTATATGCCAAAAAGTAATGTAGGTGGATCATATACTAGATGTACTTTTAGCCTTTTTGAGAGTTCTCCACACAGATTGATTTAGTGGCTCTACTAGTTTGCACTCTCAACAACAGTGTGTGAGGGCTCATTTTCCCTATAATCATTCCCTTCCTAAAAATAAAATTTCTCTATACAACTGAGGAAACAATCATTTGAGGGGAGAAAAAAGAAAGAAAGGACCCTAAAGAGTGGGAGAGAATCTTTGCCTGTAACATACATCATAGAGGATTTATATTCAGATCATAAAAATACCCCAAAGCAAAGACAAAATACCAAAAATGATACATTAAGAATTGGATTACAGATCTAAATATGGAGCTTTCAGCAGAAGTAAAAAAATGACTAAGAAATATTTGGTAACATGCTTAGCAATTAAAGAAACAAAATTTAAATTACTGTGAGAGTTAAATTTAATCACAATGAGAATGGCCAACATCAACAAAACATGTCATGACAGTGGATGGTAAGGATGGGGAAAGAAGGATCTCATTCACTCTTTGGCGCAGTTGCAAACTGTGGAATTCACTCCAGTAGAACAAATACCCAAAAAGTCACAACTCCTCCTTCCCTCCCTTGCTTCTTCTATCCCTCCATTCCTCCCTCTCTCTCTCTTTCTCATGATGCCTGAGAACTGTTTCCAATAAACCTGCCTTTCTATAGAACTTTGTCTCGCCAGTAGCTCATTTCCTTATTTCAGTCATCTGGTGCTCTGATTAAGAGGAAGTTGATTCCCACCCAGCTCTGCAGGTCACTCCTGTCCTTTGGGCCTTTAAAGATGCTGTGACTATAATCATTATATTGAACAACAAACTATTAGGATGAGTATCTTCATTCAGCTTAGAGGTCTCCCTCCATCTTCTTCCACATCCTGGTGACTTGAATAGGAATGTCCCCATGAAGTTAACGTATATACATGTTTAGTCTCCAATGAGGAACTGACTGGGAAGAGTTAGGAGGGTTGGGCTTGTTAGATAATAAACTTGCTATTGGCATTGTATTATAGGAACATGTGCTTTGAGATTTAATATGTCAACTTAAGCGACAAGACAGAATGGAGACTCTGTATCTCTGTCTTTGTTTCTGTCTTTGTTTCTGTCTCTGTCTGTGTCTATGTCTCTCTACCTGTCTCTTGTAGTTCAGTATGAAACGTTCTCAGCTCTGCTGATTAATGAGAGCAAGATGACTGCTTGCTAGCATGATATCAAGGATAAACTCTGTAAAAGTATAATTAATGTCCTGATTAAATGCTTTTTCTTCAAAGAGTTGCCGTGGTCAGGGGCATTTTCACATTAACTAATTCTCTGAGGAAGGACATATCTATGCATTTAACAAATACTAATGAAATCAGAGATGATGTGAAAGTCACCTGCCAATGACACAAGACTTTATTAATGATTACTTGAAACAAAGATGGGACACTTTTCCTGAACTAAGCGTCTTGGAAACAGGAACTGTCATCTGTGGGTTGTGTGCTTTCAGCTGCCCAGATTAAGTCAAGTAGGGCTGCTCAGCCTTTCACTCAATTAGAGTGTCCACTTTCCCTTTGAATACATGGCTCATGAAACAGTTACTGGCTTTTACCTGTTTCATGACATGACTCTCCCTCTCAGCCAATCAGCACCTGATAGAATCTTGAGGTTTCTATGGAGACAAGTAAACAAACTTTCCTCAGTGTCCAGTATCTCTGATCCTGTACACATGTGAATTTTTCTTGTGAAACCCAACAGGCTTTTATCTCATCCCTTTATCCAGACCCTATCCCTTTACTCCTATTTCCCTCTGTGACAATGTCAGGTAGGAAATGAATCTTTAATGTTTATTGAATTGGACATCTTCCTAAGTTGGGAATCTTCAAAATGATGTTGGAATAAGGGGAATGTACGGAATGAAAGATGGTCTCCTATTGTGGTCTTGGATCTGAAATTCCCTAGGGTTGTGACTTTTGACTCAGCAGTTACTCATGTACTCACTAAATGTACCTTCACATTCTTTTTGATATAAACTGGCAGGGTCTAGGGTTCCCTGGGGTATTGAATCTTTAAGAAAAGTAAAACAGAAGGAAACCTGAGAATTCCTGGCACTGTTTTGGCTGAAAAAGTTGGGGGAGTGGAGAGTTGTATGTAAAAGGTGAACGGAGGGGCAAGATACTATTTGAAAGCTGGTGCAGTTCTACACCAGTGTTGCCAACCCTCTATGAGGAGGGTTGCCTTGCTGACCTGGCTAGATAGGCAGCTGTGTCCCACTCAGGGGTCAGTGAGCAACCCATCTGGTCCTGGTGTTTACAGTTAAAACTGGGCCTTCAGGATGGTGAAATGGATCTGTGTTTCATGTGTGGAACTCAAGAGCAGCTGTGTTTCCTGCTCTGGTACTCCAGACAAACTCTCTAAAAGTAATTTTAATGCCAGGACTGCTTGTTGAGAGGTGTCACCTGAGCTCATGGTGGTCCGAGGTAGCTGCGTAACCACTAGTTCATGGCTAGAATTCTCTGCTACATAATAAGAACCTGGAAAGTATGCCTTACAAATTAAAACTCAACCCTCCTTTAAAGGAATCTTTTCTCCATGTTAAAGGTCATTGTAAAAATTGTCAACATATTATTTTATTGTTTATGTGGGAATTTCATATAACCTACATTACCCTCCTGTTCCATTGCTCCAAGATTTACATTCCTACCCATATGTCACTCTCAAAAGAAATAAAAAAAAATACAGCCATTCAAATATGTGTTGGTCATCCAATCATTGAAACATGGTCAAAGTCTCAGTGCCATGGCCCGTAAAGATAACTGAATTCCCCCTTGCCCCATCCTGACCCCACCCCCAAGTAGAAGCCACCAATCCTGATCAAAGAGCTAGCCACTGAGATCATGTCCTAGGCATCTCTTTTACCCCTTAGTAGGGGTACTATGTGGAAACTGACCAGCCTATCGGATCTCTTTGAACAGGGGTTCTAGGTCTACTCCATTCATGGTCCTTGGTTGGAATACTGATCTCTGCATGCCCCCTCCCCCACACTGCACTCAGGGGTTTTGGCTCTGTTGTTCTCCTTGTGGAGTTCTTGTCCCTTACAGTTCTTTCAATCTCCCTGTTCTTCCATAAGGATTCCAGCACTCTGCTCCAAATCAGTCTATGAGTCTCAGCATCTGCTTCCATAACCTGGTGGGTAGAGTCTTTCAGAGGTCCTCCGTGGAAGGCCTCTGTTCTTTTCCTTGTCTTCTCCTACTTCTGATGTCTATCAATTTGTCCTTTTGAATGTGGATTAAGCATCTTCCCTAGGGTCCTCCTTGTTGTTTAGATTTATTTTTTTCTTTTTGCATTTCTCAATTTTATTTTTTTAAATTCTTTATTAATTACACTTTATTCACCTTGTATCCCCTCTGTGGTTCCCTCCCTCTTCCAGTCCCAATCCCTCCCTTCCTCCACCCTCTGCCTGCATGCCCCTCCCCAAGTCCACTGATAGAGGAGGTATTATTTTCCTTCTTTCTGATCCTAGTCAATTAGGTCTCATCAGGAGTGGTTGCATTGCCTTCTGCAACTATAGATTTTAATATATTTATCCTATACTACATGGCAAATATCCACTAATGGGTAATACGGTAGGAATGTAACCTTGTACAACCACTTTGAAAATCAATCTGGTGCTTTCTCAGAAAAAGTAGAAATAGTGCTACCTCAAGCTCCAGCTATACCACTACCCATAACATGCTCCACCATTCATAAGGACATTTGTTCAACTATGTTCATAGAAGCTTTATTTGTTATGGCCAGAAAGTGGAAAAAAACTAGGTGTCCTTCAGTGGAGGATGGATACAGAAAGTGTGATACATTTACACAATGGAATAACTCAGCAATTAAAAAGAAGGAAAACATGAAATTTTCAGGCAAATGGTGGAAACTAGACAAGATCATCTTAAGTGAGGAAACTCAGAAAGGCACATATGGTATAGACTCAATTCCACTTTTTAAGAACTCTCTTCAATGGCAGCCTGCCTAAACTGTATCTTCTTTTTGGCATAGAGGCTAAAAGAACATGCACTGCCACATGGTTTCTGGATGAAGCAAACACCATGGGCAACACCATGGTCTCCAGCTACAACACTGACAATGGAGGTCTTTTGAGGAGGCCCTATCCAGGAAATGAACCCTTATCTATCTCCACCAGTGACAGCTACTGTGGCTCTAGATTCACTTTTATTTTCCCGATGCATGGGGCTCTGGTCAGCCATCTTTATTTTCTCAATTTTCATGTCACCGCTTTTTCAAAACATAATCTTCATAGAGATGGCATTTTTAGTTATTCTGAAGATAGTGTGTTCTCTGTATACTTGTGCTCTGCTGCAGTGTATTTCCTCTGAGCATTCATGGGTCTCTTAGGTTTCTTATAGGTGCTCCAACGTTCTTAGGATGCATGCAGCTGATGCCATCTTGAATCCAACTTCATTGTAATGATTTCATCATTTTGAAAAGCAATGACTTACTCCTGTTTTTTTCCCATTAAAATTGTTTTTAAGTGTTCACTCTTCAATTGAGGTTGTGACTACCATCCTGCCTCAGTCAATAAATTGCAGGATAAAAACCTGTATTTTTGTGGCTATAGTTGTCATTACTTCAACAAGTTAAAAATAGTTTAATGTATATTAACATTAATTCCCAATGAAGCAAAGGTCTTCTTTCCTAAAATTGTTTTCATCTGTTGACAGGAGGGAACTTTGTGATACCTAGGCAATCAGACCACCAGATTTGTCTAGATAATAAAGAACCTTTCACTACTGGAACAACAAATGTGGTAAGTCTCATTGCACTTTACCATAAAGGTAATTTATATGAAATAATATTCGGCAAATTTAAAACCCTAGTGTCTTTGTCTGTGTTTAAACTAAAGAGCTAGAGTTATAATATATCACCTTTTCTTTACACTGTCAGTGGGATAGAGAAAGGAGGTCAATACTGTAAATAGGTAGTCTTTAGAATACTTTGCTTTTCTGCTCTCAATCACCCTGACTCCCCTGAAAGCATTCAGGATAGGATTGTGCAAAGCTGTAGTCCAAGGAGCTGACAGTTCTCAAAGGTGTGTTTCTTTCTGCTGCTTCTCAGCATGAAAAAGGTAAATGGTATATATTCCAAAAGACCATTATAAAAACAGCTATGTAAAGTCATGGTGCAAATCTCAATAAACAGGCTGTTCGTAAGGGCCCGTTTTTAAGTTACATGTTGGTTCTGTTGCTCCGTTGCATTGTGTTTTCAAGGGGTATGAAGATCCTAGGTCTGGAATCTTCCACTTTACTACCATATTAAGGTAATCCCATGCTATGCCTGTTTTCTAAATTTATTGAGGTGAGTCACAACAAATGATGTTTTATTTGCTCAAATTTCTTTAGGGAGCCGTTTGTCACACAAGCTGGCACACATAGATGTGGCCCACACACACACACACAGAAGCACATAGAAGCAAACATTGTGTACTAGCTAGCTGGAACAGCAGGAGGATGGATGTCAGGAGATGGGTTTTGATGTTTATTGTCTTCTCTTTTGTCTTAGACCATCCTCAGGACGATGTCAGTCTGTTTCCCCAAGAGCGGTTCCAGATCTTAAGTGCTCTAGGGCAGGACATCAAAATCAACAAAAAATTTTCCAAGGCTTCTTACATGAGTCTTAGAGATGACTTCTTCCAAATGGCAGCTGACCTGAATAAATGTGGAAAAGAAGAAGCAGCCTTTATTCTCTATCAAAAATTCCTCACGTGAGAACCTGCAGTTTCTATCTCCTTTTCTGGGACTGTTGTCTAACTTATGCTCCTCTCCTGTTCATGTTTGTCACTGAATTTGACAATGTCAGGTTTTAATCATATTTCTGGCAGTTCATATACAATTTTTCTTCCCTATTCAAAGACATAAAGATGAAAGGTTCTGTGGTCAAAAATAAAGAACTTCATGAATATGAGTTCTTTAATTTTTTCTATTAATTACATTTTATTCACTTTGATTCCCAGCTGTAGCCCTCTCTCTGGTCCGTTTCCAATCTCACCCTCCCTCCCTCTTCTCCACCCAGGACCTTCCCCCAGTCTTCTGACTGGGGAGGTCCTCCTCCCTTTCCATTTGATCCAACTCAATTAGGTCTCATCAAGAGTAGTTGCATTGGCTACACTCCCCCTCCCATGGGGAGGTCATCAAAGGCCAGCCACTGATTTCATGTCAGAGGCAGTTCCTGTTCCCAAGATTAGGGAACCTACTTGGTCACTGAGCTGCAATGGGATACATCTGAACAGGGTTTGTAGGTTATCTCCATAAATGGTCCTTGGCTAGAGCATCACTCTCAGAAAAGATCCATATGCCCAGATATTTTCTCTCTCCTTGAGCTCCTGTCTCATCTTGGTCTTTCTATCTCCCCCTTCTTTTACAATATTTTCTACACTCTGCCCAAAGTTTGGCTATGAATCTCAGCCTCTTCTTTAATACCCTGTAGGGTATCCTCAAGAATCTGGGAGTTTATTAACCCTAATTATGTGCTGTCTCCTGATTGCCAATATGACAAACAGTTCTTCTCAACAGCTGATATTTGTTGAATGTGCCAGTTTAATATTACAGTAATGGCACATATCTTTCCATACACTGAGATGGAAACTGATACTGGCTTTCAGGGTGCACTTTTGTGAACTCTAGGATCTTCTGAAATCCTGCATGCAGAAGCCAAATTTTCTCTGGGCCTAATTTAAACATGTCAACATTTTCTGTACTTCTCATTTACTCTCCTTTATTCCTTTAGATTATATTTGGAAAAACTGAACATTGGCCCAAAACTCCGAAAAAGGGATGCGCATGGAAGAAGATCAAACTTCATCAAGGTGAGTCTTGGTTGCCTAAGATGATGAACACATATCTCCAGAGAAACCTGGAGCTACTCAAAGAAAATCCACACATCCTGATACTTGGTGGAAAGGGGTCAGATGCTGCCTCACCAGAGCAATAAAGAGGAGAGGGATGACTCGGAATCGCGTTCAAGCTCTGCATGAGTTACTGCTGTTTCTCCCAACTTGTTTTATTCCCCTTTATTCTCACATTAGAATCATTCTAATTCTCCATTTTGATTTTGTATTTCAGATCCTAAACATCGTTTTTGACAGGGCCGAGACTCTAAAGAGGAAACTACTAAACAAATACAACAGGGAATATGAAAAATACCTAATGGAGATGGTCAGTATGAGGAGCACAGGGACAGTGGGAGTATATGCCAGTTATTCAGCCTCTTGGATTGTCTTGTTATGTTCCATTAGAGTGTGTGAGTCAATTAATAAGCTCCATAATCACTTGCACATAAATGCACTTGCATCCATACCAGACAACACACACACACACACACACACACACACACACACACACACACTTACACACAAAGATGGGTGGAGTGTAGAGAAGAGTGAGACTTAGCTATTACTAGAGACAGCCATTATAGGAACTGAGTAGGGGGGTGCTGGCTGATTTCTACCACATCAGATTTATTGATCTGATTATGAGATATCAGACATGAACATATCTAGGTTTTGTTCATCTCTGTGATGACAAGACTTCTGAGATTTCAAGTATTTGCCTAAATCTTTTTCCTGTAGAAGCAGAAAGAGGAGGAAGCAGCAGAGCGGGCAGCCTTCTGGGAGGACTTTATGTCCTCAGGATGTTCCAGTTCTTGTACTATTTCGTTTGATCCATTTTATGGACTTAAAGAAAAGAAAATTGGAGAAGTGGGACCTGGCCTAACATCAACAGCAAAGAAGGCTCAACCTTCCTCATTTCCAACCAAAACCTCCAGCTCACCACAGCAGTGTGCAGTAGAGGATAACACTAAGTTTGTTACCTCAAGCATATCATCATGTGCCAAAGGACCTGAGGAAAATGACCAAGAGGAAAGCACAGGTAAGTGGCTGGCTCTTTGAACACCCACCCCTGCCCTGAGGGAAGAGCAGCCTTGCTAGGTCAGAGAGGAGGACACTGCAGCCAGTCCTGATGAGACCTGATAAGCTGGGTCAGATGGAACGGGAGTTGGCCCTCCTATATGAGGCATAAAGACATGCATGTTGACTAATTCTAAAAGGAAAAGGAGGACTTAATTCCTTTTGGTACCTGGTGGACTACCAGTGGACTTATAGAGGGGCAGGGAGCAGATGAGGGAGGAAGACTGGAATTGGGAGGGAATGAGGAAGGCTACAGCTAGGATATAAAATAAATAAACTGTAACTAACATTAAACATAAATAAATAAACAAACATATAAATCAGGATGTACCAGCTGACACTCTATTCCATTTTTTCCATTGTATGGACCTAAAGAAAACAGAAGTTGGGAAGAAGGACCTAGCACAGTAACAGCAAAGGAAGCTCAACCTTCCTCAGTACCAACTCAACTCTCCAGCCCACCACAGCAGTGTTCAAGCGAGGAGAATGCTAAGGTCGTCACCCCAAGCACATCAACATCTGCCGAGCAGCCTGGGGAAAATGGCCCAGAGGAAAGCACAGGCAAGTAACCACAGTTTCTGACTTGGAGAAGGCTTGTGTGGAATTGTTTCCCCTTTTAAACCCAGGAATGAGCTAATTGCAAGATGAAGTTATAGTATAGAAATGGAGATTTCTTGGGAGAAGCTTTTGGATGCAATACTAGTGAAGAAGGGAGAGAGAAAGAGAAAAGCATGCACAGAGAGAGAATGAAGAAAGAGTGAGTAGAAGAAGGGAAGGAATGATACAAAGAGAGTAGAGTGAGAGGAGAAAGAGAGATAAGGGAACCTAAATGTCTGGATTATATAATGATGGGAAGGCCCTGTTTCTGGGCTGGAAAACACAGGCTAGTTGGTCAGAGCTTATCTGAGACATGCCCAGCAGCAGATAGGGACCAAGGAATGCTGGGAAAACCTGGAGGGCAGGTGCACTTCTGAATGGTCTAAAACCTAACTGTCCTCATTGCATCTGACTCAGCCACACAGGTGTGAGTCTAGGGCTCACTAGTAAAGTTTGCACATGCTGGTGGACAGGTGTCTGAAGTCTGGAGCACTGAGCACCACCACAGAGAATGTTGCATTTCCTTGTCCATGTCCTCAGTCTTTGGCTTCTGTGGTCCAATTACACTCATCTCACAGTCACATTCAAAACTATTGCTCCATCCACTCAAGCTGGCTATAAAGTCCATGGTCCCAGCTCCCAGTCAGCTGTACCCAGAGCCCGGAGAAACAAAACCCAGCTCATTTTGTGATTCCATCATTCGGAAGGACTCTTGGAGAGAATCCCAATGACATTTCCTTTATCTCCCAGGCTCTCAAGATGAGTTTTGCTAATGAACAGGAGGCCTTGTTGCCTAAGACTTTTCTCTCTTTTTCATTGCAGTTCAGAAAGTCAGAGGTCTACATCCTGTGATCCTCCCTCACGATTTATGTGAGAAATTTCTAAAGTCTGCAAGGAAGAACACTAAGAAGAAAATTGAGACCTGTGGAGTTTTGTGCGGATCCATGGTAAAAATATGAAAAGTCCTTCCTGATCTGAGGTTGTTTCTTCCCCTTATCTTCCCATGACTGTCAGAGAACATATCTAGTGTCTGTGTTAATAGACTTCACCAGACAGAAGGAACTGTGGGTGACAAGGCCTGGAAGCCTTGAATTTGATGACTTTGTGTTTGTTTGCTTTTCAGAATTCCTTGAACCATTTGTTTCAATGTTATACTTAGAAATTTTCATTGTAATGGTTGCTAATGCTCTTAATTCCTGTTACTGCCAAACTGAGGCTGGAGGCTTCCTACAAGTTCAAACCAGCTTCACAGAGAGAATGCGACATTGTCTTGTAGGCCATGGAAACATGCCAGCAGGCAGACAAGCAGATAGGCTGAAATGAGGCATATAGACATTCATGTTGACTAATTCTAAAAGGAAATGGAGGATTTAATTCCTTTTGGTACCTGCTCTGAGCACTTACTCTGGTAAGCCTTGGAATGTAAATTATAAACACCTCAGCTTCCTGAGCAGACATATTGAGTTCTACAGGCAGGAGTATAGGCCTAGGATGTGCCAAGAGAGATATCTCAGGGTCATCTCAGCATCTGTTCCTTTATATAGAACCTACAAGAGCTCCCAAGATTGTGAAACACTGAGGGGAGGGAGAACAGTAAAGGTCATTCACTTGGGTGAGGGATTCACTTACTTATGTTATGAACTAGTGGGATTGAGACTTCTAGGATATTTTAATAAGTTCTTTTCTCTTGGCAAGTAGGAGAGGAATACCATATCACCCACATAGTCATACCCCTCCAGGAAGGAGGCCCTGACTATTGCTATGCCACCAATGAAGAGGAACTGTTTTTTGTCCAAGAGAAACTGGGGCTTCTCACCTTAGGGTGGATTCATGTAAGCAAATAACCTCCCTGTTGACAAGGGTCTCTTTTTTCTCTCTTAGAAACCTCCTACCTAAATCTTTCTCTGCACAGAGTCTATACACTCCATTTCATTCTTCTGTTTAAACATGCAGTCAATAGTGTTCAGGGTGAGTAATAGGACCATTTCCTATTGTATTTATTTTTTTTAATTATACCTTTTAATCAAAGCAAGTCTACAAAGTCCCCATACCTTGAGAGTCTGGGTCAAGAAAAGTACCTTGCTTAGGAGGTAAGGGAACATGGTATAGGGTTCATGTCCCCACAAAATTATAAATTACGGTATTTTAAATAATACAAAGGAGTTATTTGTAATGATTGTATTTTGTATTTATGAAGAAGTACTTTCTTTTAACACACCCAAAGAGATCATACCTGTGAGATTTTCAAGTGTTTACACTTGCTGAACATACTTCTGTTGATTTTCAAGCAAACACAGCAACTTGCCTAGAGATTTCTTCTTAATGATTCTCTCATTATCAAGTACTGAAGCTCAGAGAACAAGAAGCTTTTCTTGGAATATTGAAAGGTGTAAGCCACAATCACATGGTTTATTTCTAGGTTTTAAGTTATCACACATACTTACACTCAGAAGAGAAGAAGTTGAGATTTCTGAAGCAGTCTCCTGTGGCTTCATGATTTTCAGTTCAATACGAATTCTTACTGTTTTGCCTAATTCAATAACAAAATATGTAATAATCAAAAATTGGCTCTTTGTGTCTAGCTTGTAACACAAATGGATGATCACACATATCCTAGTACCAATTCAAAGGAGGCATTTTGGACTACATTTTTTCAGGATGTAAATCTAAGTCCCCGTGAGTTTCAGAGAAGAGGGGCCGACTTGAAGTGACTTATGATGACTTGTAAACATTGGCCAGAATGGGTTCATAGGAGATGGGTCAACTTTGAATACCTACACTGTGCTCCTGCATCATTGAACAGTTCTGTTGGTTGGGATTGGTGTTTGGTATCAGAAAAATATAAGATGTATTTGTTGATTTGACCTATTAAAACCATGATCTCCATTGTCTTTGGTGGAGGAAAAAAATAGTGGTGATTTTTGAGTAGAGGGTGAACTGTTTGTGTTATTATGGGTAAAACAATTTCAGGACAAAACCCATAGACCATAAGTAAAAATGAAGAAAATACAAGGCTGATTGAGATGTGAAGATCAGTTAAGGTTTGGGGCTGCTAACATCCAATGAGCTGGTGGTAGCAATCTGTTGAGGAAGAGTGAGATTTAGATATCCAAGGAATGAGAACCAGAGGCTGATGAGTCTGGAGCAGAGCAGGCTTTTAGCTGGGCTCATGGTGATAGCAGTGATCCTCTCATAAGGATCAATAAGGTTTTTAGAGAAGGACTGAGATTGGAATTGGAGATAATTCTTGCTGTGTGAAATTTAAGGCATAGTCATATATCAAATCTATATGGCCATTGGAAGGAAGTTTTGAGAAGCCAGAAGAAACCAGGGGAGGGATCTTAGAGGCTTCTGCATGGGGTTGGCCTAGGAAATGTGGTAAATGGAGAGAGCTGGTTGCAAGAGAATCCATTCCCTGGCAGCTGTAGTGGAGGTCTAACAAGGAGAACATTGAACATAGTGGGTGATGAAACAGCAACAATACTGCAGGAATACTGGTTAGGAGGTTCTCCAAAGCCACACAGCAAGAAGTGTTGAAGAATTAATTCTGCATGTGACTCACAGACAGGCTCCAGCAGGCAGAGTATTCATATCTCCTGCTGGGGTTTTTTGACCATATTGGCTAATGAATAGGCCACGATGGGTAGAGACTTCAAGGTTTAGCAGATTCTTAGAAATCTGAGTACATTGGCAACCTCATGGAATTTTACCACTCAGGAAGATGAGGCTACTAGATGGTGACTTCAGAACCAACCTGAGCTGAGATTAAGACTGTACCTCAAAACAAAAGTCATCTGATGAAGTTTATGACTATTTTTGGAATCTGTTATTAATGTCATACTAAGGTGTGCATCTGATTCCTAGACTCTTGGAGAATTATGAGTCTGCTCTTGACAGAACTTGGTTTAGAGAGTACTGTGACTTGAGGGAACTGTCAGATGGTATGAACATGGTTTTGTCTTATTGATGTTGATTTTCTGTTTTTCGTTAGGTAATTTTTGTTTTTTATTTTTTCAATGCAGTTTATTCAGGAACCTTGAACAATCATCTGACCCTGGGGAAAGCCAGCCCACAGCTTAAATAACTTCTGGGTAGCCAACCCCAGCATGCCACGTGGGCAATGCAGATATGTCCACATACACGGAAGCAAGCCAGATCCTCAGCCTTAGCCAAATATGGAGTTGTTTGTGACAGAGAAATGTTGATTTTCTTGATTTTACTTTTTGTTTGACTACATTTTAGATTTTCAAATGAGTGATATTGAAAATATAGCTAACTTCTGAGTGTACATTCATGAATAGCACAGTTTAATAGCTCCTTGAATAAAAATGATGTATATACACAACTTAAAGAAGGAAACAGGAACCTACCAGGAGCCTAGTCCCAATTCCTTCCTTCCTTCATCCAGATAGAATTTCACTTTCACCATCTATTTCTGGATTTCATTAGTGGTCACATCCTACATGTGACTCCCACCATGCCAACATTACCTGAAATGCCATGTCTAGATACATAACTTTTACATCTGCTTTCCTTGGCTTAGTATCTACAGGATTTATCCCTACTCTGGCCTGCAGTTGCCTGATGTGTTTTTACACTGTTGATCCAGTTAAAAAGGGGAGAGAAGAAAAGGAAAGTGGGGTAAATCAAGAGACATTAGTACAGTACCACATTTGAAGGGCAGAAGAGACTCCTCTTTACATAGTGGATAATCACATGGGGATCAGAGTAGGAGTCAAGGCAGACAATTGAAGACCAAGAGAGATTGTTGAACCAATATTATTAGTGTTCATACAAAAGGTTGATGAGGAAAGACTCTGTCTGCTATTTGCAGCAGAGAAACAGATGTGGGTTAGAAGCTGACTTTCAAAACTTGAAATGGTTACCATTTAGACATTCGGTATAAATAAGCATGGATGAATAAAAGAGTCTTGTTCTCAGTGAGGAACCAGCTAAAAGTGAGAGAGAGATAATTAGAGTCTTTTGGGTTTTATGTGTTAGGAGGACAAAGCAGATTGTCCCTTCTTCCTTCTCCACCTAGCAGATGAGTGTTTTTCTGGAATGATTTGAGGAATCTTTGTAGAGGCCAATTTTTGAAGTTGGTTGAGCTTGCTTTCCTTGGTGGATCAGACATGACTGAGTATGCTCATTTGCAATTCTTGTCTTCTTTTATTTTCATAGACCCATCCAACCCAGAGAGTATTCTTATCAAGTGTGGACCTACACACCCACTTTTGCTACCAGCAGATGCTGCCTGAGTCCATCGCAGTTGTGTGTGCCCCAAATACAAAGAGTGAGTGTGTAAGATTCATATCTGTAAGAGCAAAATGCTTCCATGGCTGAAAATTATTTAAATTATCTATAGAAGGTCTTAAGTGATTGCTGTTCAATTAAGAGCAACATTCTAATTAATACTAGCTGCTCCTAAAAATATGTGGCTATTACTGCTGATTTTCTAGGACAAACTATCAAGAAGCAACCTCAACAGACTGAGGTTGAAATTCTAAACCAAACATTCTACATGAGTGTCCTCTCTTTTCATTCCTAATGTCAAGTTTTTGTGAATTCCTTAGCAGATCTATTATTGGAAAAGCATTAAATTATCCTGTTTCCCTTGGTAATATACATATATATATATACATATATATATATACATATATAAATGCATACATACATACCCTGGATGTTTTATCACAGTGATAAGAAAACACTGAATTTAGCATTTTTTGTCCCTTGTTCGTCACATTATTCATCTAAATAGACCTAAATACTTTACTTGGTTCTTCTTCCTACTCATTTCTACTGTTGAATCCCTCTGCCCCCTTTGGTTAAGGTGAAATAACAATATTCAAAATAAGAAAGAGATAGACAGAGGGGGACGTAGATAGATAAAGGCAAGAGTAGGAGTATGACAACTAGCAGGAGAAAGAAAAAGAAAAAAGAAAGAAAAACGAGTAAAGGAGAAAAAAAAAGAAAAAAGAAGAAGGGTATAATGATTAGGAATAGCACCAGGAGGACAATGTCAAGGAGAAGGATAAAGATAACAGTGATGGCTTTGAATTGAAGTAGGAGGAGGTTCACAGGTTCTAAAAATGGGAAGAAGAATTGTACAGAGAAATAGACAGGAGGAAGGGTGAGAAGAGAGAGTAAAAGAATAAAATGGAGAGAGATCTAAGAAAGGAGAGGAAACAGAAAACAAAAATTAAAGAAGGAAGAAAAGATTAGAGAAAGGTGGACAGAAGAGTGGGAAGAGACCTAGGGTCATATCTGCTTGACTGAGTCTGCTTTGTCATTTCAGAACTGGAATTTTCACACTGACACCTACTGGGATAAATGAAATTTCTTGCTGCTCCATGAGGGGGGTCCATCCTCATAGAGACGACACTCCTCTCTTCTGCATATGTATCTTTTTACAATGGATCAAGACCTTGGTTTGTGCCAGGACATAGAGCTGATAAGGTTTTTCATCTTTTCCGATCTACTTGGAAGTTCAGCATCATTGGTCACATTCCTAAACATCCATAATAGCGATGTAATTAGAAATCAGTGGGCAGTGTAGATAATTTTTCTCCCATTTACAACCTGGTCATTTATGTTCTACGAGGGTATTGACCCTTACTGATCCTTTTACCTCATATCTGTTGATTTTAATACAATGTATTTTCCAGGGTTCTTGAGAGAAAAACAGAAGGAGGATTGGGGTGTTCATCAGGGTCAGAGTGTGAGGTCAGCATGAGTGAGACCTTGGATTCTATCTCCAGTATCATGGGAAAAAGAAGTAACAGACAGAGTATGGAATCCATTAGTTTAAGCAATGCTTATTATATGTTACCTTGTTCTTCACCAGTATCAGTTACTAAGTTTCAGTTAGAGATCTGTATAAAGGAAAGGCCATGTAAGATAGATGAATTAAGCATCTTTTATCCTGGGATTCTACCTAGGTATTAGGGTTCTCACCTGCCTAGGGAGGTGGTTTCTTCTCCCATGTTGTGTTTAGTGATATCACACTCAGTATGATCAGATTGATCTCCATGTCAGATCAGCCTCAAGTCAATGAGATTCTGGCACTTTGTATCAGCCTGGACCCTTCCACAGAGTTTACATTTATAGGAAATGAAGCAACATAGTGAAAGGACAAGAACCTGCCTCATAAAGTATATAAGATCCAGAGGTGAAGCCATAGAGATCCAACAAGGTTTAAGATCCCGGGGTCATATTGATTAATCCTTGTGACCTTGTTTTACATATGAATACCCTTAAGGACTATTATATGATTATCATCACAGCTCCAAGATTACTGGTTCCTTTTAATAAAGAGATTTTTGACAACTGGTTCTGAAAAACATGCTTAAATATATATTGGGAGACACTGACTCTGTCTATGAGGAGTACTGGGTCCCAGACCTTAGTCCATGTATCTCAATGACCTCACAATCTCACCTCTAATCTACGAACTACTGACGTTCAGAGAGCCTCTTATATTAAAGACTTATGTCTGGGGAAATGGCTCAGTTGGGGAAGAGCTTGTGTTTCAAGAAGAACGTCCTGGATTCAACTTGCAGCATTCCTGAAATATGCCATGGTGGCACAGCACTGGGATCAAATGGCATGAGGATAAGTTCAAGATTCTCCACAACTACCAAGGTTACATGGTCTAGACTAGGTCACAAGAGCCATTATTTTGGTATAAAATTAGAAGTATAAGTTGTTTCAAATAGGACTTTTCCATGCTTTGACTCTATTTACTTTCCTTCAATTGCAGGACTGTGGCCATGTCACCATCCAGAACACTAAAGTGATGATCACTGATTTACGATGAGTATAATGCCACTAACCAACATCTGTGGGAACGAACATGTTTTTGTGTGTGTGTGTGTGTGTGTGTGTGTGTGTGCGTGCATGAATTTTGTGTATGTGAGGAGCACACAGATACTTATTCATAATGTGGTCACATATCTGCCTGTATGTTCAACTTATGTCATGTACATTACTTGTATGTAGTGTATGTTACATCTGTGTCCTATATGTTCACAATGTGTATGGATGAACACTGTGTTCATTCTTTGTTCTGTAGATTTATTGTTTTGACTTATATGACATGAGGAGTTTCTTTTCTGGTCTAGTCTATTTGTTGTTCTGTAGACCTTCTGTATGTTTATGGACACCTCTTTCTCAAGTTAGGAAAAATTTCTTCTATGATTTTCTTGAAAATATTTTCTGGATCTTTGAGCCTGGAATCTTCTTTTTCATCTACTCCTATTTTTCTTAGATTTTGTCTTTTCATGGCATCCTTGATTTCTTGGATGTTTTGTGTTTGGGACTTTTCTGATTTTACTTTTTCTTTGAGAGAAGTATCAACTTCTGTGAGCATATCTTCACCACCTGAGATTCTCTCTTCTATCTCTTGTATTCTGTTGGTGATGTTCATCTTTGTGCTTCCTGATCTTCTGTCTATGTTCTCCAGCTGCAGGGTTTTCTCTGTTTGTGTTTTCTTTATTGATTCTAATTCTGTTTTCATGTCTTCACCACTTCCTTCATCTGTGTGAATGTGGAATCCTGTCTTTCCAGGAAGGCCTCTATTTGTTGTTGTTGTTGTTGTTGTTGAATCCTTTTTATATCCCGCTACATGTGCCTCTCCTTGTTTGGCTATATTTTCCTGTATTTCTTTGAGAGCTCCATTCTTTACCTATTTATGTGCCTCTAATAACTGGATAAGGATAGATTTGAGATCATTTTCCTGTATTTCTGATGAATTAGCATATCCTTCGACATTTGGGGTTGCTCTTGAAGCCATGATGTCATGATATTTGTTGGATGTGTTCTTATACTGGCCTCTAGCCATCTGCTTATCTGGCACATTCCCTGTTTGTTCCTGGAATCTGTACTTTAGACTGGGTTCATATGTTCCTGATATCTAGAATATTACTCAGGAAAATGAGAGAGGTTCACCTTTTAATAGTGGATGATGATGTTTCAGCTATAGCTAAGGGAAGATTGTTGCAGGTGCATGTGTGCAAGTGCAGGTATGTGCATGGAAATGTGCCCTGAAGAACAGAGTTTTAGAGTGGGAAGATGTCTGAAGGGTGGAGCTTTAGTACAAGAGGGGGTGAATGTGCTGGCACTGCTCACAGGCTCAACACACATGAGCAGGTATTCTGAATACCTCAAAGTCCTACAGGCCTGTCTTACTGTCCTCCTGGTATTCAGATCTGTCTGAGCTCAAGGAATTGTTTGCCTGGACTCTACTGATAGACCCACAGTACAGAGGCTTCAATGGTGAGAATGCTGTCCCAAGGATCTCTCTGTAGCTCACAGTGTCCGTGTGGTTGGGAGGGATCCCATGTCTGGCTTCTAGCATACATAGACCTTGGATCTAGGGCTCTGCATGCACTCACTTGAAGGCACGCGCACTCTCTTGAAGGCATGATTGGAAAGCACAGGGGTTCCCCCTGTTCTCTACTCTCAGATTTGGGCCTGTATGGGCAAATGAGATTGAAGGAGATCTGTCAGCTCAGTGGTGTCCACTGTTTGGCTTCCAGGCAGGGAGACCCATAATTGGGGTAGCCACCTCTGCGTTATCAGCCACCTGGCATGGAGGCATCTGCTTGGGGCAACTACTACTGCCTCTGAAAATCAGGGAGGCCTCTGCTTGGGACAAGAAGTGCTGGGGGTTGAATATTCACGACTCTCAGTCCCTGGAGACAACCATGTGTGACTTGATCAAAACTGTCTGTGCTCAAGGGTTGTTCCCTCTTGCCCAGGAAGCCTCAATGTTGATGTTATGTCTTCAGTTGCTCCTCCACTCATCAATTTCAAATTTTTGGATCCTGTGGTGTCAGGTGACTGTATGTGCCACCCACTTCTGCAGTCAGTTGTACAGGCTATACAGACTCCCCTTGCAGAAGACTGTAACAGCCTCCCAATTCTGCTACAAGGCAGGCAGTTGTGCTGGCCTCACTGTGGACACTGTAAGGGCCTCCCTGGTCTTCAGCAGAAGTGGGAGGGTGGCAACTAGCCTTCCAGGAACCTCCATGCTCTGTGACTGAGACAACAGAAGTGGCTACAACAAGTAAGGGTCTCCCCAACCAGTGGAGAAACAGTGGACACCACTGAGCTGACAGAGCTGCTGCACTCTCAGACCCAACACACCCAAATCTGAGAGGAGAGAACAGGGGAAACCCCTGTGCTTTCTGATTAGGCCTGAATTAGTGAGTGTGCCTTCAAGTGAGTGAATGCAGAGCCCCAGATCCAGGGTCTCTCTTAGATAGCAGCCAGATATCCGAACCCTCCCACCCACACCTCTATTGTTGACATGTGTTTTCTTGGGACAGTATTCTCAACATTGAAGCCTCGGTTCTATGGACCTAACATGGGAGTTAAGGCAAATAATTACTGGCACCGAGACTCGTCTAAATACCAGTAGGACTATTAAACAGGCCTATAGGTCATTGAGGTATTCAGGGCACCTGCCCATGTGCATTGCATCTGTGAACAGCACCAGCACCCACACGTCCTCCTGTGCTTACAACCCACAGTGCAGGCATCTACACACTTCAGTATCCTGTCCTTCAAGGCACACTTCCATTCACATGAGTGGGTTTCACCCCCCCCTCATTTGTGCACCTGACCCTGTGACCTTCCTCCCTTAGCTACAGCTGAAACACCAACATCCACTCCCATACTGGTGGGCCACTCTCATCTTTCTGAAGAATACTACAGACACTGGAGAAAGATGGAACCAATCTGAAGTACAGACTCCAGGAACAAACAACAGAGATTTCAAATAATCAGATGGCTAGAAGTCAGCATAAGAACACATCCCCCCCAAAAATCTGGACATCAAGGCTTCACCAGTAACTCCCAAAATCAATGGACATTCAAATTCACTGGGGATACAGGAAAATGTTCTCAATTCTAGGCTTATCCAGATATTAGAGGTATATAAACCTGAAACAAACAAAGCTCTATAAGAAATAAAGGCAAATACAGCCAAACAAATAGAGGTACAAGTAGAGGTACTTGTAGTGGCATTTAGATAGGAAATGAACAACAACAACAAAAAAATAGAGTTCATCATGGAAAGACAGAAATCCATATTCAAACAGATGAAGAAAATGGTGCAAGAAGTGAAAACAGAATTAGAATCAATAAAGAAAACATGGAGAAAACCCTGGAGATGGAGAATTAGAGAAAAGATCAGGAAGCACAAAGGTGAGCATCACCAACAGAATACAAGAGATGGAAGAGAGAATCTCAGGTGCTGAAGATACACTTGCAGAAATTGATATGCCTCTCAAAGAAAAAGTAAAACTGGAAAAGTTCTAACCACAAACATCTAAGAAATCAAGGATGCCATGGAAAGACAAAATCAGGCGATAATAGGAATAGACAACAAAGAAGATTCCAGGCTCCAAAGACGGGAAAATATTTTCAAGAAAATCATAGGAAAAAAGTTCCCCAACTTAAAGAAAGAGATGTCCATAAACACACAAAAGGCCTACACAACATCATATAGACTAGACCAGAAAATAAACTCAAGTCACATAATGGTGAAAACACTAACTCTACAGAA